>NC_069397.1:23367978-23670062 GCF_027475565.1 Acinonyx jubatus
ACCTCTTATAAATATCACCTCTGGCCACTCTGCTTAAGTCAGAAACCTGGGAAATCATACTTCAGTTCTGTTGATTCTGTCTCCAATATTTACTTCAGTACATTCACTTGCCATCACTTTAGTTTAGCCTTAGTCTGTCAACTCTTGTTTGGATTAATAGAATGGTCACTCAACTGGATTTTCTGCCCCCTGATTTCCTGTCACACTTAGCATAAGACACTAAAATCTTTTTTTAAAGTTTTTAAAATTTATTTTGAGAGAGAGTGTGTGAGTGAGAGAGCAGGGGAGAGGCAGAGAGAGAGAGGGGGAGAGAGAGAATCCCAAGCAGGCCCCATACTGACCAATGCGGGGCTTGAACTCAAGAACCATGAAATCATGACTTGAGCCTAAACCAAGAGTGAGACACTTAACCAGCTGAGCCACCCAGGTGCCCCAAGATACTAAATTCTTACCTTGGCTCCTGAGGCCCTGAATAATCTGACTTCTGTCAGCTTCCATGTGTTGACAGTGCTTCAGTCATACTGGCCTTTCAGTTCCCCTGGTGTTCCAGTCTTTCCTATCTCAGGGCCATACATACTTGTCCTTTTGCCTGGATTCTCTCTTACTCTCTCAGTGATTACTTAAGGCCCCCTTTTTAAGGTTTCGGATTAAATATCACTTCCTGAGAGAGGCCTGTTATTATTTGTAATCTTTTTGTTTTTCTTTCAAAGGACTCACCACAATTTATAATATTTTCACTTGCTCATTTATTTTTTTGTCTCTGTTACCCTGTCACCAATATGAGAGCAGTGATCATATACATTTTGTTTGCAGTTGTATACCCAGCACTCTCTATAGCACATAGTAGGGCACTCAGTAGATATTTATTGAATTGCTGAGAGAGATATAAAGATTGGCCAGGGACATTCACAAAAGGTGGTAGTATCTTAAATTATATGTATATATTAAAATTTTTAAGGGGATTTAGGATTGTTCAAATTTTCTGTTTCTTCTTGGGTGGAATAGAAAATTTTTTTTCAGATGATTTACCAATTGAATCTAAATTTTCAGATTTATTGGCATAAACTTCATAATAAATATACTCCTTTCTTTTTCATGTTTTAGGATTTGTAATGAGTTCCCTCTTCATCATTCCTGATATCAAGTTAACATTTTCTATTATTTTTTATCAGTCTTATAGAAGTTACTAATTTTGGGGCACTTGGGTGGTTTCAGTCGGTCAAGCCTCTAACTCTTGATTTTGGCTCAGGTCATGATTTTGCTCTCTGTGAAATCCAGCCTCATGTTGGGCTCAGCGCAGAGCAAGGAACTTCCTTGGGATTCTCTCTCTCCCTCCCTCTCTGCCTCTCCCCCACTCATGCACATGCATGCGTGCATTCTCCCTCTCTCTCTCTCTCTGAAATAAATTGATTTAAAAAATAGAAGTAGTAATTTAATTGGACTTTTCAAAGAACCAACTTTTTGTCTTTGTTGATTTTTTTTATTGTACATTTGTTTTCTCTTTTATTGATATCTGCTGTCATCTTCGTTCTCTTCTTCATACTTTTTAAGTTTACTTATTTTGAGAGAGAGTGAGCATGAGCATGGGAGGGGCAGAGAGAGAGGGAGAAAGAGAATCCCAAACAGACTCCACACTGTCAGCGTGAAGCCTGATGTGGGGCTCTGTGGCCTCGATCTCACAAACCACGGGATCATGATGTGGGCTGAAATCAAGAGTTGGTTGCTTAACTGATTGAGCCATCCAGGTGCCCCTTTTCTTTATACTTTCTTTAGGCTTAATATGTTTTTTTCTGACCTTTTGAGATAGATTATTATTTCTTTTCTAAGCTGTGTACTAATAACTACAAATTTCCCCAAGCCCATCTTTGCCTATATTTCAAGGTTTTTTTCAACATTTTATTATGAAAAATTTTAAGCCTACAGCACAGTTGAGAGATTTTATGAGAATGCCTAGATTTTACTCATCACCTAGATTCTACTATGAACATTTTCCTATACTTGCTTTATTAGTTATCTACCCATTTCTGTATCTCGGTATCCATTTGTTAGTTCATCTTGTATCCCCAAGTTTTGATGTGATATATTTTTATTGTTATTCAGTTTAAGATATGTTTTTCTTTTCATTGTGATTTAATTTTTTAATTTTTTAGTTGAGATGTAATTCACATATAACATTGTATTTTAGGTATACAGCATAGTGATTTTATATTTGTATATTTATACATATAAATACATACATATACATGTAAAATTTATATATGTGCGTATAACAAAATAATTACCAAAATAAGTTTAGTTAACATCCATCACTATGCATACTTAACAATTTTTTTCTTTCTTCTTGTGATGAAAACTTAAGATCTACTCTCTTAGCAACTTTCAAATGCACAATACAATATTGTTAACTATAGTCACCATATTGTGTATCACATATCTAGGACTTACTTATTTTATAACTGGAAGTTTGTACCTTTCTTATTAAAATACATATATATATATATATTTTTAAATGTTTTATTTATTCTTGAGAGAGAGAGAGACAGAGACAGAGCATGAGCGGGGGAGGAACAGAGCAAGAGAGGGACACAGAATCCGAATCAGGCTCCAGGCTCCAGGCTCCGAGCCGTCAGCACAGAGCCCTATGCAGGGCTCGAACTCACAGACCATGAGATCGTGACCTGAGCTGAAGTCAGACGCTCAACTGACTGAGCCACCCAGGCACCCCTGGAAGTTTGTACCTTTTGACCACCTTCACCCATCTCACCCACCTTTATCGTGTCTTTTTTTTTGACGCTTAAGTTATTTAGAAGTGGACTCATTAATTTCAAGACACTTGGATATGTATTAAAATCACTTGAATATATTTTAGTATCTTTGCCATTGATTTTTAGTTTAATCCATTGTATTCAGAGGATATACTCTGTGATTTCAAATCTTGGAAGTTTGTTGATACTTTATAGCCTAGCATATGGTTAAATTTAAAAAAAAAATCTGTTTTTTGTATGTATATGCATATGTATATATTTTTAAGTAAGCTCTGTGTCCAACGTGGGGCTTGAACTCACAACCCCGGGATCAAGAGTCACATGCTCTACTGACTGAGCCAGCCAGGTGCCCCTAGCATATGTTCAGTTTTGATAAGATTTTATAACACTTTTGAAGGATGTATATTTTGCAGTTGTTGGTTGTAGGATTCTATATTTGTCAGTTAAGTTTTTTAATTGTGTTGTTCTTCAGTATCTTTGATTACCCTCCCCCCCCAACTTGTTCTGTCAGTTAGTAAAACAGGAAGAAAATACCTTGCTACCAGAATCTTATAAATCAATAAGAAAAAGATATTTCAACGTCTTCTTTTTAAGGGTAGTATAGTTGACATACAATATTACATTAGTTTCACATATGCAACATAGTGATTCAGTGTTCATATACATTATGAAATGATCATGACAATAAGTCTAGTTACTTTCTGTCACTATACAAAGGAATTACAGATTATTGATTATATTCCCTCTGTTGTAGTCAATATAGATTATTGACTACATCCCTGTGACCTATATATTTTTGTAACTGGAAGTTTGTACCTCTTAATCCTTGGCACTTATTTCACCCCCCTCCCCCCACTCTCCCCTCTGGCCACCACCAGTTTGTTTTCTGCATTTAATTTATGCGTTTGTTTCTGTTTTGTTTGTTTTGTTTCTTAGATTCCACATATAAGTGAAATCATAAGGTATTAGTCTTTCTCTGTCTGACTTATTTCACTTACCATAATGCCTGCTAGGTTAGTTCACCCATGTCATTGCAAATGCCAAGATTTCATTCTTTTTTATGGCTGAGTAATACTCCATTGCCTGTGTATACCACATTTTCTTTACCCATTCATCTATTGATGGATACTTAGTTGTTTCCTTATTTCATTGTAAATAACTCTGCAGTGAACATAAGGGTACATATATTTTTAAAATATAAATAAATATATTAGTGTTTTGTTTTCTTTGGAGAAATACCCAGAGGTGGAATTGCTGGGTTGTATGGTAGTTCTATTACTAATTTTTTGAGGAAGCTCCACACTGTTTTTCCATTTTCCATTCCTGCCAACAGCGCACAAGGGTTCCCTTTTCTCTGCATCCTTGTCAACACTTGTTATTTCTTGTCTTTTTAATAAAAGCCATTCTGACAGATGTGAGGTGATAATCTCAGTGTGGTTTTGATTTGCATTTCCCTGATGATTAGTGATGTTGAGCTTCTTTTCATATCTGTTGGCCATCTGCAGGTCTTCTTTGGAAAAATGTCTATTTCATATCCTCTTCCCATTTTTTAATCAGATTGTTTGGGGTTTTTTTGGTGTTGAGTTGTACAATTTCTTATTTTTTAATTTTACTTTTATTTTTGAAAGAGAGAGAGAGAGAATGAGCAGAGGAGGAGCAGAGAGAGGGAAACACAGAATCCGGACCAGGCTCCAGGCTCTCAGCTGTCAGCACAGAGTCCCATGCAGGGCTCAAACTCACAAGCCATGAGATAATGACCTGAGCTGAAGTTGGGCACATAACCCAACTGAGCCATGCAGGCACCCCTGGTATCTTTTAAATTAAACATACATATACTGTATCAATACGCAAGTCCACTCCTGGGTATTTAACCGAAAGAAATGAGTGCATTTGTCACCAAAAACCAAGTATAAGGACAAATCTGGTGAAGATTCATAAACAACTCAAATGTCCATCAATAATAGATTAGATAAATTATGAGATAGGCACCCAATGGAATACTACACAGCAATGAAAATGAACGAACTACTGCTATGTCACAATGATGAATTTTTAAAAATTTATTTTTAATTTTTTTTTTAATTTTAGAGAGAGAGCACGCAAGTTGGGGAGAGGGGCAGAGAGAGACTCTTAAGCAGGCTCCATGCTCAGCACTGAGCCCAATGCAGGGCTTGATCCCATGACCCTGGGATCATGACCAGAGCCATTAAGGAAGCCTTCTGAGACTCTGGAAATGTTCTGTATCTTAATGGGGTGGTTGGCTATGCAGGTATATACATATGTGAAATTAATTGAGTCTATACTTAAGATTTTTGCACGTTATTGTATGAAGTTATATCTCAAAAAGTAAATAAAACAGGGCTTCCAGCTATAGCTGAGTAAGGATCAATAAATCTTTAACCCAAAAAGCAACTGTAAGGCTTGGCAAAACCATTTCAGTACCCTTGAAATCAACCAAAATACATACAACAATCTGAGAAAGAGTTGTTTGAAAAACTGCTGAAATTCAGTAAGAACAGTAGGAGTCTATGGTGTTCTTGCCTAAGACTCTTCTTGCTCCCTTCCCTAGGCTTGGGTGGTGTGGAGATTTTTCCAGTGTGGGTAGGCCATGAGACTGCCAGTTTTGATGCTGAGATTGAAGGAAGCTTACTCATTTTTGAGTGGTGGATGATGCCCATGGCCATTGGTGTTGTCAGTGGAAATGGTTCTCTTGGCATTTGATGTATCGGGTGGACCATTGGCTCTAATAGACTGAAGTGTGTTTGTAGTTGGAACAAGCATATTGTTAGCTGAGGTTGCTTGTATGCATAGAGTAGACATGATAAGTCCCAATAAGAAGTAAAAGCCAGAGCAGACTTGAAAATGTCCTGAACTTTAAATGTGCTATCCTTCCCACACACAGACACATGAACAGAATCCAGAAGCCTTTAGTGGCTTTAAACATAATCATTGCCTAATCATTGAGAGGCATATAAGCTATGCAGATACAGAGGTAACCACTTAGAAGGCAGGTTTCAACATAAAAACAAGCAATAGAGAGAAAATGAGCTGAGACATCAGTGGCTGCACACTTAGGGGTGGACAGATTTCACAGATTTAGCCGAGGCAAGTTATTAAGCCAAGGAAGGAAGGGGCATAGGGAAGGAGTAGTAGTAACAACAACAACCTTCATAGGTAAAAGAAATCAGAATCTAGACTTGCTACAATAAATTACTTAATATGTTGAGTCTTCAACAAAATCATGAGACATGAAAAGAAATACGAAAGTGTGACCCATATTTAGGAAAAAAAGTCAATAGAAACTGTCTCCAGGTGTTCTTAGATGCTGGATTTAGCAGACAAAATCTTCAAAGCAACTATCATAAATGTGTTCAAAGAACCAAAGGAAAACATGTTTAAATAATTTTTTTAAAGTATGACAACAGCAAATCAATAAATAAAATTCTCAATAAGGAGAGAGAAATTACAAAGAAATAATATCATAAAAAGGATATACAGATGGCAGAAAAGGACATGAAAAGATGTTTAACATAATTAGCTATTAGGAATGTGCAGATTAAAACAACAGTGAGATATTACTATACACCTATCAAAGTGCCTAAAATAAAAACTAGTTAACACCAAATGTTAACAAGAGTATGGAAAAATGGGATCACTTGTACACAGTTGGTGGGAGTGTAAAATGATGCAACCACTCTGGAAAATAATTTGGAAATTTCCCTTTATTTTTTTTAAGATTTTATTTTTTTAAGTAATATCTGCACCTAACATGGGACTTGAACTTACAACCCCAAGTTCAAGAGTCAAATGTTCTACTGACCAAGCCAAACAGGTGCCCCTGAAAATTTCTTATAAAATGAAGTATTTACCATATTATCCTGCAATTCCACTCCTAGTTACATACCTATGAGAAATGAAAGCCCATCTCCATATAAAAATTTGTGCGTTTATGTTCACAGCAACATTATTCACAATGGGCACGAAGTGGAAACAATTCAATATCTATCAACTGATGAATGGAAGAATAAAATGTGGTATATCCATCCAATGGAGAATTAATTGTCCATAAAAAGAAATTAAGTACTAATACATGCTACAACACTGAAAGCATTATACTAAGTGAAAGAAGCCAGTCACAGAAGACCACATATCCTGTCATTCCATTTATGTGAAATAACCAGAATCTATAAGGACAGAAAGTAGATTAGAACCGGGGAGGGTTTTGGAGGAGATAAGGAGTGACTGCTACTGGCTGTGGGGTTTCTTTTGGGGTAATGAAAATGTCCTAAAATTGATTGTGATGACGGTTCATAACTACATGAATATAGTAAAAACCATTGAATTATATACTTTAAATAGCTGAAATATGTGGCATGTGAATTATATCTCAATAAAGTTAAAACATTTCAAAGTAAGTTTAGCAAGGTCACAAGCTATATGATCCATATACAAAAATCAATTGTATTTGTATATACTAGGTAGCAATGAACAAGCAAAAAACAAAATTAAATTAATTCCATTCACAGTGGTATCAAAAAGAGCAAAATATTTAGGAATAAATTTAACAAAACCAGTGTAAGATTTGAATATTAAAAATTATAAAACGTTGCTAAGAAAAACCAAAGATGTAAATAAATGGAGAGAGAGTCCATGTTCAGAGATTAAGAGGAATCAGTATTGTCAAGATGGCAATTTTCCCTAAATTGATCTGTAAACTCATAATCCTTATCAGAATCCCAGCAGGCTTTTTATTTTCCTTTCTTTTTAGAGTTTGATGAGCTGATCTAAAATTTACATGAGAACCTAAAGGACCTAGAATAGACGAAACAATTTTCAAAAAGGAGAGCAAAGTTGGAAGACTTGTAACTACCTGATTTCAAAACTTATTATAAAACCATAATTTTCAAGGCCCTATAGCATTGCTGCAAAGATAGGCATATAGATCAGAAAAGCAGAATTTAGAGCCCACAACTAAACCTTTATATATATATATGGTCAGTTGATTTTCAAGAGATCTATCCTTGATCCAAGATTTCTCTGCCTGGAAAAGCCCCAGTGTAAAACAGTCTCTCGCAGTGTGTGCTGCAGTAGGACTGAGACTGCATTGCAATCAAGCCAGCTCATGCATCACTGTCTGCTGGATAAACTGCTACGTCATCCTGGGTGCTGGGCATGTTACAATGCTGGGATCACTGTGGGCTTCTAGTTGGATTTTGTGCCAGGTATGTGTCTACTTTGGACACTCTCTATTCATGGTAGATTAAAGTGGGGATGCTTTGAATTTGGAGGAATGAATGTGGCTTTTTTATTTCTTGTGTTCTAATATTACAGAAGGATTGTGAGCAGCATCCATAAAAGATTAGAAACTCAAGCTTTGTTTTTGGATCTGGGTGTGCTGTGTTTAGTGTTTGGCTGTTTTAGAAAGATCCTTTGGTGAAAGAAGCACAGACTTGATTACTGAGTGTACCTTTTTAGTATATTTTTTGATACAATTGAATGAAAAATAGCCTGTTTTATTCTATACCCAAGGCTTTACTTGTTTTTGAATGTTGACCTTATATAACAAAGGCAGAGAATGATTGTCTTTCGGGACCTGCCTACATCTGGAGACACTTAGATATGTGTAAAACCGAGCTGCTTCTACAGCTGTGGTCACTGTAATTATTCTGAATAAAGACCTCAGTGCTCTATTTTTGAGACATGTTATTCTGAAGAGTCATAAAAATAGGAGGGCTCCTTTGCATCAGCTTGGGTCTTCAAAGGAAAAAGTAAACGACTAAACTTTATTGGACATTGGCATAGCACGTAAGGAATGATGTGAAACGGCCTAGACCAGAAAACAACAAGGATGTACGTTTTCTGTTATGGCTGGTGGTCATGTTGAGTGGCCTGGTTAAGTCTTTTCAGGTTGGGTCATCTGAATGGCCTGAAGATCAGAATTTGTTTGCCTTTATCATTTGTTTTCTATTTGATCATTTATCTTCTGTTTCTTTTCTTTTCTTTTTTTTAGTTTTTTTTTTTTAATGTTTATTTATTTTTGAAGGAGAGAGAGAGACAGAGTTTGAGTGGTGGAGGGGCAGAGAGAGAGGGAGACACAGAATCTGAAGCAGGCTCCAGGCTCTGAGCTGTCAGTACAGAGCCCAAAACGGGGCTTGAACTCACAAACTGTGAGATCATGACCTGAACCGAAGTCAGACGCTTAACCAACTGAGCCACCCAAATGCCCCATTTATCTTCTATATCTGCTCCAGGTTATTTGTGTATTTGTTTGGAGAGTTTTCTGGAAGATCAATAGGTTCTCAGCATAGTTGGCAACAGATCATTAACTATTTCTATCCAGCATTTTGGTGGGAAAGAATTTTTTTGTGGTACATGAATGAAGTTACCACATGACTCTGGTGAATTATACTTTTCCTGATGATTTATCATAGGAAATTCTGATTTTGCAGATTTTAGCTACTGGAGTCTCTCCCATTACAAGGGAGCAATAGCGTTGCATCTGTTTTATTAAAAGCTAAAGTAGGACTTTGTTACTATATAACATTCAGACTATTTTTTTTAAGAAATCTATCTCTGGCCGATTTGCTTTTATAGCAATATATGTGTTCCAGTAGCCTTTCTAAGCAGGGTTTTTCTCTTCCCTGCTTAATCTGGGTCAGACCTCTGTGTGTAAAATATTTGTCTGGGCCCCTTTTCCTTTCAAGAATTTATCCACATCTTCTCTATATCCCATTTGTCCTAGCTCCATTCTTACTTTCAAGTTTGGGTGAATAAAATCTTAGATTTTGTTGCTTTATTTAAAAAAGGTTTTTTCATGCATGTATCACTAGTTTGGCCTAAAAATTAAAATTGTGGCTCACACTTTATTCAAAGTTCCTCGGTAGTGATATGTCTTGTCCTTTCTACTTGCTTTCTTTACCGCCTGACCTGCTTTTTCCCTTCTTGCAGTCTGATAATCAGTATTATTTGTTTGATTGGATCTCAGAAATTACCCTACTTAGGCTGTGCTGTCCTCCTCCCTCTGGATTTCATGACCTCATTATTCTCTTGGCTCAGTTGTCCTTGTAGACTTGTCTTCTTTTTGCCCCGGGCCCTCCCTGTCATGTGCTCCTGGCAGCCAGGAGAGTCTTGTGGAGCTTTTTCTCTGGTGACTGTCAGAAGAAAGTGACTGTTGTTGAAACATGTTTGCTGCCGCTCATGCAGAGCTAAGATCTGTTTTCTAGTTATACAGGCTTTTCTGTTTCTCCCCCTCTCCTCTTAGTCCCCTTGGGAAATCAACCAATTCTGTGTGTAAACCAAGTTTAGGGAGAAAATACAAAAAGGAGGAAAGGTGGGGAAATGTGGAAATTGGGGACAAAGTAGACAAAAAGACTGTAGTTTGAGGCCATCAGGAATACTCTAGTCTGACTGAAGCAGGGCCAGGAAGTAGGCAGAAGGCACAGTATCTCTTGTCCTCCTGGGTTTTAAGCACCTGCAACAGGAGGACGGACTGCAGCTTGTGTTTACAAGACCGAAACCTGAAGAAAAAGCTTCCATTCCTTTGCCATCTTGATATGCAGGGTTCTACAGAGGAAATTAAGGAGATGAGATATTACATGCTTCAAAGGTAAGTTTTTAGGTGCCATATTTGGGCTATATATACCTTTAAAAAACAGTAAGACTTTGATGGCTAAACCCTGGAACTTATGGGAAATTTGGTTTGGTGATTTTTTTGTATCTATAAGAAAATTTTTTATTTTATTTCATTATTTTTTAAATTAATAATTTATTTATTTTTAAATTTACATCCAAGTTAGTTAGCATATGGTGCAACAATGATTTCAGGATTCCTTAGATTCCTTAATGCCCCTTACCCATTTAGCCCATCCCCTCTCACACAACCCCTCCAGCAACCCTCTGTTCTCTATATTTAAGAGTCTCTTATGTTTTGTCCCCTTCCCTGTTTTTATATTATTTTTTGCTTCCCTTTCCTTATGTTCATATTTTTTGTATCTTAACGTCCTCATGAGTGAAGTTATATGATGTTTGTCTTTCTCTGATTAATTTCACTTAGCATAATACCCTCTAGTTCCATCCATGTAATTGCAAATGACAAGATTTCATTCTTTTTGATTGCCGAGTAATACTCCATTGTATATATGTACCACATCTTCTTTATCCATTCTTCCATCAACGGACATTTGGGCTCTTTCCATACTTTGGCTATTGTTGGTAGCGTTGCTATAAACATTGGGGTGCATGTGCCCCTTCGAAACAACAAATCTGTCTCCCTTGGATAAATACCTAGTAGTGCAATTGCTGGGTCATAGGGTAGTTCTATTTTTAATTTTTTGAGGAACCTCCATACCGTTTTCCAGAGTGTCTGTACCAGTTTGCATTCCCACCAACAGTGCAAAAGAGATCTTTCTCCGCATCCTTGCCAACATCTGTTCTTGGCCTGAGTTTTTAATGTTAGCCATTCTGACAGGTGTGAGGTGGTATCTCATGTGGTTTTGATTTGTATTTCCCTGATGATGAGTGACGTTGAGCATTTTTTCATGTGCCGGTTGGCCATCTGGATGTCTTCTTTGGAGAAGTGTCTATTCATGTCTTTTGCCCATTTCTTCACTGGATTATTTGTTTTTTGGGTGTTGAGTTTGATAAGTTCTCTAGATTTTGGGTACTAACCCTTTATCTGATATGCTGTTTGCAAATATCTTCTCCCATTCCATCAGTTCCCTTTTAGTTTTGCCAATTGTTTTCCTTTGCTGTGCAGAAGCTTTTTTTGCTTTGGTTTCCCTTGCCTCTGGAGACATGTTGAGTAAGAAGTTGCTGCGGCCGAGGTCAAAGTTTTTGCTTGCTTTCTCCTCAAGGATTTTGATGGCTTCTTGTCTTACGTTTAGGTCTTTCATCCATTTTGAGTTTATTTTTGTGTATGGTATAAGAAAGTGGTTCAGGTTCATTTTTCTGCATGTCGCTGTCCAGTTTTCCCAGCACCACTTGCTGAAAAGACTGTCTTTATTCCATTGGCTATTCTTTCCTGCTTTTTCAAAGATTTATTGGCGATACGTTTGTGGGTCCATTTCTGGGTTCTCTTTTCTGTTCCATTGATCTGAGTGTCTGTTTTTGTGCCAACTTTTAATTTTATTTTTAAACTTTATTATTTTTTTAATGTTTTATTTTTGAGACACAGTGCAAGCAGGGGAGGGGCAGAGAGAAGGGGACTGAGGATCCAAAGCAGGCTCTGCACTGATAGCAGTGAGCCCAATGCGGGGCTCAAACTCATGAACTGTGAGATCATGACCTGAGCCAAAATTGGACGCTCAACTGAGTGAGCCACCCAGGAGCCCCAGAAACATTTTTGTTTAAAAGAAATGAGTAAAATCTCTCATATTTGTTCCTGTTCTAAGCCTTTCTTTTACATTCAGAATTTGAATCAAAGATACCCAGGCACATGTATGCTATTGTAGTCATATTGAAAATAACCACCCCTGCACAGACCTTGCTGTGCTACTCTTTCACTAAGGGATCTCACTCAGTCTGTGCCATATTTGCTCACTGGCTTTGGCTGGTTTTTCAGGAGTGAAGTCTCTTCACTTGTTGCAAACGGAAATATCAATTCTGCATAGTATGAACATCCTATGGTACCTTCCAAAAAGTTTTGAGAAAACTTTTTAAAAATGTGTCTCTGGGGCTGGGAAAGGTGCCTGCCATCATTGTCATGGAATGTGACAGGGGGCAGTCAGACTGTTGTTGAGGGTGCCAAGCTCTGTTACCCTAGGATCTTTCTTCTTCCTATTTGTAGAACTTGGGGCTGAAGAGGAAATGAGTCAGGCCTCCTTGGCCTTCTTCAGGCCTCTTGCAGGTCTGTACTTCTCCATCAGAGGATTAACATGAAAGACCTGAATGATGGGCTTGATAGCAGTCATTAAGGGCTCCTCCATTATCTTTTTTTATTTGCTTGTTTTTGCAATCTAGAATTCTTATCCTGAAAAATACTAGCTGAAAATTAAACTTGACCTTGGCGGAAACAGAAAATTAGCAATAAACACCAAGTTGACAAAATTTGCCTATAGAATAGTTATCCTTTCCTTTTCCTTTTCATTTGACCTCTTCCCTTTTCATTTGACCCTTTTGGGGGAAAATCAAGCAAAACTTCCACTGAGTGTCAAGTAAATAAAAAGCCTTTGAGCTATTTTATCTATTTATAGAAATATATATACACACACATATATGTATATGTATAATTAAGAATTTTTTTTTTTTAAGGTTTATTTATTTTTGAGACAGAGACAGAGCATGAACGGGGGAGGGGCAGAGAGAGAGGCAGACACAGAATCGGAAGCAGGCTCCAGGCTCTGAGCCATCAGCCCAGAGCCCGACACGGGGCTCGAACCCACGGACCGTGAGATCGTGACCTGAGCCGAAGTCGGACGCTTAACCGACTGAGCCACCCAGGCGCCCTTTAGAATGTTTTTTAATTGGTTGGTTAAGTGTCCAACTCTTGAAATTGTCTCAGGTAATGATCCCAGGGTCATGGGATTGAGCCCCGCTTCAGGCTCTGCATTAAGTGTGGAGTCTGCTGGGGATTCTGTCTCTTTCCCTCCACCCTTCCCTTTCTCTCTCTCTCTCTCTCTCTCTCTCTCTCTCTCTCAAATTAAAAAAAATGAGGGGTGCCTGGGTGGCTTGGTTGGTTAAGCGTCTGACTTCCACTCAGGTCATGATCTCACGGTTTGTGAGTTCGAGCCCTGCATCGGGCTCTGTGCTGACAGCTCAGAGCCTGGAGCCTGCTTCAGATTCTGTGTCTGCCTCTTTCTCTGCCCCTCCCCTGCTCACACTCTGTCTCTCAATAATAAATAAACGTGAAAAAAATTTTTTTAATTAAAAAAATGATTTTTATGTATATAAAAGTATTTTTATATAGCATTACTTTACTGTTTATATATACATATAAAACAATCATATATGTACACATATTTAAACAGAACACACACATATATACATATTGTGCCAACACACACACACACAGAATTTTGTTTCTCTGTGGGTAAATATAACAGATGACCTGTCCACTGTTTTCACAGAGGCATCTCTCCTGGAGCAATCTGTCCTCCATTTGAACAGTCATATCTAGGGAATTCCTTTCTCTTTTGTATTGGTTCATCTGTTTCTTGCTTCCCTTCTTTTTCTTTTTCTTGGTTTACTCCATCCTTTTGGAAGACAGTATTCTCTGATAGCTTCCTGAGAAAAGATAGATGAGAGATAAAGGTTTTGAGATCTATTCCATCTTTACACTTGATCCCCTTGTTTTCAGCATGGTGCCTCACTTCAGAATATGGCTATATGAAGGATCCCATTGTTAAAAGTAAGACATAGTTTTGTTTTTCTCTCCTCTTTGATTATAAATGATTCTCAGAACTCACTAAACCATTGATAAAATCTTATGACCAATCCCTTCTCCTTTTTAATTTTATCAATGAAGACTTTGCTTCCTTTCTTGTCTTATACTCAGGTAGCTCCTTGTTGATTCTAAGTTATAACTTACCCATCTTTTCGCTCCCTCCCTAAATAGCTGACAGCTGATCTCTGAGGAGTGTATGTTTAACTTTAGATGTATAGAATCATATAACATAATCTTTCATAGCACACTCATTGGCCCATTTATGGGCTAATATTATTTATTTATTTGGTTAGTTATTGCATTATTTTAAAAAATAATATAAAAAGAATTTGAAAACCCACCATCTAAAACAAAGGTAGGTCCTTGACTATCACCTGCATCTAACTATATGGTCTCTCCTCCTTAGTACTTCTCCCTGCCTTCCCCCACCCAGATAATCATTTTCCTTAATCATATGTTCATAATATTCTTTTATCTTCCTGTTTATTGTATCTATATGTATCTCCCCCAAATGTATATATTTTAGTTACTTTAACTTTATGATATGTTCTTAAAATTATAATCTGTGCATAATCTTTATATAATATTTTTGGAGTTCTGAATACTTGACTGAGGTCTCCTGTTATTTCTAATAATATGCAGAATCTTTTGTGTTTTCTATGTGAATGATTATATCACTCACAAATAATGACAGTTTAACTTCCTCCCTAGCAATCCTAATGCCTCTAATTTATTTTATTTTATTTTATTTTTCATTTTATTGCACTTGCTAGGAAATCTAACACAGAGTTTTACATTTATGGATTTTCTAAAATTAAACCATCCTTGCATACCTGGGACACACTCAACTTGGTTATGGAGTAACTTTTTTGTAATATTTTACCCATCCTTGCACCAATACCCTACTATTTAGAATATTTTATTCAGGAATTTTGCATTTGTAGTCATGATACAGTGGACCTGGACTTTTCCCTTAATGTGACTTATTTGTCTGGTTTGAGTATCAGTGTTACTCTAGCTGAGGAATTTTACTTCTTTTCTCACTGTTTGAAAGTTTGATAGACTGTTGCCCTTAAAAGTTGTTTGAGAGCACTTCTCTCTTATTTTTTATTTGTTTTTACTTTTTAACAATTCTTTTCTTTCCACTGCTGAGCACTTAGTATTTTTTTTTTTAATGTTTACTTATTTATTTATTTTGAGAGCGAGCACAGGAGCATGAAGGGGAGAAGGGCAGAGAAAGAGGGCAAGGGAGAATCCCAGACAGGCTCCATACCCGGTGCGGAGCCCAAAGTGGGGCTCAGTGTCACGATTATCAGATCATTTTACTATGAGGTAAAATCAAGAGTCAGACGCTTAACCGACTGAGCCACCCAGGCTCCCTGAGAACTTGTTTTTTAAAACTGTCTGGACCTGGTATTTTCTTTGTGGGAAGATTTTAATCATACCCTTTTATTTTGAAAAGAAATTACTGCAGCATCGATGTTAGAGTACAGGATAAAGGAAGGAAAGGTGGGAATAAGAAAAGAGCTGTCCGTTAAACAGTGTGTGTAAGTGCTTAGTTATAGCCATTATCTCATTTAACCCCCAAAACACCTTTTCAAAGAAGGCCTATCAGTCAAGGTCCAGTAAGGGAAAGAGAAACTGCATTAGGTATTATAAACCAGTGGGCATTCAGTAGTGAGAACTGGTAACTTGGGTATTTTCTACAGTAGCTCCAAAATTAATACTTGCAGGAAGCAGCTACCACCCCTAGGGCTGGGAGAAAAAAAGGAAGAGGTAGGGTTACCAGAACCTAGCAGCTTGATGGAGGGCCAGTCAGGGCTGATGCTTGCACCTCTGAGAATAAGCTTTGAGTAGCTGGTGCTCAGGACAGATGAGTAGCTAGCCTGACAGGTACGTGATTGATAGGCCCAGGCAGCACAGCCCAGAGGGTGAGTGAACGTGGCAAGGCTGGTATTCTGCCAAGGAGCCACAACCTGCTGCTACTGGTACTACTGAGAGATGCAACGAGGCTCCCACTAGGAATATTGAACAATGGTAGAGGCTGGAATTAACTCTCTGTTACTGTGGAGCAATGATGATAAAAGCTGGAAAACAAAAATAAAATCCCTATTCTTACCATTCTGCCTTCCCATTGGCAGAACTGATTAGGTTTGCAGAGTCTTAGCTTTATCGTCACAGGGCAGAACATAAAAGGGCGAGCTTGGAGTTGAGAGACAGTAGGTAAATAACCAGAACAATCTATACTATGTGTATTTTGCAAAGAGAAAAAGGAAGTTGAACAAGGTTAAATTATTTACTTAAGATCATTGGAAATATTAAGTGGACAGATCTGGATTTAAACCCAGCCCTGTACTTTTCCAGTACCATATTTCATCTATTCTTAAAACACCATTGATTGTTAGAGGCACCATTATTGTATATACCACTGAGAAAAAAAATACTGCCAATTAAATAAAGCACACCATCAGTTGTAAGATACACATCAATTTCAGATATTTTTCTAAGTTTTCTTTTTTTAATTTTTTTAACGTTTATTTATTTTTGAGACAGAGACAGAGCATGAACGGGGGAGGGTCAGAGAGAGGGAGACACAGAATCTGAAACAGGCTCCAGGCTCTGAGCTGTCAGCACAGAGCCCGACGCGGGGCTCGAACTCACAGACCGCGAGATCATGACCTGAACCGAAGTCGGCCGCTTAACCGACTGAGCCACCCAGGCGCCCCTAAGTCTTTTTTTTTAAAGGAGGAGTGTCTTAAATTTGATGAAATATGATATATTATTATGCTGCCTTGTAAAGTATTTGGTTTTGGAGTTGATTTTGAAATGCCTGTGGAATACACAAGTGAAACGCTTCATCGGCAGTTAAAAGTGTACATTTCATAAGAAAAGTGGAGGCTAGAGATACAGAGGTGAAGGTCATCTGTATTCCAGAATCATGATCTAATGACAGCCTTGCTGTTTTCTTAGCTTTCCCAGTCTCTCTGAGTCTGTTATCTCTACTATCTCATTTCAGTCTGTGCTTTTGCCTGTCGCTTTGTGATGGGATTTGTTGGTAAACCTTAATATTATCTTTTATTATTCAAGAACACTTATATTTTTTTCTTAAATTTCCACAAGCAAATATCTTTTTCCCCCCTTCCTGTCTTCTATTCAAAAAGTGTGTGACCTGTCAGCATACAGTCATCACAAGGGTGCAGTTGGAAGTGCTGTTATAAGTATGGTAGTGAAAAGCAGACCCCTAGGGGAGATAGATGGTGTGAAGAAATCCCATCTAAAGACTTTCATGCTTTCTTTGTTTTTATAGGTCCAGCATGTCTGGCTTGCATCTAGTAAAGCAAGGTCGAGACCGAAAGAAAATAGACTCACAGCGAGATTTCACTGTAGCTTCACCAGCAGAATTTGTTACGCGTTTTGGGGGGAATAAAGTGATTGAGAAGGTAAGTTATAACTTGCTGAATTACTTTTTTTCAAAAGCGCATGAGATTTAATGACTAGACATGTCTAGATTTGCTCAAAACCAACATGTAGTTTTTAGAGACTAACTGCCTTTTTCTGCAGAATTAACCTCTCTGCCTCCGTAGCATCCTGTTAATTTCACTATTTCCTGTGTATTTACCATTGAGGTAATTTAGGCATAGCTAATTAAAAGATGAAGTGGTCAGAAAGTTCTTTTTATTTTTAAATTTTTTTAATGTTTATTTTTGAGAGAGAGAGAGAGAGCGCGCATGCACATGCGCACAAGTGGGGGAGGGGCAGAGAGAGAGAGAGAGAGAGAGAGAGAGAGAGAGAGAGGGAAACACAGAATCCCAAACAGGCTCCAGGCTCTGAGCTGTCAGCACAGAGCCCAATGCAGGGCTTGAACCCACGAACCACAAGATCATGACCTGAGTCAAAGTTGGACTCTTTGCTGACTGAGTGACCCAGGTGTCCCTAGAAAGTTCTCTTTAAAACAACCTGTGGTTTTATGAGGTTGGGCTTCAGGAATCTGAGAAGGTATGGTAAATTGATTGGCTGGTGGGGTGGTGGTAAGGAGATACTATGTCACATTGGATTGAGAGCTAAGGGAGTGAAGGCTTAAACAGTTTGATATACTGTGAACTGATGGCTTTTCCTGGGTATTTGAGATGTTTAGAGGGAATATGCCATATGAAATACTTAGACATTACAAGTATTTTGAAGTGTTGTGAGCAATTCTATGCCCCTTTTGTCTAAACCATGTCAGAACTGAGAGGATGACTTGGTTGAAATAGCTTGCGGTGATTGAAAGATTAAAGGGTGGGAACCTGTATTCCCACTCCTAAAAGTTTTGCTCCAGTGGTGTCCTTCTGTTAGTCTTCCAATAAAGATAGTTTATATTTTAGCCTGTGTTACCCTGGGGCTGTGGTTGCAAGATAGGTCAGGAGGTGAAAGGTTTGTTTACAGAGAAGTCTCAGGATCATTGATTGTTCTACTTTTCTTCTTGTGACCATTCTTTGTAAGGTAGTCTCTACACTTCTAAGGCATTTGCGGTTTAGCATTTTGGAGAGAGGTAGTGGTTGGTACCAGGGTTCTTACACATGTGCAGGCCTCTGTGCCTTGTTTTACTACAACAGAGAATAGTGAAGGACACTACACTGTTTAGTCTTCCTTCATTCCTTAATAATTCATCACCCCTCTGTAGTTTGTCTTCTGTTCCCTAGTAACAGGTATAGTAGAATAATTCACAAATTCACAAGGTTTGAAAATTGTGATTTTCCCCTTCAAGAAATGAAGTAAAAAAGCAGTAAGCTTTAGCTGGCATATATTAAAGTATTTGCTGGGCTAACATTTTAAAATATCCTTTGATCATGGAGCTGGTTCCTAACTGCCTAGACTAGCAACACAAATTCTTAATTGAAAGTCTGGCTCTTCGGAGTAAGATAGGTCTACACAAATGGTCTCATTTCTTTTTGTCCGTCATTGCCTGCCTCTTCTACTTCTCTCTCCAATTCCCATCCCACCACTCTCCCAGGTTCTTATTGCCAACAATGGCATCGCAGCAGTGAAATGCATGCGGTCCATCCGCCGATGGTCTTATGAGATGTTTCGAAATGAACGTGCAATCCGATTTGTTGTTATGGTCACACCTGAAGACCTGAAAGCCAATGCAGGTGAGTGATTAGCATGAGAAAGCATCACCCTTGAGCATAAAGCATTGAATAGCAAAGTCTGTAGTAGGAGAATGTTAACTTAGGGGGATTCCCAAACCCTAAGATTTCTTTTTTAAAAAGTGTCAATAATAGGCATATATAAGTGATTGTACTATATTTAACCTCAGCATCGATTCCTACGTTCTAAGTAAAAATAAGTAGAAATTTAACCAGTGTTGATTGGGGTTTCTAGGTGTATGCCCTTCCAGTGTCAAGTATTGGCTAATCTGCATAAGTAGATTGGCATGTGTAAGTGGAAAGATTGAAAGAAAATGCTATTTCCCTTATGAGCAAAGCTACATTGAATTTTAGAGAATCTTAGGGTTAAAATTCTTTTTTACCCTCCTCCTGAGGGATCCAAGTGGGTTTCATTCTGTGAGCTCTTCTGCATATTCTCTCTACTCAGATGGTCCTCCATCTGAGAGTTGTAGATAAAGACCATTGGTATAGTTGAGAGGATATGGCTGGTCTTTCCTCTTTTTATCACTAAAGTATAATCTCTAAGGTAGAAAACTCACAGATAACATTAGCTCTTTGAAGAGCTATCTTTTTAAACCTATTTGGTGTGTATATTCTTTCTCTATTGAGACAATGATGTTAACTATTCCTAAGGAGTAGGGGTTATTATGTTATCTTATTTAGAAATAGATAACATACCAGCTTATTGGAAAGCATATGTTATTATGTGAAATCATTTAGTTTGACCCTTTAATATCTCTGAGTCACAATTTTTGTTATCTGTAAAAGGAAGATCATAATATCTAATTCACTGCATAGTTATAAAGATGAAATTGTCTGTAATAAACATAAAACTACCTTGCATGATTTCTTTTTCCCCCATCTATTTCTACCTGGTGCTCCTATTAACTCATTTATTCCTTCACTCAGTGAACATGGAGACCCATAGTTGAATAAAATCTGATCTAGCTCTAGGAAACAAATAATTTCAGTACCGTTAGATAAGTGCTCTAATAGAAATATGCACAGGGTACTGCAGGAACACAGAGTTGAGGCATCTTAACTTTGCTCTTGGTGACAGGGTTAAGAGAAAGCTCTTTGAAAGAAGTTATGCCTAACCAAGAATGAGTAAGCAATTAGCAGGATGTTCCAGGCAGAGTGTTCCAGGCAGAAAGAACAGTATATGCAAATGTATGAAGGCGTGACACAATGGTTTGGTGGAAACTACAGATGTACTTGTTAAAGTACAAGATGTGATTTAATATTTCTCAAAGAAGGCCTTGATTTTCATCCTCAGGAGCATAGACTTTATCTTTTTAGGAATGTGTGTGTGTGTCTCTGTTGGACATTAAAGGATTGGTATTTTAAATGGATTAGTTGTTGTTTTTAACAACTTAAAAGTAGAAGAGTGTAATGAATCCCTTCCTATTTACCTATCATCTAACATCAACAATTATCAACTCATGGTCAGTCTTGTTTCATCTATACTTTCACCTCCTCCCCTGTTCACACAATTTCTAAAGCAAATTCTAGATATATTATCTCATGTGTATCTTAAAGAAACTTTTTTTTTTTAACATAAGCAACTAGATGGACAATTCAGATGGTATCTTGGGAGATCCATTTGTGGAAGGCAATACTAGAGAATATGATGAGGCTGAGAAGATAGAAGAAAGAGATGGTTTGGAGATTTAGGAGGTAAAATTGACAAAATTTGGTGATAGAAGAGTCAATGATTACTGTTAGGTTTTTAACAGTAGGTTGACTAGGCAACTAATGCAAAATATCAACCAGAAGAGTAAGGTTTTTCTGGGGGCGGAGGGTAGACAGATTAGGTTTGGAGTACTTCTGGTATAAGTAGATCCTATAAATCCTATAAAAAGTTGGATATATCCTTCCACAATTTAGAAATAATGAGGGCTAGAGACTAAGAGTCTACATTATCAACAAACATGTGGTAGTTAACACTACCCCCTGAAAGAACAGGTAGAAAATAAAGAGAAGAGGACTGAAGATGAAATTTTATAGAAGAGTAAAATTTTAGTGATAGACTCGGGAAGATAGGCCCATAAACAATGCTGAGAAGAGATGATTGGAGAGAGAGAAGAAACAGAAGAGAGAAAAAAGAATTTCAATAAGGAGGGTCAAATGTGTCAACGGTCCAATAAGATAGGGATAGAACCTTCCAGTAATTAGGAAACCATCAGTAGTATTGCCAGAATAGTTTCAGTGGAGCAATATGAGTGTGCAGACTATTATCAGATGTTAAGGAATGAATGGGAAGTGACGATGTAGGTGGGTTTTTTAAAGAATTTTGGATGAGAAGGGAAGAAAAAAAGGTAGTAACTGAAGAGAAATACAGTGCCAAGGGAGGATTTTTATTTTTCAGAGTGAAAGAGACTTGGGAATGTTTATAGTTTGAGAAGGAGGAGTCAGAGAGAAAGAGGGAAAGGGGTGGAAGTACACAAGGGACCTGGAGGAGATGAAAGGGGATGCAGTTAAGAGCACAGGTGGACAAAAATAAGCATATTTCCTAGTATTTAGTCTGAGAAACAAAAATCAGTAATGAGGCAAATGTAGTTGTACAAGGATATTCATTGTAGTGTTATTTAAAATAATGAGAAACTACAACAAAACAAAACAAAAAACAAAACAAAAAAAATAAAATAATGAGAAACTGGGAGTAACTTAAGTGTCCAACATGAGCAGATTAGTTAAGTATAATGCACAACACCAATTCTGTGAAATACCATGCACACATTAAAAAATATTTTGTAGAATAATGTTTATTGGTCTGAAAATGCGTTCTAATAAATTGCTACATTATTTACTATTTTTGTACATAACAATATTACCATAAACTTGGCTGTTTAAAACAACAGACATTATCTTACAGTTTCAGTAGGTCAAAGCATGGCTTAGCTGGGTCTTCTGCTTCAGGTTATTACAAGACTGCAATTATTTGTCAGCTGGGTCTGTAGTCTCATCTGAGGCTCGATTTGGGATGGACCTGCTTTTAAACTCAGGTGATTGTTGGCAGCATTCAGTTTTCTGTGGGCTGTCCAACTGAGGGCCTGAATGTTTACCTGGTTATTGGCCAAAGACTACTCCTGACTCCTTGTCATGTGGGCCATCCCCAAATGACTGCCTGCTACTTCAGAGCCAGGAAGGGAAAGTCTCCTAGTAAAAGATCAGTTACTTTCTTACGTAACATAATCATGGAAGTGACAGCTCCCCACCCTTGACATGTTCTCTTGGCTAGCAAGTCATAGATCCTGCTCACACGCAAGGAGAAGGGATTCCTTAAGGTATGGATACCTGGAACTGGGATCATGGGAACAGACTGTCCATCACTATTGCAAAGAAAAAGTTAGTTATAAGGAGATTGGTAGCATGACATGATAGGGAAAAAGGCATTGTGTATAGTTAGGAAAAAAGTTATAGGGGCGCCTGGGTGGCGCAGTCGGTTAAGCGTCTGACTTCAGCCAGGTCACAATCTCGCGGTCCGTGAGTTCGAGCCCCGCGTCAGGCTCTGGGCTGATGGCTCAGAGCCTGGAGCCTGTTTCCGATTCTGTGTCTCCCTCTCTCTCTGCCCCTCCCCCGTTCATGCTCTGTCTCTCTCTGTCCCAAAAATAAATAAACGTTGAAAAAAATAAAAAAAAAAAAAGTTATAATGACATATACCAACAGCAGTACTAGTTATCTTTGGGGGTGGTATTTTGGGGTGTTTTTATTTCTGTTTCTTCTTTTTCCAACTTTTTTACAAAGAGTTTATACAGTTTTACAATTTCTTTACAAGTTATTTGAAAAAGAACTCAGAAAGGATTATGATACCAGTGGTATTGAATTATTTTGATTGATTTTTCCTTTTTTCTAACCTTTCTGTTATGTTAATTATTTTAGTAGCTTTACTGAATATAATTTATGTACCATTAAAGTCACCATTTGAAAAATACACAGTTCTGTGAGTTTTGGTAAACTTATACCATTGTGCCATCATCATGGGAATCCAGTGTAAGATAACCATTACTTTTACAATTTAAAAGATTATGGAGAAGGAGCCTTAGATACAAGAGCTGGTTATTACCATAAGGAGAGGACTTTATCCTGAGACCTGGAGGGGAGCGGGCTGACATGACAGGTTAAGGGATGGTAAGGGTGGTAGTAATTGACCCAGTTGCATATTTTTGTGTCATGAAAGGTGGATGATTAATGAAATCCGTAGAAAGAAATGAGTGTTATCCTTGGAGGGGAGTTTTGTTCATTTGTAAATATTCTCTAGAATAGCATCTCTGCTGGAGTTATGGCAATTGTGGGAACCAGGAGGTAATGGAGAAATCCAGGCTGTGTGATTAAGATGCAATTTCTTTTTCTACTTACCAGGGCTTCTCATTAGTGTCTATAGTAGTGATAACAGAAGATTGATTGGTGTAGAACTCTGAACTGTTGTTGGTTGGTGACAGCTGTACATATGCAGACCCTGTGTGCATGCGTGTGCACGTGTGTGTGTATGTAGGTCAGCAATTAAAGTAACTTTTTTTTCCTGTACTTAGGGCTACCGAACTTCAGAAAAGACTAAACCACAGAAGAAAAGTTAGATAGACTTGACTGTATAAAAATTTCTATTTTGCAAATAAAAAAAAGAAAGTTAAAGACAGATTGTAATCTGGAAAAATATACTGGCAGCAAAGAATGTCTAACTATAATAGAGCAAATGACCCTCCAATAGAAAAGGAACAGAGAACATGAATTAGGTAGATAATAAAAGAAGAATGAAAAAGGGACAGTAAACATATAAGAAATTTGATACTAATGGTAATCAAAGAAATGCAAACTGAAACAGTAGTAAATGGGGATTTTTTTTTTAAAGTTTATAAGACTGGTAAAATTTAAAAGAGTGATTATACCTAATATAGGTGAGAGTACAGACAATTTGTCATCCATGTTGCTAATGAGAGTCTAACATGGTTCTGTCTTTGAAGATGTGGATACATTTTGACCTAGTTGTTTTACTTCTAGGACTATATCCTGAGGGTATAATTGGACAGCAGTATAAGGATATTCATCATTCTATTATTTTAATATTTTCCAAATTATTAATGACTTATATGTCCATCAATAAGTTAGTAGTTAAATGAATTATGAATTATTGTTACTTTGTGGAATGGTAGGCATCCATTGAAATATTGGGTCTATATTAAGTATATATAAAATACTAAATATATATTAAATATATCTCTATGTCACATAGGGGAAGGTACCCACAATATATTGTTAAATTGGTTAACAACTGATGATTTCTAGTATATCGGAGCATAGTATATCGGAGTATCTTTGAGTGGTGGGGCAATGGGTGATTTTGACTGTTAAATGGTATTATTTCATCCTGATACATTATAGTTTTTTAAAAATAATTAACATGTTTTTCCTTTTGTAGTCAAAGAGAACAATAAACCTGTTTTTATTTGGAACAAACTATAGGTTTTTGCATCTTACTTTGAATGGAATTTTTTTTAGAAGGATGTAAAACCTTTAAAAATTAAGAATAAGATAGAAGGAATGCTAATAAATAAACTTGAGCAAGTTATTTGACTGCTCCAAGCCAATTTCCTGTAAATTAGGCGCCAATAATACCTATCATATATAGGATTACTGAGTAGTAAATAATATATATAAACTGCTTAATATACTTACTGCACATTGTAGCTGCTCTACCATTATTGCCAGGAATAGGAAGAGAGAGACATCAGGTGACAAATTTGAAAGGGAATACGGAGCAAAAAAAATGTAAGGAGGGAAAGAAGTTATCTTTCAGAAGTGTCTTTCAAATACCTATTATCTCCAACATTCCAGATAAAGTCTTTTCAGGCCCTTGGTATATGCCAGTAACTAACCTTTCCTGTCCAGCCAGTCCACAAACCCTTCAGGCTCTGCCCTCTTTCCCAGTTTGTCACAGCTCGACATCAGGAAAAGGGCTTCTCAGAGTACAGTGCAAGTTAAAGATAAAGGATGTTAGGGCTAAAACTTTTTATCAGAATAAATAATTGTACAGGGGTCTCTAAGTGACATATCATCCTTGATAGAGAGGTCTTAAAGGCCCTTCAAAAAGGTTACATAGTGAAATGTTTGAGAGCTGTTGTTTGAGTAGAAGAGCTTCCTGAATACCAGATTAGCATGTTAGTACCCATGACTTAACAAAGTCAGAGCCTCTAACTAAATGTCCTGGGACTTACCTCGTTAATGCAGTTTGTCCAGTCGTTAACTGTGATGGTATCATCCTTTACATAGTTGTGCTCTGTTCTATTTCTGGAAATAAAGCATGTGTTCTCTATTAATTTGCTTGCATTTTCAGAATACATTAAGATGGCAGATCACTATGTGCCGGTGCCAGGAGGACCAAACAACAACAACTATGCAAACGTGGAATTAATTCTTGATATTGCTAAAAGGATTCCAGTACAAGTAAGAGATGCCAGTGTGTCCTTTCAAACCAGTTTAGCCATTTTACAGTTAGACACAAGGGGCTATCCAGAGAAGAACTTTAAATTTTATATACAGCATCTTTGTTGAAAATTGATAAAGCTTTTTTTTGTGAGGGGTATAACAGATGGGGAAAAGAAAGATGGAAAAAATGAATGAGGCAAAAATAAACATAATACAATCAGAAGGTCTGTAAGGGTCTTTCAGAGATTATTTATACTATCCATTTCACCTTCAAACTATCTCAAGTAAATAAAAGTTCCTTTTTCCAATGGAATATTCTTAGCTGAGAATATGGTAGTATAGAAATAGATTATTTCTTCCCTATTGTGTTAGGATGTTTAGGATAAATGTACTTAAGCCCAGAGAGAAAAAAAAAACAAAACTAGAGATTTATATGGCAGTATAACCACTAAATATAAATGTGGAGTTGGGTGGCCAAAGTAATTGAAACTGTGAAAGAAAACTAGTATTTCTAGAAAAGGCTCTGTAGAGTATAGTGGAAAGGTTATGAATTGAGTTTCCTAAAGAGTAACAAGACTAGCAGGATCTTAATATCAACCTCAACTTGGTTTTGACCTCTTTACAGAGGTTTTGACACAATGGACTGCTTATTCTTGTTCCATAAAAAGTTTGCCAAGAATCAAGTAATTCGGCTTCTGCCGACTTAAAGCATTAGGCAGCTCTGGAGCTATTGTACCTCATGGTGTGGGGCCAGTCTTGGTAGAGAGTAGTACAGTTTATCATGTTATTTTAGTATGAATTTTAAGAAAGAATCATATTATCTTCCTTATAGGCAGTGTGGGCTGGCTGGGGTCATGCTTCTGAGAATCCCAAGCTCCCAGAACTTCTTTTGAAAAATGGCATCGCCTTCATGGGTAAACCTTTCTAACATACTCTTCCTGTCTTTCTGGTTCTCTTTGTCAGTTTTGCCCACATTCCACTTTATATTCTGCTTTTCTTCTGTTTAACATGCACTGGGCTCTTATTTTTCATCAATCAGCAGCTCTCAGAGTAACCCTCTTCATTTCTTTTTTTTCTCTTCTTCATTTTGTTAAAAATATAACTTATTGTCAGTTTAGCCAACATCCCTTGTATACAATGTGCTCTTGGCTTCGGGAATAGATTCCCATGATTCATTGCTTACATACATCACCCAGTGCTCATCCCAACAAGTGCCCTCCTCAGTGTCCATCATCCATTTCCTCCTCTCCCCCACCAATCAACCCTCAGTTTGTTTTCTGTATTTAACAGTCTCTTATAGTTTGCCTCCCTGTCTGTTTGAAACTATTTTTCTCCCTTCCCTTCCTCCACTGTCTTCTGTTAAGCTTCTCAAATTCCACATACCTCTTCCTCATTTCTTACATCCTACTTATCTTTCTTCATCTTGATTGTGTTTTCTGTCCTCGGATTCTTTTCCGTGAGATATGGAGGAGGCTCTGATTTCCAAAACACTGGCTTTTTAAAACTTGGCATTAACCTTAAGAAAATATGTAGAGAAAGGACCTCTTTTTGTGTAGCAGAGATCATTGAATATTAGGATGCCCTAGGACTGTGCCCTTAAATATGAATCAGCACCTTCACATTTAAGCATATAAGTTATATTCCTATAAGTGAGAGCTCTTTCTTCTGACTTTTCTGCTTTCCTTTGGCAGAGAGAAATCTTCTAAAGAGATAAATGTTTACTAATGATAAGTCTTCCTTTTGGATTCTCCTAAGACCAAGGAGCGCATATCTCAGACTTGAACCCCAAACTTTATAAGTCCTTTATTTTAAGATTGCTTAAAAAAAAAAAAAAAAAAAAAAAGGACTTTGATAACCTTGTCAAATTGGATCATAAACAATGATAAAATCAGAGTTAGATTTGTCAGGAATTTAATTCAGCATACATGCTGAACTCTCACTGTATGCTAAAAGCTTATTACATTAAGTTCTATAAAGAGTACAAAGATGAGTCATAACACAGTAATCCCCATAATCAAGTTCACGATCTCCATGATATATGATGTAGGGGAGACCAGACAAATACAAAAATAATTCTATAAAAGATGAAACCTATGTGATGGAAATGAGGCCAAAACGTTACATTCAGGGTTCTTTTCTTATTTTTAGGTCCCCCAAGCCAGGCCATGTGGGCTTTGGGGGATAAGATTGCATCTTCCATAGTGGCTCAAACTGCTGGTATCCCAACTCTTCCCTGGAGTGGGAGTGGTAAGAAAGTATTTCTTGTTTGTGTTTTGAAGTGCAGAAAAGTTCAGTAGGATATTTGGGACTGTGGCTTGGGTCTTAAGGTTATTTAAAATGTTATTTGGATTCTTCAGGATAAGAAATAGAATCCAGGTTGATTTATGGTATTTTATATCTCCTAGGCTAATTTATACACCTGTGATTTTTATCATGTCTTAGGAATATAAATTTTGTACCAGTTACACATGTGCTAAACTGTGATTTAAATGATCTTGAGATTTAATTTGAATTTGAGGAAACTCTGGGAAAACTCATATGGTTCTGTAGATTTGGATTTACTCTGGGCAGGCTAGAACCTTCATCAGAGATGGACTTAGGCAGAATTAGGTCTTTGAACCTGCCTGGCAGGAGACCTGGTTCACTAAGAAAAACCCACTTACTCAAATGTTTGCCTACTATCATTTTCTTCATGTCAACCTACCATCTATTGATGATTTATTTACTTTGGCTGTTAATTCAAACTCTCATTTGCCCTTGATGCAGAAAATGAGGGCAGTAGTCAACCTTTCTTTTGGGCATACAGAAGAATAAAATTTTTCTTAAAATGATTTATACTAGACAAATCCCTTTAAGAGTGCCATGTGAATCATTATAACTAATAACAATATAAATTTGCTTAGTACTCAACCACAGGGAACAACAAACTAAAATGTCTTTCAAATGGGAACGACCATTGCCTTGAGGCCCAACAGATTTGAACTCTTGTTACTCTGGCTCTCCAGGGGGATTGCAATATCCTCTCTAGACCTGCTGGGTCAAACAGTTTAAAATAAAAGGTTGAATTTGTTCTCGTTTGAATGGAGAGGCTATAGCATACCCCTTGTGGCTGAGTACAGGGACATTCAGGGAGCATGGAATCATGACTCTGCTGAGGCCAATAAAACCGCCATTTCCATTTCCAAGGGCTCATAAAGATTGAATTATTTCCCAGACCTCTGGCCCCGGAGCAGGCCTGAACACACAAATTGAAGGTATTTTGCCTGCTGAGTTGCTGTGAGAAGTCTGACATGCTTTTTTTTTTCAGTCTTGTATATTCTTGCATTTTTATAAGTTTGCTCCCTATTAGCTCTCCTGGCTTCCTCCAGGGTAAGAACCCAAGTTGTCAGGTCTTCTAGAGCTAAATACTGCTAACCCTGAGAATTGAGGGTTTTATGGCATCCTTTTTTCTCACATATCCTTAATTTTGGATAAATATGAGGTCATTTTAAAGAAGGAATAGCAGAAAATTGACAAAACAGAAGCTTTTAAAGCAGCTTTTAAGTTACCGTTATCTATTACAGGTCTTCGTGTGGACTGGCAGGAAAATGATTTTTCAAAACGTATCTTAAATGTTCCCCAGGAATTATATCAAAAAGGTTATGTGAAGGATGTGGATGATGGGCTGAAGGTAGGTTACTAACTACAGAGTGATGTCTTTCAACTGACTGATTGTAGTCACAAACGTTAATTTGAAGCCTGATTCATGATATGCACCCATGATGGCATTGGGATTGTAAGACCAGGAGATATATAGAGTAAGGAAGTGACCCAAATTTAACAAAAATAAATTTGTTGTGAAGTAAGCCCTCACCTGGACAGAACATTTCTTAGGTGGCTAAATCAGAGCTTTTAGAAAATACTGATTCTCTACTGTACTACCTGTTATTATGTGTATGTGTGTGTTTGTGGGGTGGGGGGCAACAAATAACACACATTTGCCCTGCTTGAATTCAGAACCAAGAAGCCAGGCAGATAGAGAAATGTCAGCTTTATTATGAATAGAGATGTTGGTGAAATGGCTTAGGTGTTTAGCAACAATCAGATTTGTAAACTGAACGTCAGAGTTAAATATGCTTACTCACTGGGTACTGGTGGTGCTGAATAACCACAGATGTTCCTCTCCAGAGATAGAGCTTTTACCATTCAGCTTCTTGTATCACTGAGAGCTGACAAAGAGCATATGCTCTGCGCAGTGGGCTGATCCCAAAGGGGAAGAGGCTGAGCTGTGCATGCTCAGTTCCTCCTTCCAAAGTGACCAATCACATAATTTGTTCTTTTTCCCTTGGGGGAGGGGAGTGGGAGCCAAGAGAGGCTGATTACAGTCCATCCTCTTGGAAACATGAACCCAAACAAAAAGAGATCCTTTCTCCAACATTGCCTTTTCTTTCTTTTATAAGTTCTCTTCAGTTTTTTCCCCTTTCACTTTTTAAATAGTTGGAAGTGTCAGTTATGCTTCCAAGTAGATGATGAAAGAGGCTGTTTTAGAAAAACACAATAACTTGTGTTTGAATTATATGTTATAAATTCAAGAAAAATGCTGAATGCTCAACTAATTTTCCTCTTTTGTTTGCATTTCACGTTGTGTCTTTTAATCTCCTTAATAAAATTAATATTTCTAATTGAATTGCCAACCTCATACTCTATTTGCTATAATTTGCAAAAGTAGAAGCCCTTTGTAAAGAACTAGCTATTTTGCTTGTCAATTGAAATTCCTTTTTTTCCTTGTCATAATTTTGTTTTATTTATTTTTTAAGTTTATTTATTTATTTTGAGAGAGAGAGAGCATGAGTGGGGCAGAGGAGAGGGAGAGAGAGAGAGAGAGAGAAAGAGAGAGAGAGAGAGAGAGAGAGAGAATCCTAAGCAGGCTCTGTGCTGACAGCAACACGGGGTTTGAACCCAAGAACCTAAGCTGAAATCAAGAGTTGGACGCTTAACCAACTGAGCCACATAGGTGCCCCTCCTTGTCTTAATTTTAAACATAAAAATTTCTGGTAGAAAATTTGGAAGGCCAAAAAAGAGATGATGATAAACCCACCATTCAGAGATAGATACATATTCATAACACATTCATATATTTTCTTTTGACCTGTTTTTGATTCACAGTATATGTTATTATCCTATAGTGATCATCTTTATTAATAGATTCCCATATTTATAATTATTATGATAAGTATAAAATTAAGGTCACTCTCTATATATAGTTTAGTAATCCTTTTTTCTTTTCCTACTTTATATTATATAAGCATTTTCCTCCTGAGATTAAAATTCTTTGTAGGGTGCCTGGGCGGCTCAGTCTGTTGAGTGTCCGACTTCAGCTCAGGTCATGATCAAACGGTTCCTGAGTTTGAGCCCCGCGTCAGGCTCTGTGCTGACAGCTCAGGGACTGGAGCCTGCTTCGGATTCTGTGTCTCCCTCTCTCTCTGCTCCTTCCCTGCTCACATTCTGTCTCTCTCTTTCAAAAATAAATGAAGATTTGGGGCACCTGCATGGCTCGGTTAAAGGTCCAACTTTGGCTCAGGTCATGATCTTGCAGTTGGTGAGTTTGAGCCCCACATCAGGCTCTGTGCTGACAGCTCAGAGCCTGGAGCCTGCTTCAGATTCTGTGTCTCCCTCTCTCTCTGCCCCTCCCCCACTTGTACTCTGTCTCTCTCTCTCTCTCTCTCTCAAAAATAAATAAACATTAAAAAAAATTTTTTTAATAAATATTAAAAATTTTTCTTTTAATTCTTTGCAAATATTCTAAATAGATGACCTGTGCCTAGAGTTTTCATATTTTCTTAAAAGGCCTGCCTTCTTACTGATATCATGTGGACTACCCTATTTTTTTTTAAGTCTTTTCCACATTCGTGGCTGTTTCTTTGATCCCTATCACCCAGTGATAGCCCTTTCTTTGCCAACACTATTTCATCATGCTGTTTGTTTTAAAAAAAATTTTTTTTTTGTTAATGTTTACTTATTTTTGAGAGAGAGAGAGAGATAGTGTGAGTGGAGGAGGGGCAGAGAGAGAGGGAGACACAGAATCCAAAGCAGGCTCCAGGCTCTAAGCTATCAGCACAGAGCCTAAAGTGGGGCTCAAACCCACAAACCACAAGATCATGACCTGAGCTGAAGTCAGATGCTTAACTGACTAAGACACCCAGGTGCCCCTGTTGATACAATTTTAGATCTTATTATAATGTAAACCATAAATCACTGGAATGTTTGGACAAAGGAATGACTTAGTTAGTTTAAATTTTGGTTAACATCTACCTACCCCCTTTACTTTTTGCCATAACAATACTGTCTGGACGTTTTTCATATCACTATATATAAAAGCCACCTCGTCCTTTTTAATAATTGCACTGTATTCTCTTTTTTTTTAAATTTTTTAATTTTTAATGTTTATTTATATTTGAAAGAGAGAGAGTGGGGGAGGGGTAGAGAGAGAGGGAGACACAGAATCGGAAGCAGGCTCCACACTCTATGCTGTCAGCACAGAGCCCGACGTGGGGCTCGAACTAACGAACTGCGAGGTCATGACCTGAGCCGAAGTCGGACGCTCAATCGACTGAGCCACCCAGGCGCCCCAGTTGCACTGTATTCTAATAGATGGGCATATCTTGATTTAACCAGCTCCCTACTTAATGGATATATAATTAATTTTCAGAAAGTTTAGAATTGCTACCTGATCATTATCAAATGTTGTAAATGTGAAAACCGCATTTAGAGTATGTTTTGAAAATAAATTTTCTAACTAATTTTATTAATATTTGGGCACCTGGGTTGCTCAGTCAGTTAAGTGTCCAACTTAACGCTTGGGTCATGATCTTGCTGTTCATGGGTTTGAGCTCCACATTGGGCTCTGCAGTGGCAGTGTGGAGCCTGCTTGAGATTCTCTCTTTCTCCTCTCTCTCTACCCCTCCCCTGCTTGCACACATTCTTTTTCTCTGTCTGTCTCTCTCAGATAAATAAATAAAACTTAAAAAAAATATTTCAGTGTCTTGTTATTTTTATCTTTTACAAAAAGTTAAGTGAGAAAATAATTTCTGGATATGTGAGAATTCTGATTTGTTGAATATTTTATGTTGTCAGAAACTGTACTGAGACCATTGACTACCTATACCTTTTTTAAAAATAAAAATTAGAGGTAAAACATGAAGACCTGCATACTATAAGAAATTCCAATAATGTAGAAATAAATACAGTAAAAAGTAGAGGTATATCTATTTATCTTCCTTTTATCACCACTGGTGTATATTCTAGCCTTTTTTTTTTTTGCACCCACATATGCGGGTGTATGAAAGCATACATAATTATATATAAACATACCGTTTTATTTTGTTTTTGGCCTACACAGGATTGTCTTACATTGAACCATATGAAATTGCAAATATTCGACCATTTTTTTACCTACAAAAAAGGCCATTTCTTTTGGTTCAGCCTAATGCTACGAATATTGTTTTACTCCTCCCCCTCCTCCCCCCCCACCTAATAGTATGTCTTCAGGACCTTTCTATTTTACTACTTTTGGACCTACCAATGGCAGCATTCTTAAAGGGGAGAAACTGCCAGTTTTCTCCTTCCCTGTTATTACTACTCTTATTTCCATTTTTCTCTTTCTTCTTGAAGGCAGCAGAGGAAGTTGGATATCCAGTAATGATCAAGGCCTCAGAAGGAGGAGGAGGGAAAGGAATCAGAAAAGTTAACAATGCAGATGACTTCCCTAACCTCTTCAGACAGGTAGAATACAAGTTGTTTTTGTTTGCTTGAATTTACATGTATATCAGAGATACATGATTTAACTCACACTATATCTACAATCTGTTATGTTGTACACCAAAAACTAATGTATGTCACTTATACCTCCATAAAATAAAAGATAATAATCATAATATGATATGGATGTCTAGAAAATATGTAATTTTTTATTTTGTCTGTAAGTAGTCTTTCTCCTAGCTCCTACCTGCTTATTAGCAATGTTCAATTCAGTGTAAGGTTTTATTCAATAAGGTGATTCAAACAGTAGTTATTCTCCATAATATAAAAGTCTTCCTATATGGGAACACCTATATGATCCCTGTGGCTCACAGGACCTCATAGTGATAAGAAAGAGTCACAATGCCTTTCGACATTTTTGTGTTTCTCTTTTGCTGGCATTGTAGATAAATTATGTGGTTAGCTCCTGATTTGGATGCTCTTGCATGGCTGGGCTCAGACTCTCTGGTTGGCTTTACTTCACTTCAGTTCAAAGTGGCTGCAGGTTCCAGAGTTTATGCTGTATGTCCCATCTACCTGGCCAGCTCAGCAGCCTGCACCCTCGTCTGTGCTGCATGGCCACTGCACCTTGGCACAGGAACCCTATGGCAGGTCTACATTCTATCATTGGGGATTTTCTAGGAAAGCTGAGCTTCAGATCTCTGCCTAACCCTCTGATTTGCAGCCATGTTGGTGTGGCCATACTACAGGTTAGTTGTGGAGGCCAAATAAATGATCTCTTTTCAGAATCTTAGATAATTGGGAGACAGAAGTCTCTTCTTTCCTGCCCGAGGACTACCCTCACATACTTGACTCACTTTCTTTTTCTCCTACCAGAAAAAGATGAGTCAGAAAAAGGAAAATTGGACACCTTCTGGGCTTTCACTTTCCTAGCTTCCCACTGTTCTTATTTTTCCCAGCATTTTTTACTTTCTACTGTCTTTTACTAGTGTCTCTGGCCACCTTCTATTTGCCCTCTTTAAAAAGCAAACAACATTAAACAGCAAACTGTTAAAAGTGATAAATCCATTGTTTTACTGCATTATCCTGTTTTGAATGTCAGATTTTGAGTATTACCCTTCTTTTTCCTTTTTACCCTACATTCCTTTTGTAGTTTACCTGAATTTATAGGAAGATCAGTGCCTCACAGGATCTAAAGGAAAGGACTTTCACTCTTAGAGGCAAAAGAAAAAGCATGTTAAGTTTTAAAAGTATAACTCCTTTAGGTATTTTGAAACTGCTTATTACCATGGAATCAAATAGTTGAAGAATCTAGAACACTAAGATTAGGAAGTTTTATGCGAACGTCCTTAAGTTCCAATAATGATTAACCAAATAACAAACAAATCCTCCCATTGAGAACAAACTAGAAAAGCTGGACAAAATTGTTTTACAAATCTATTTCAAGGCATTAGAAACCTTTCACGTTAGTAAAGAATTATGGGGCTAAGGTATAGGAGAAGAAGGAAACCCAGGGAGGTGGCATTTAAGGCCACTTTTCCCCCGGTGATATCTTTTGGTTTGAGAAGAAGCAGTTGAAAAGCTGATTGCAGTTTTCAACAGTCTTAAAAGACTAAAAGGACAAAACTTAGACTTCAGGATTTTCTAAGGAGGGTGCCATGGGAAACTTTCCCGTTTTAGGTTGGGATCTTGAAGGAACTATACCTTAGGAGTAAAAATAAACTGGAAATAGACCAACCCACACAGGCATTAAATCTCAGCTTCAAAATACTCAACCTTTGATTCAAGCAAGGAGTTCTAGGATTGCTGGTGTAACTAACCACCAGAAAGAAGCAAATATAATAATATCCAGGATCTCAAATTATTTCTATTTATTTTTCAAATGTGGTATCAAATAGCCATTTAAAGGTAAGCAGGCATATCAAATTACATAACTGAAAATCAAGGAAAAGGAAAGTCAGTATAAAAGACCCCATAGAGAGTTTAGATAATGGATCTATCAGACAAGGATGTTACAGTAATTATACTTAATGTTTTCAAGGAAATTAAAGACAAGATTGAGAATTTTGTCAGAAAAGTGGAAACTATAAAGAAGAAACAAATTTTAGAGCTGAAAAGACAATAACTATAATTAAGAAGTCAGTAGAGGAGTTTAATAGCATATTAGATGCAATTGAAGAGAGAATTAGTGACTGGAAGATAGCTCAGAAGAAAATCCAGACTAAAGCATGAAGAGACAAAAGGATGAAAAATACAGAAAAGAGCATGTGAGAGATCATTTGCAAAGATGACCATGATAACTTCTCCTATTTCTCTATACACACCCTGGTATAATATGATTTTTGCCTCTCCTCTCATCAAGAAAGAGAGTCTTTTTCCCACTCTGAATTTTTGCTGGCCTTGTGACTTATTTTAACCAAGAGAATATAGCAGAAATGCTGTATAAGTTCTGAAGCCTAAACCTCAACTGGTCTTGTAGTTTCTGCCATTGCCCTCTTGAATTGAGCCTCAGACTGACAAGTGAAGAGCCTGGTCTAGCCTTTTGGAGAAAAAGAGGCCACATGAAGTAGAGAGGAGTTGTCCCAGCTGAGACTTCCTAGACCTACATGCTGACAGTCAGCACCACATTTGAGTCATGAATGTGAGACCCTGTTAGGCCATCCAGCCCCAGTTAAATTGTCAGATGACTACAGCTGCATGATTAGTAGCTTCTGGCCAGGATCAACAGAAATACCCAACTGAGCCCCGGTCAATTGCTGTAAACAAATCAAATGCTTAGTGTCCTGTTACTAAATTTTTGGTGGTTTGTTAAGCATCAATGGGTAACTACCACAGAAATTGATACCTAAAGGTGTGATGCTGCCATAACAAAAAGTAAAATATGTCGCATTGGCTTTAAGACTGGCTCATACATGGAGGCTGGGGCAATGGTGGAGATTGTCAATGAAGACTGGAGGAATGGTGGATAGGCAGTGAGGGAATTATTAGTAGGGTCTGGAAAAAAGGGTAGCATATGTTCTGTAATGATGGAACAAATTGTCTGAGGTAACTTGGAAAATAGAGAATGTATTTAATGAACTCATGGACCTAGTTAAGGAAATCTCTAGACAGAATGTTGAAAGTATCTCGAATCCTTCTGGTGACTTATGCTAAGGAATAATAAGAGAGATGAGCTAAAGAAGGTGTTTCAAACTTGTTGAGTTTGAAAACAGAACTTTTTTTCATTCCCAGTCTCTCCACCTGGTAAAAAGATCCTCAAAGTAAAAAGTGACCTCAGGGTAAAGGCCAAGTCATGAATAGCTGTGAGATCCTTTAAGGCTTAGAGATATTTAAGACACTACCTGGTGGATTATCCTCTCAGCTAAAAGGAAAGAGTTTCAAAGAATCTTAAAGGTGTTATCCCACAGCAGCCTGATATGCCCAAAGTATAGAGATATCTGTGCAGAAAAGTTATGGATGTATCTTTTGGGGCAAGGAGTAAATCCCCCAGTGTGATTCATAGGAAGCCCACAAAGGGACAGAGGTAGTTCAAACTTCAAAGAGCCTTGTGGGTCTTCAATTTCCTGTAAACAGGAAGCAGAGTGAGAAAGCTATTCAGCTGTAAACATCTAATAAAAAGAGATTTGTCAGAGAGCAGAGCCAGGAGCCCAGAGAGCATAGCTAAGAACAAAGGAGAGCCATGCACCGTGGATTAGGAAAATCACTGCCAGGGAGCAGAACAAGACCCTGAAAAATTTCCCTGCCCCTAGAGTAAGGGAACCTGACATGTACCCATCTGGACTTCAGAGTTGCTATGGAACAGTGACCACTGTGTACTTCCCATCCTCTCTTCTTTGAACAGGATTATCCTTTATGGTTATCCTTTCCCCATCTCATCATTAAATAGTGGGGGTATTGGGGCAGATAACTTGTCTTTTTAGTTCCCAGATCGTTGGATCAAGAGAAACTGCACCTGAGGAGCTGCACCCAAGGAGTCTTATTCGCATCTGGACATGATTCATGAGAAAATGGACGTCAAGCCTGATGCCATGATTGGATGACTTTGGGGGTCTTGGGAGGGGGTGAGTCTATTTTGCATGTGGGAGGTCTATGAATTATTGTGGCCAGAGGGCGGACCATAGTAGATTGTTTGCAGACATGGCCGCAATAACTCCTCCCATCCTTGTATGTATCCTTTTGCAATGTGATTGCCTTTCCTCTCATCAAGAGGTGGCATCTCTTTTTCCACCCCTTGAGTCTTAGCTGGCCCTGTGGCTTGCTTAAACCATTAGAATGTGGCAAAAGTGGTGTTGTGTAAGTTCTAGAGCCTAGGGCTTGTGAAGCGTTGGAGCTTCTGCCCTCACCGTCTTGGAACACTGCATTGAAGAAGCCTGATCTAGCACATTGGAGAATGAGAGGCCACATGCTATAGAAATAAGCTGTTCAAGTCGAGGCTCCCTTGACCTACCTGCCAACGGTCACCACAAGTCACCCGACACTTGAGTGAGACCATTCAGCCCCACTTGAACTACTAGATGATGATATGCACAAATGACCCCAGGCAAGAGCAGAAGAACAACTGCCCAGACGAGGACAGTATCGTGAGCAAATGAAACAGTTGCTGTCCTAAGTAACCCACTGAGTTTTGCGGTGACTTGCTACATAGCAAAACAGCATAAAAGACATACGGGATACAGTGAGATGATCTAATATCATGCACTTGGAATCTCAGAAATGAGAGAGAATGGAACAGAAGCAATATTTGAAGAAATCATGGAGCAGAAACGATATTTGAAGAGATAATGGTTAAGAAGTATCCTGAAGTTATATAAAAGTTACTAAGCACAGATTTAAAAAATACTATGAGTCCCACAGCACAAATACAGAGAAAACCACATCTAAGATTATCAGAGTAAATCTGCTACCTCAATCCCCTAAAAAAAAGAGAGAGAAAAAGAAAATATTAAAGCAGCCGGAAAAAGATTGCTTTCAGAGGAGTAATGATTGATAGTGGACATCTCAGTAGAAACAGTGGAAGCCAGAAAACATTGGATTGTCTTTAAAGTGCTGAAAGAAGGTAACCACCAGTGTAGAATTTTGTATCTAGTGGCATTATGCTTCAAAACTGAAGATCAAAATCCTTCAACTACAACACCCTCTGTGATGTGATGTGAACCAAGAAAGCATCTAGTCTGGAGCCAGTTGTACATTTGGCTGTCTGGAGTTGATGGCAGTATTTTACCCTTTTGTGGGATTTGTGTGTGTGTCTTTTCAGACTATTTTGTTTTTCACTTTTGTAACACATTGGATGTTCATGTTTCATAGTCATCTATTAATATTGGTTATATAACTAAGAATTCAACATCTTAAAAATAGGTGAGGGCATGAACTATATTTTATTCTTTTTTTGTATTCCTGCTAATTAACATGGTCCCTGACACTTCTAGGCATCTGCCTGTTGAAATTGAAGTGCTTACACTTAAGAATTTGTTTTATTTCCTCTTCTAATATAGGTTCAAGCTGAAGTCCCTGGATCTCCTATATTTGTGATGAGACTAGCCAAACAATCCCGTCATCTGGAGGTACAGATTTTAGCAGATCAGTACGGCAATGCTATCTCTCTGTTTGGTCGTGACTGCTCTGTGCAGCGCAGGCATCAGAAGATTATTGAAGAAGCACCAGCTGCTATTGCTACTCCAGCAGTATTCGAACACATGGAACAGGTGTGTATATGAAAAGCTGTAATTTTTGTTTTCTTACACAGAACTACTACTCATTCAGTTCATAGGACTCCTACTCATTCAATTCGTACACTTGAGAATAGTGGAATTTCAAGTGGTTCTAGATAATTGCTAAGATTATATCCTTGTCCTAGAGGAAAAATAATCCTACTCTTTTCCCTCTAAACATTTCTGGCTCTAAATTAGTTAACACTTTTGATAAAAATGAGTGTACTGTTTCGAGTATGGGTAAAAAAGAGGAATGATTGGGGACAGTGAATTTTTTTTTTTTTTTAAGCAAGCTCATGATAAGCAGGTAGTTCCATTTTCTAGTTGATTATCTTTGAGTCTTCAGATGTCTTTATTCAGATCCATTATCTCTTAAAAGGTCTTCTGAGCATCTTAAAGTTTATATATTCTATATTTTTGTGTAGAAAAGAATTCTCAACAGTCTGCAAGGTTTCTTGGAAACAGTTGTAGTTTAGGGGTCTGAACATGGTCTTTTCTGGAATAGTGACTGAGTCTTTATCTTATTGGAAATATATTTTCCATCTCTTTTTTCCTGAATTCCAAACAAGCTAAATATATGGTCATCTGTTTTGGAAGTTTAATTCCTACATGTGTATGCATTAATTAAGAATTATTCTTTAACTGCTATGATAAGGAGGCCTCCAAAATACAGTGGCCTTTTTTTGTTTTGTTTTTGAGAGAGAAAGAGGTAGGGGGCAGGTAGGGGCAGAGGGAGAGAGAGAATCCTAAGCAGGGGGCTCAGTCTCATGACTGTGAGATCATGACCCAAGCCGAAATCAAGAGTCTGATGCTTACCCGACTGAGCCACTCAGGTACACTCAAATACAGTGACTTAAACAAGGTATAAATTGTCTTTCTCTCTCTACCATTATTGAGAGATGAGTTGGTACCAGGGATCCATTCTTACTGCTGCGTTGTTCACTAGGAAAGGGGTGAGCAACCTCCCTTGGTGAGCAAGCCAAATCCAACCTGCCAACTTTTTTTTAATGCATATTTATTTTGAGAGGAGGCAGGGGTGGGAGGAGAGAGAGAACAAATGCGGGAGGGGCAGAGGGAATCCCAAGCAGGCTCCTCATTGTCAGCATGAGCCGGACATGGGGCTCGATCCCATGAACTGCAAGATCATGACCTGAGCCGAAATCAGGAGTCAGACACTTAAACAATTGAGCCATCCAGGCGTCCCATAACCTGTTAACTTTTTTTGTAAATAAAAATTTAGTGGATCGCAGCCACATTAATTTATTTATGTTATAGCCCACAAAGCTGAAAATAATTATTATTTGGTCCTTTAATGAAAATGTTTGCCGACACTTGCCCTAGGGTGTTATTATCTTCATGATTAAAGCTTCTTCATAAGATTATGTTTATATTGTAGCTTGTGGGAGGGGGAGAGAAAGGACTTAGAGGGCAGGCACGTAAAAATGTGATTCAGAAGTTACCCATATTCTGCTCATATCCCATTGGACAAAATTCAGTTACACAATCACATCTACCTGTAGGGGGTGTCAGGAAGTGTGGTCACTATTACTAAATGACACAAAGAAAAATCACTGGAGAGCATTTAATAATCTGCCTCAGTCTGCTCCTCTGGCTACCTGTTATCCTTTCACACCCCTTTTCTCACTCTTAGAGCATATTTAGTCTTTCCCCAACAAAATCAGCCCAAAGTCCCATCCAGTTACTACATTCAGCCCAGAGTCCAGGATCTCTAAGAAATGTACAGTTCTCGCCATTAAATGTTCATGTGGTTTTTCATGGGCCAATGATCTAAAATTCAAGTTGTGTACCCCTTATTATTCTTCCCTGTAGCATATACCCAATATACAGTGGTGGAATATGAGCAGGATAAGTCCCACTTGGAAAAAAGGTAAAAAATATACATAATCGTTGGTCCATAGCAGTTATCAAATCCTTCTAGACAGGAATTATGATGAGGTATTAGAGTAATACCTCAGTTAGCCCCCTGGCTGCCTCTGGTTCTGCTCTCTGGAAGTAAATCCCTTATCCATCATCCCTGAAATACCTGTCTTTGTTCCCTGCAAAGTTCTTCCTCATTGAGGTTTCTCTGTGATTGGCCTTTGGAGACTATGCCTTCTTTGGCAGAGTTGGTGCAAGAGGAGAGCCACAAATATTACTCTAGTTATCAATCACAGGCTTTTCAAGGCCAGGTTTGTGGTGCGTTCAGAAATACAGTACCTTCAAAATTTAGTTTCTGGACTGTGTGCTTCCAGTCAGCTTCAGGTAAGAGTAACCACACCCTAAGATTTCTGGAGATAGTAACTTTTCCTCTAATAGTGAATCTTTGATACCGGGTTGCTTCAGGGTGAGAATCTAATCTGGTTTTGGGATATAAAAGTAGTTGATTTTTTTCACATTCTGACTTTTTCTAACTTTTTTTCTTAGACTTCGTGTGTTGTCAGTGTTCCAAGTTATTGTAGAAGACAGTTTATCAAGTGTTTTGTTATGCCTAACAGTGAGACCACAACCTTTTTAGTCTGCAATATTTGTTTCCTTGCTACCCACTACTCTTTTGCTAAGGTAGCATCGCCATGTTTGAATTTTTCTAAATAGTAGCATCTTATCTGAATTTTATAATTTCTGTATGGATTAGTATACAGGTTAAGTTGTTTAAAAAAGAGGTCCAAAAAATACAATGACTTAGATGAGATAGAAGTTTATTTTTCCTTCCTCTCATAATCTGAGGTAAGCTCTCCAGGGTTAGTAGGACAGTTCTACTTCCTGAGGCCATCTTGCAATTCAGGTTCTTTCTGTTTTGTTCTGCCATTCTTAGTGTGTTCTCATCTGCATGGTGGAAACTGGTGTGAACTATCATGATTACATTCCAGTCCACAGAAGGGGAAAAGCTAGGAATAGAGGACAAGTAGTTTCATTTCCAAAACCCGATTCAGTGCTTATGCATATTACTCACTAATGCTGATATTATATATGTCAAAACTGAGTCACTAACTAAAGAGAGGTTGAAGAGTATAGTCTTTAGCTGGACAGCCATGTTTCTAGGAAGATGACCAGGAATACTACAAACCAGGGCACACTGAATAGACTGTCACAATGTTTTATTGCCTGTATATACTTATACTGATAGGGTGAGGTTGCCTATGATGCCAGGTGAAAAACAGTTCTCCCCCGACTCTGGATTGAGTTTGGTACCCATGTCTAGGCACCTTGTGTAATAATCAGAGAGAGTGAAATTTACTCTTATGTGGCTAAAGACCTTTGGTGGCTCTTGTAAACAGTGGATATTTGAGTCAGGCTGTAGGGTCCACCAGCTGGTCAAGGTGAGACACTTATGTTGACTTGTATTTCCTCTTTGAGTGTGCGGTGAAACTTGCCAAAATGGTTGGTTATGTGAGTGCAGGGACCGTCGAATACCTCTACAGCCAGGATGGAAGCTTCTACTTTCTGGAACTGAACCCTCGGCTACAGGTGGAGCACCCTTGTACAGAGATGGTGGCTGATGTCAACCTCCCTGCAGCGCAACTCCAGGTGAGTCACCCTGATCTTGGCTGAGAGAGTTGCCTAGAGAAGTTCTGAATGTCAGAGATGCCTGAGAAACTGGTTTAACTGGTGTCTGATAAAGAGAAGCACCTCCTATCTGAGTCTCATCTAATGTTCATCTCCTGCTATATGGGTTGTGATGTGTGGGTTGGCTTTCCTGATGGGGTACAAATCTAGTAATACTATCATATTTTTTAGCCAGACACATGTGATAGAAACTGTCATAGCTTAGAAAGAAACTTTAAAAATAATATGCTTTATTTGATTATTTTAATTGGAAAAAACCCTTGTAATTGTCCTCTACTCCTTATTACTCATGTTCTATATTAAAGCAGTTCCACATCAGAGTGGTGGTTGAAGTTTCTCCTGGCAAGACTATGGCAGCACATTACTTTTATAATGTTTAAAGTGCTAGCTGTCAATGTTTTCTCCACTCATCCCAGGAAACAAGCATGAGGGAAGCAGTAATTAATGGCTAATGATGAGGTCTGATATTATTTGTATCTAATATGTTCTTTGCCCACATTGGGAGCTCCTTCTGGGTTTCCATTAAGGACCAAAGATTTATTTACTTTCTCCAGTGGTTTGTGTGAATAATTATGAAGTAGTTATGACACAGTTAGGACTTTTTAGCTGTCTGAACTTCTTGGATAGGCACTTACACGAACTCTTCCCATATATATTTTAATTCTGCTCCTTTAATGGAGAAATGCAATAGACACACACACACAACTTAGAGTTACCTATTTGATTATTGTAGAATACAGGTTACAATAGAAATAGAGTATTTTAGGTGAAGGTTACTAAAATGAAAAATCTTGTAGGTAATCTGATAGCCTCCACATTTTAAGGAAAGGAACTGTGAAAAATGAGTGATATGTTTCCTTTCAGATTGCCATGGGGATCCCTCTGTATAGAATCAAGGATATTCGTATGATGTATGGAGTATCTCCCTGGGGTGATGCTCCCATTGATTTTGAAAATTCTGCTCATGTTCCTTGCCCAAGGGGCCATGTTATTGCTGCTCGGATCACTAGTGAAAATCCAGATGAGGTAACCCATCACTTAAAAGGTTTATACTTTTTTTTTTCTATCTTGTGACTTCCTCTGGAGATGGAGATTTATAGAAGTCTCATCAGAGCAGACAAATAAGTGATCACTGCTCCCTTGGCCATTTAATCCAACTTTAGTCATTATGGAGTCCTTATTGGGTGGGTAGCACTGGATGTTGGCTCTCAAGCCTTTCTGATTTTTGTGCATCATTTCTGCTTTTGTGTATGATTAACACAGAGTCTAAACAGTGAATGAAGAGTGAACAGTATGTTCTCTTCCTTGGAAGTATAATATGGTTTCTCATATTCTTCATTCTCTAACAGGGTTTTAAGCCCAGCTCAGGAACAGTTCAGGAACTGAATTTCCGTAGCAATAAGAATGTTTGGGGTTATTTCAGTGTTGCTGCTGCAGGGGGCCTTCACGAATTTGCTGATTCTCAGTTTGGTCACTGCTTCTCCTGGGGAGAAAACAGAGAGGAAGCAATTTCGTGAGTATAATAACATTTGATTGCATTAAAAAAAATAAATTTGTTCTAATCTTCAGTGAATGTGTGATCATGGGAATGGAAATTGTCTGCTACAGAAGTACTGATACTGTTTTGGAGGAAATATATCTTCAGTTGTACTTGCGTTCATGTTTTGTTAAATTATGCAGTGTTTGGCAGATGTTTTTCTGTTTGTTCTGAGTCTTTTCAAGTATTCTTACTTTAAATATTTTTGATAAGTTTATAAAATTGATTGCTTTAAAGAAATATTTTTCCACAGAAACATTGTTTTGGTGGGGGAGGTAGATTCTTGACCAAGAGTTTGGTGTCATATAAAATCATAGGTGGGATCTGCTGTTTGTCATCAAAATAAAGGTATGGCTGTAAATGTCCTACAGTCATTTAAAATAATAAAGTTAAGGGTCCCTGGGTGGCTCAGTGGGTTAAGGGTCTTGATTTTTGGCTCAGGTCTTGAACTCATGGCCAATTGAGCATGAAGCCTGTTTAAGATTCTCTCTTTCTCCCTCTGCCCCTCCCCTGCTCTTTCTCTCTCAAAAAAAATTTTTTTTAATAAACATATATATATTTTACTTTTTTAAAAAGTTTATTCATTTATTTTTGAGAGAGGGAGAAAGTGTGAGCAAAGGAGGGCAGAAAGAGAGAGGGAAAGAGAGAGAATCCCAAGTAGGCTTCCACAGTTAGCACAGAGAGCCTGACACGGGGCTCGAGTCAATGAACCGTGAGATTATGACCTGAACTGAAGTCTGACTTTTAACCGACTAAGCCACCCAGGCACACAGCCCCTGCCAGTTTTTTTTTTTTTTTTTTTGAATAATAAAGTCAAACTGCTTGTTATGTAAAAACTATATAAGGGAACTATCCACATTGTTTATGAGACCTTAGTGTGCTATGACATATACACATAGCTTATACACATATGACTGCTATGTCATAAGTTATTAATATTCTATTAAACATAAATATTAAACATTAATTTTTATTATATTGTTAATTAAACATTAAAAAATACTACAAGCAATTCTGCTTTCCTAAAACAATAGGGCTCTAGGAAGTAATTGTAACACTTCAGATATTTTAGAGTATCAAAATTGAACTAGTTCTTTCTATTTTTTTTTAAGGTTTATTTTTGAGAGAGAGAGAGACAGAACGTGAGTGGGGGAGGGGCAGAGAGAGATGGAGACACAGAATATGAAACAGGCTCCAGGCTCCACACTATCAGCACAGAGCCTGATATGCGGCTCAGACTTATAAACTGTGAGATCATGACCTGAGCTGAAGTCAGACACTTAACCGTCTGAGCCACCCAGGTGCCTTAGTTCCTTCTATTTTTTAATGGTATATTTTCTTGAACCACCTATGTTTATAACCATTTCCTTGACCTTCGCTCTGTATCCATCCATAGGCTGAGTAGTCAATAGATATTTATTAATAATATCAGCTTTTTAATAATGTGTATACAGAAGTAGGGAACTCTTAATTTTTCTCTATTTTGTCTTCTACAGTTCTTCCCATTTATTCAAAACTATAAGTAAAGTTTTTCAAAATTAAAGCAATACTACCAGAAAAATTGTCTGCTATAAAGATGACTTTTTCTTTTGCAGCTATATTCTGCTTTACCAAAGTAAAGAAAGCTTACATTAGAGCTTGTAAAATTGGTGGCTTTCCAACTAGTCACAGCCACAGATGTGTTTTTATTGGCTTGCAGAGTGTTAATTTTTAAAAAATTGCCAATATTTAAAAATTGGGAAATTGAAATAAATATATGGATTTCTGCCTTCTCTTAAAAATGGGATGATAATGACAATACTGGTTTTATATTCTACTTGGCAAAAGTTTACTGAAGCTTTGTGTGGCTGCTGCTTTTAGAGGAAACATGAACTCTCTCACCCAGCCCCCATCCATTCTGCCTCACTCATTTACATTCCCAGAGTGGCCTCTATTGGTATTTAGGTTTAAAGTCTTGATTACGCAGAGACCACTGAGTATTTTCTATAGCACATGTCCTCTAATCTGGTTCAGAAGCCTTTGCTCCTTACCTCCTGACCTGCTGTGTACATTTCTCTATGGTGTGAAGCTAACTAGGTTAACTTCTAGCATATTAAAAATATGGTCTTTATAATAACCTTGCTTCTTGACAACATGCCAGAAGTTCATTCTTCAGCTCAGTTTGTTTCTTCTTTCTGCATAACATTAGATCTATATTCTTCAGCTTGGTGTTCATATTCTTATTTTCCAGAATAGCCTCAATCCCCATTTCAGCATTATTTCCCATAGATGGTCATCTAAATACCATGAGAACAGGGCCATGTTTATCTTATTGCTGCTGTATCCCCTGAACATAGTGTTTAGTAAATATTTGTTGAATAAATGGCTTTGTCACTAGTTCCTGTCCTCATACCTCAATCCTAATGTACCCTGAACACAACCCATGTTTTTGTCCCTCTTTCCCTTTGTTTTTGCCATTTCCTGTGTCCATTCATTCATTCATTACATTTATCAGATATTTTCTTAATATTTGTTGGTGATGGCAATATAATGAAGACACAAATAGAGTCTGTGTTCTAATGGGATGTTACAGTCCACAAGAAGACAGGCAATAAGCAACTAAACTCAATGTAGCAAGTGCTGTCTGTAATAGTGGGGTTACATAAATGCGTTATAGGAACATACAGCTGAGTCAGCTAACTCAGTCTGGGGAGACCAGGGACGGTTTCCCAGAAAGAAGTGACATCTAGACGGTTAAGAAGCATATAGGAATAAACCAGGCCAAGAGGGTGTAAAGAGGAGGATGGAGGTGGAAAACAGAAAAATGGTTTAGGCTGAGGGAATGCCTGGACCATTGGGATGATATTCCTATCACTGTCCTAATTCCACCTATACTTTTATCCCATGTCGGATTCCACGTGCCTCATGAAACCATAGGGAGGTGGATTTTCTCCCTTCTTAAAACTAGTCCAGCATTTTGCTTGTATTTCTACTGGTATTTATGATATTCTGCCATATATTTTGAAAGCAGTTATTGTATCTATATTCTCTCTCCCTTATGAGTCTAGTATGTGTCTTGAGTCTGTGAGATACCTAATTAACAACAAATTAAATATTTGTTGAAGTAAGGACCTGCCCTTTGCGAGACAGGCACTGGGCAGAAAGGTACAGGAAACGACTCACAGTATTTGAAATTTTGTTAAAATTAGATCATTTTTTAGGCCGCCTGGGTGGCTTGAGCGACCGACTTCAGCTCAGGTCATGATCTCACTGTGGGTTCAAGCCCCGCGTCAGGCTCTGTGCTGACAGCTCAGAGCCTGGATCCTGCTTCGGATTCTGTGTCTCCCGCTCTCTCTGCCCCTCCCCCATTCATGCTCTGTTTCTCTCTGTCTCAGAAATAAACAAACATTAAAAAAATTTTTTTTAATTAGATCATTTTGCACCTAATTGGGAAGTAACAAAAGTAATGAGCAATTCCTTCCACAGATGTCTAAAATGCAGCTTAAAAAAAAACCTCTCACATGCAGGGTCAGGCTGTTACCTGACTGTACCCAGCCTATTGTCTCGTTGTATGGAAACCTCATGAAGGTATTAGCATTAGAAAAAATGTATTGAACTATATACTTAAGTATATTTTATTCTGTGTCAAATATACTTTAATAAAATAAATAAGGTATAAGGAGGGGAGAATTATGCCCTAATCCTAGTTAGCTAGCAATAAATGAATAGAATGGTGGAAACTCAGTAAGTGAAAACTGAGGGTGGTTTGCACATAGTTTTTTCTGTACTCTACATAGTGAAAGGTGATATGCTGATGCTTTTATGGTAATATCAGTCCAAACTTTGTAAGTTTACTGACTTACAAAGTCCTGTCTGGAATGCACGTGAATGAACACAAGTAACATGTGCACCATCATTTGTTTGTGGAACTCCCTCTCCTCCCTCCTAAGACTGCAGAAGAATTGAAAGAATTCTTTAAAATGATTGAAAAACACTAAAACACTCATTGCTGAAACAGATCTGCTTCTGTTCTTCTCCCAGAAACATGGTGGTGGCTTTGAAGGAGCTATCTATTCGGGGTGACTTTCGAACTACAGTTGAATACCTCATCAAATTGCTGGAGACCGAGAGTTTTCAGCTGAATAGAATTGACACTGGCTGGCTAGACAGACTGATAGCAGAAAAAGTACAGGTGTGTATTTCCCCACTTGCCATACAACTTTTGGGATTGGGTTTTTATAGGGTTGTGGTGTGATCAGTCCATGTCACTAGAGAAAATTTATTTGATTCTAATGTAAATGATTGTTGATCTACTTGGTAAAATCCAGGAGTCAGTGTAATTTCAGCACCATCAGAGTTCTTGTGCTTGTGTTACACAGTCACTTTACGTGTTCTAGTATTATTTCCTAAAATATATTTGAGGAGAAGCGTCTAGAGATTGAAATATGTCTGTCCTCATTTGATGTTAAGTCTGCTTCAGAGTTACCCACTTTTATACATCTACCAAGTGCTGACGAGAGGGGTCTCATTTAAATCAGCAGTTACCCTTTGTTCCTGAGTCACTGGGCTATTCTAAATAAGATTTTGTATAGAATCATTAGATGCATCTAAATTATCTGAAGGTCCAAATTTTGATTATATACCATTTTTCTTTGAGATTATCAGTAGCCAGATACTTGTACCTTTTTGAATGGATTTGTTGATTTATTTTGAGAGAGAGAGAGAGAGAGAGAGAGAGAGCAGGAGAGAGAGAATCCCAAGCAGGCTCTGTGTTGTCAGCACAGAGCCGACACGAACTCCATCTCACAAATTGTGAGATCATGACCTGAGCTGACATCAAGAGTTGGATGCTTAACCGACTAAGCCACCCAGGCACCTCTTGAATTTATTTATGACAAAATCTTGTTTTTGAGCTCTTCTTTGATTGGTTCAGTGGAAATCTTAGGGAGAGTATAGAGAAAGATGTTTTTCATCTCTAATTAATTGAAGTCTCTATTCAAATTCTAAAAGTAAAACGTGTTTTCATCTCAAATATCAGTTGAACAATAAGGTTGTAGATTCTCAATGCTAGCTGTTTCTTCACAGCAAATTTGGATCTGATTTAAATTGAGGGGCCATGGTGCCAAGTGACTGCTTTTGACCTGCCCTTTTTTTCTTTCTTTTAGGCAGAGCGACCTGATACCATGTTGGGAGTTGTGTGTGGGGCTCTCCACGTGGCGGATGTGAGCCTACGGAATAGCATCTCTAACTTCCTTCATTCCTTAGAAAGGTAGGCTTTGTTTCTCAAAGGCAAGCCAACCAGTGGTCCTGGTTCAAAAATCCATTTATTCTTCTCTCTATCCCTGGCAGCTCGTGAGTGGTACCTATTATTCAGTGATGATGGAGGCGAGGGCGAGAAAAGTTGTGGGAGTTTTCATGGCAAATTATTTTGGGACTCTAACTTCAGATTTTAGGAATTAACTTATCCAGAGTTAGAATGGGTTGCTTTTTAAAAACAAATCCAGCTGAAGTAAGCATTCTCTCCTGTACAAGTATCAAATGTTTCCAAATCCCCCCTCCCCCCCCCCCCCCCCCCCCCCGCCCAGGGATGAAAATCTGGTATTTCCCACTAGCATTGAACCCTAAATATTTCATATATTACCTGCAACACCTTTCAGGAATTTGTAATTGAGACTGATATTCAGGATGACCTTATGAGTCTTTCAAGTAGAGAATCAGACTGTATGGAGCTCAACTAATTTCTAACTCTGGCTCTGGACATGAGGCTCTGCCTTTGAGTCCTTGGAGGAATGGTCCAAGGGGCTAATCATTTTAAAGCACTTTAATCATAGGCACTGTGTTTCCTTCTATGTTATTAGACTTCTATCAGCTTTCTTTTAAGGTGTCTGAAAGGGAGAAACAAAATTGTCACAATTGAACTGAGATTGCAGTTATTCAAGTCTTAATGATAAATATCTTTCATTGTGTTGCTTTCATGCACTAAAACCTTCAGCAGCTCACATTACCCTTGTGTATTAAATCTAAATCCTTCAGTGTGACTTTCAACTCCCTATATACTTTGGCCCCTTTCTACCAGTCCAGTTTTGCAACATGCAATCTCATGTTCCTCAACATGCAATCTTTAATCTAGTTAAATGGTTTCCTTACTAGTGTACAAATGTGTCATACATAAAATCTCCTCTGCAAGCTTCCCTCCACCTTTTTAATGCTAGTTATTTTTTATTTATTTTTAAAACCTGTATTTTGAAATAATTTGATTTAGAGTGGCATGAATAGTACAAATAACCTCTTTATATTTGCACAGATTCATCAGTTATTTACCTCTTGCCTCACTTGCTTTATCACTCCCTTTTTCTGTTGTCAAAAATCTTTCTTGATAATATTTCCCTCCTTGGCAATGTCCTTCCCTTTCCCCTGAACCCAGCCATGGCCTATTGCCCTTTTTTTTTTTCTTTTACTACCCCAAATGAAGTCCCAGTTGATAAGAGCAGATGGGGGTTGATTGTAGTGGAGCATTTATCTTTTATTAAGTTTTAATTTTATTTATTTATAATAACCAGTAATATATTCACATGGTTCAAAACTCAAAAGGCACAAAAAAGGTAGATAGTGAAAAGTTTCCTTCTTAGGTCTGTTCTTTGACCACCTAGTTTTTTTCTCTGTAGTCAACCCATGTTACCAGTTTTTTCTGTGATGTTCCAGACATATTATAAATATATATAAGCATATACACGTAATATTTGTTTCATCCCACCCCCTATTTTTTTTAATGTTTATTTATTTTTGAGAGAACGAGAGTATGTGTAAGCTGGGGAGGGTCAGAGAAAGGGGGGACAGGATCTGAAGCAGGCTCCACGCTGTTAGCAGAGCCCAATATGGGGCTCGAACTCACAAACTGTGAGATCATGACCTGAGCCGAAGTCAGATGCTTAACCAACTGAGGCACCCAGGAGCCCCCTCAACCCCCTGTTTTTTAAAAACACAAATAGTAGCATACTCTGAAACTGTTCACAATTTCACTTACCCTTTTCATTTAATGGTATAATTTGGAGGGTAGTTCATATTAGTACATAAATGTTTTCATCTTTTTGATGGCTGTATAATATTTCATTATAAGGCTTTTTCATAATTCATGTATCAGTTGCTTACTGATGGTCCTTTAGGTTGCTTCTGGTGTTGATGTTCTAGGAAGTGCTACAATTAATAACCTTTGAGATTTCCTTATGAACTTCTGGAACTTTCTAGGAGTAGATGTGTCTCACATTGTTGTTCTTTCAGGGGTCAAGTTCTTCCTGCTCATACGCTTCTGAATACAGTAGATGTTGAACTTATCTATGAGGGAGTCAAATATGTACTTAAGGTATGCTGAACCCAATTGAAGACTACACTTTACTTTTTGTCTTTCTTTGTTAGCTTGTTTTCTTTAAAGGTCAAGATATGGGGGAAATGTTTGGTTTACTGCAGGATAGGGTATTAGTGAAATTACAGTCATTTGTGTCAGTGTTTTAGTGCCCTTCAATGTGACATATGCAGCCAAGAGATCAGGAGTCAGAGAATAACCAGACTAGGGAAAAGCGTCTAGGGTCACCCTATGAGCTTGCAACAGGGCTGAGTCATGCCCACAGATACTGATGCTAAGAGCACCTTCCTCTCTGACAGAGCTTTCTTACCTATATCTTTAAGGTACTGAAATTTTGTCTGGGGTTCCACCTGGAAGGGACACACTGACTTGTCCCTTCTGGTTCTCATTCCCAACAGGTGACTCGACAGTCCCCCAACTCGTATGTGGTGATCATGAACGGCTCATGTGTAGAAGTAGATGTGCATCGGCTGAGTGATGGAGGGCTGCTCCTATCCTATGATGGCAGCAGTTATACCACATACATGAAGGAGGAAGTGGATAGGTAAGGGACTGTGTGAGGTCCATTTGCTGGTCATTGTATCAACCTTTCCTCTCAGTAGTCACCAGCTCTGGGGATTTTTCAGGGCCTATTTGCGTGTTCTTTTTTAAATAAAAAAGAATAGTACATGTACTTAACAAAGATTTCAAGAGTACAAAAGTGTTTATTTCCAGTTAAAAACACTGTTTCTCTGCCACTCCGATGTGAGTAGAGAATGAAAAATAAGTTCTCATCTTTTCAATCAACCACTGTTAACAGTTTATTTTTGCAGAAATTTTATGTGGATATATAATTTTTATATATGTACATACTGTGTTTTTCTTTTGCATACATTCACAAGTAAAAATAACCTTTAGATACTGTTCTGCACTTTCTTTTTTTCCTTTAACAGCTATCATAGACCGTTCAACACCAGTTATTCAACGTTAGTGCGACAGTTTCATGAATTAACATATGTAAAGTGCTTAAAACATTGCCTGGGGCATAATAAGCATTCAAGAAATTATTAGTTGTTATTAGTTGTTAGTTATTATATCATCATCATCTTCATGTTCTTTTTTTAAAATAGAGTTGTCTATTCTTTTCAATGGTCATATAATATTCCATTATACAGATGTACCATAATTTGACCCTTATTGAAGGAGATTTTGTCTGTGTGCATTGTCAGCAAAGATGGGATGAATGTTCTGTTTTCCTGTGTGTATACAGAATAAAGTTTCCAGTTTGAGGAAGGAGGGTTGTGGGTTTTTTGTTGTGTTTTTGTTTTATTTCAGATTGACATTATTCTGACATTCTCCTTTACAACCCAAGGTGCTTTATTTATTGGCTTACATACTCCTACTTACCTCCTAGATATCGTATCACAATTGGCAATAAGACCTGTGTGTTTGAGAAGGAAAATGACCCTTCAGTGATGCGCTCACCTTCTGCTGGGAAGTTAATCCAGTATATTGTGGAGGATGGAGGCCATGTGTTTTCTGGCCAGTGCTATGCTGAGATTGAGGTCAGTGTGGCGGTGGGCCTCTCAGGGCATGGGCGGGTGGGGGGAAGGTGGGGAAAGCATCTGCTGGGATGGACTAGGACTGAAGAGTAACAGAAAAGAAAAGGAAAGTAAAGAGCATCAGTTGGTTTAATTGGCTTATGAACATGATTTTAAAAACAAATAAAAAGCTCACAGTTTTTCTCGGACAGATGAGGAATCTCTTGCTCCAAAGATAGATACTGGGCAACAACAGTGCTTACCGGTTGGTTATAAAGAAAAAAAAATAAAGATAGGTGGAGTGGGGCCACAAAACAGACAAGTAATGAAATATGAATTCCGAGAGAGTTAAGCACAGAGTGCAGGGGGGTCACTTAACCCAAATTGGGGTGCAGCTGGTGGATGTGGTGGATAGTAGGGGAGGACCTCCTGAAAGAGAGGGGACTTTGAGCTTACTTTTAAAAGATGGATAGTTGGGGCACCTGGGTGGCTCAGTCAGTTGAGCATCCGACTTCGGCTGAGGTCATGATCTTGTGGTTCATGAGTTCAAGCCCCATGTTGGGCTCCCTGCTGTCAGCACAGAGCCCACTTCATATCCTCTGTCCCTTCTCTCTCTGCGCCTCCCCCACTTATGTTCTCTCTCTCAAAAATAAAGAAACATTAAAAAAATCTTTAGGGGTGCCTGGGTGGCTCAGTCTGTTAAGCATCTGACTCTTGATTTCAGCTCAGGTCATGATCTTGCAGTTTGTGGGTTCAAGCCCTGCATCAGGCTTTGTGCTGATGGTGCAGAACCTGCTTGGGATTCCCTCTCTCTGTTCTCTCTCTCTCTCAAAATAAATAAACTTAAAATAAATAGAAAATTCTTTAAAAGGTAGATAGTAATATACGAGGTGAAGAAGGGCAGGACAAATGTTTAAAGGGAAGAACGGTGTGTACAAAGGCACAGAAGAGAGTATAGTATATTTAGGGAACTGCAAGTACATCGATATTGCTTGAGAATTGGCTAAGGTTTAATGGGAAGTGCCAAGCAAACATGCCAAGTAAGTCATCATAACTTGAGATCATGAAGGACCTTATGAGACACACTAAGACGTTTAGGTTCCCCTGGAGGCAGTGAGGAGTCATAAAAGGATTTTACATAGACAACGGATACAACAAGATATGGGCTGTAGAATGATTGTATTTAGTGACCTCGTTGGAGATGTATAGAGGATAGGGAATTCTGTTGGGAGGTTTTTCAAGTACTCTAGAACAGGTACGATGAGGGCCTAAACCAAAGACATGGTTGGAGAGGAAGATTTTTGAGAAGTTTGACAGGGCTTGGTAATTGGTAGATAAGGGAGAAAGAAGAGTAAAGAATGACCCTCAGATTTTGGCATGGGTATCTTTGGTTGACAGACCAACACCTAGATCATGGGTATAAGGAGGCTGAACTGTTAATCAAGTCTAAGTATAAAACAAGTAAAACACAAACTATGGCAAAATCAATTTAAACATTAGAAACAAGAAATGTTGGTAGCTGTCATTAATCCCTAAAGCTAGGTCCTGAGATTTTCTAATTGCCCTCCTTCTACTTTGTTGGAGATTTCAAGGTTCTCATTATTCTGGATGGAATTAGAGATAGTGTTAGATAGGTAGACTTAGACGTTGAAGGGAAAACTAGCTTCTTTAAATCATTCATTGTAAAGAGAGTCTAAGCTGTAATTTTATTTATTTTTTGTTACAGGTGATGAAGATGGTAATGACCTTAACAGCAGCAGAGTCTGGTTGTATCCATTATGTCAAACGGCCTGGAGCAGCTCTTGACCCTGGCTGTGTGATAGCCAAAATGCAGTTAGACAACCCCAGCAAGGTCCAACAGGTAAGTAGGAGGGTACTTTTAATATTGCTCTCTAAGAGTTGATTACATGGTAGGGGTAGTTTGGAGGGGCAGATGATTTCAATGCGTAGTTTGCTAGTTTTTTCTTATGCTCCCCCCCCCCCCCCCCCCGATCTCATGCCTTGTGTTTGTGCCTATAGCATTATGGAACTAGATTTTGCAGAAATTACTATGATACTAAGATTCTATGATTTCCTCTGATGATTCTTCCATTGATTTCTCTCCTTGTAGCTGGGTATGGTAAAGAGATGTCTTGGTTTTGAATGATGACTCTAAGTTGCAGTGTGTATGTGTAACCTGACTAAAAGGTAGTGGGTGACTTGATCTCTCATTGGGGTTGACAGGCTGAGCTTCACACAGGTAGTCTGCCACGGATCCAGAGCACAGCACTGAGAGGCGAGAAGCTCCATCGAGTGTTCCATTATGTCCTGGATAATCTGGTCAACGTAATGAATGGATACTGCCTTCCAGATCCTTTTTTTAGTAGCAGGGTATGAATCACTTCTCTTGGGGAAAGGGTGTACAAATAGGGTACTGTTCTCCAAGATAGTTTAAAAATCACACAAGGATTTTTTTAGAGGGAGGAAAAGAAAGCTGTTTGGCCTGAAACTCTCTCACCTTTAGTTGTGGGATGTGGAGTCTTTAAATCCTTGCTGCTTATCTGTGTCATTGACTTCACATTTAATTGGGATTTAAACCAGAGAATGAGGGCAGAGTTAGATGCCTATATTATAGTTTCATAGTAAATACTGCATGATACTGAATCCAGATATATCACTTTATTTTGGAGATGGTTTTAATTTTGTGTGGATCTTATTTCCTTCTCAGGTAAAAGACTGGGTAGAGCGGTTGATGAAGACCCTCAGAGATCCCTCCTTGCCTCTCCTAGAATTGCAAGATATCATGACCAGTGTCTCTGGCCGTATTCCCCCGAATGTGGAGAAGTCTATCAAGAAGGAAATGGCTCAGTATGCCAGCAACATCACATCAGTCCTCTGTCAGTTTCCCAGCCAGCAGGTATTTATAGAGTTACATTTCTCTACTAGCTACCAGTTCTGGAGTTCATGTTGTGGGATTCCTTCCTGCTTGGATCCTCTGTCTGGATGTTGTGCTTTTGCAGTCTTAAGTATTGTGCCCTTCACAAATGTGTCTCAGGATATAAGCCCAATAAAATACTATATGTGAAGTGTAAAAGTATTTGTGATTATAAGAAAAAATCTTTTACTTAATAGAGGTTTATTCTTGGGCCTATGCCCTAATTAGAGGAATTTTGTGAATTTAAAGTGGAGGGATATTTGTAGTTTTATTAGCAGCAACTTCTTACTACCCCAGCAGCATGCTTATTTTTTGCCTGTGAAGCTAATTTACATGTAGAGAGTTAAGGTAGGCAAGTGAGGAATAAAGTTTGAACCTTGACTGTAAACATATCTTGCCTGTCAAGGGCTTCTGGTAGGATGGTAGCTTTTGTGTTACACTCATTAGTTCATCTAGGAAAGTGTGAAAAGAAATAAAAGTTGCTTGCTTATTTAACACAAGCCTCTAAACTATGCCCAGTAACTTCTAGCTGCTCCCAGCATGTGAAAGATGGAAATTTTTGTGTTATAATTAAGATTACTGGTGGTGATGCTACACAGGCTAATGCTTTAGGTCTCTTTGTTGGGTTTGGCTTCATTTTTTTCCTCTTTCTTCTTTAGATTGCCAACATCCTAGATAGCCATGCAGCTACATTGAACCGGAAATCTGAACGGGAAGTTTTCTTCATGAACACTCAGAGCATTGTCCAGCTGGTACAGAGGTAAAGTTAATGTGATTCCCAGGATACACAGGATTCCCAGACCTGTTCATACCCATACCTTCCTTTATTCTAAGTACGCACCAAGAGATTTATCTCAGGTTTGACTTATTAGAAAGCACTTGTGTCTTGGGAAATATAGGTATTTTCTAAATACCTTAGGTATCTAAATATCTTAGGACTGTGAGCTAAAATATTTCTGATGACTTTTGTGTTCTCCATCTTTCTGTAAATTATTAAAGCATAGAAATGTCATTGCTTTTTTTTCCTGGTAATTTTGATGAAACTCTTAATTTTTCTTCTGGCACAAGCCCAAGTAAGACATTCATTCTTCTTAGCTTCCATAGCCAACTATTGGACTGAAGGAACATTCACAGAACATTTTCAACTCTAAGATGCTCATAAATTTTTCAGATATCCCTGAGCCATTTCAGGAGTATAATGATCATTTCTACGTAGCAGTGGGAACTGAACCAGGGTGTTGTTCAGTAGGGCTGTCAAGTGGTTTTTGGTTTTGTTTTGTTCTCCTTTTTTTCTTTCCTTTTATATAAAACAAAAAACCCCACAAAAACTCTTGTCTATAGGTAGATTTCTGAGGCTTAGAATTTAAGCTCTGGGCTTATTTAAATAGTCTGTTATTCTAATAGTATTAGCCTGTCAGGTTTTTCAGTGGACATTTTTTCTGCTTGCCTAGGTACCGAAGTGGCATCCGAGGCCACATGAAGGCTGTTGTGATGGATCTGCTACGGCAGTACCTGCGAGTAGAGACACAGTTCCAGAATGGTAAACCTCTTCCTGAGGACTCTGTTTCTGAGAAAGCTTCCTTGTAGGACTGTGCAGCAGCAGAGCCAGTTCATCCTGTCACTAACACCTATCATTAACAAACTCTTGCCCTGTCACCACTTTCTTAAAAACTAAACCTCCCTGTCCCACTAGTGCCAAAGAAAGAACAACAAAGACAGCTTGATGAGATTGTGAATCTGGTGTGCCTTCTGGGAAGGGGCTGAGATAATTTTTCTAGTAGAGATTAGTATTCCCTGTTGATGTCTTCTTGACCTTGTTTAGTGAGAGTTGGTTGAGTCATGACCAGGCTGAAATTGAAAAACTGTATCTGAAGAGCTTGCCTCTTGGCAGCTAATCCACGGATTGAACCGCAGACATGTGAAAAAGGCTCAGATTTTCCAGTACTATTCAGTGTATCATTTAGGTGGAATTTATCCCTGGCTTTCTCTGAAGAGCTTCATTAAATGATGTATGAAGTCTCTAAATGTGAAATACCTCTAGGTAGGATTTTAAAAGCTACATACTGCTGATATTGCTTCCTGCCACAAGGTGGCAGTGAAACATCATAATTAGAAATATTACTTAACATCTTCCATATTTTGCTTCCTTTTGCATCTTTTAAAGGACGGCTGTGCCACTCATAACCAGCAAAAATCCTCAAGTAAATATTAGCAAACCAAATCCATCAGTGTATATACAAAATAACACATCACAACCAAATTGTCTTTATCCTACTAATGCAAGCTTGATTAATATTGGAAAAACCAACTAATGTGATTTATTATCTAAGGGATTCAAAGAGGAAAAAACATGGTCACCTAAAGATATGGGGGAAAAATATTTGACAAAATTTAATATTCATTCATGAGAAACTCTTGGCAAATGAAGAATAAGATGGAACTTCTTTAAACATATAAAGTTTCCCCACCAAAAAATCTGTAGGGTACCTCATGCATAATAGTAAAATTGAAAGCATTGTTGAGAGCATTCTCTTTAAGACAGGAATAAGACGAGGGCACCTGCTCTCACTGCTTCTATTCAGCATCATACTGGATGTCATAGCCAGTGCAATAAGATAAAAAGAATTAAAAGGTGTGAGGACTGGAAAGGAGTAAGGAAATAAATCTGCCACTGTTATATGTATGATATCTACCTGGAAAAGCTCAAAGAATCCACATATTTATTGTTGGAATTAAAGTCTAAAAAGGTTGTTGAATACAAAATTCAAATGTATATTGAATTTTGTGTGTCTTTATAGTACAATTGTTTAGAAAAGCAGTTTAGAAAAATACGGCATTTAAAATAGCAACCCAAAATATGGAACACTAAAGAATAAGTCTAATAAAAAATGTACAAGCCTTTTTTGAAGAAAATTATGAGTGAACAGTAATGAAGATCTAAATAAGTATCATGGTCTTAGATTGGAGTGTACACCTGCAAAGTATTGATTCTCCTGGAATTCATCTGCAGATTCACTGATGTTCAGTAAAAATCCTAGTAGGGTATCTTCATGGAATTTTTCAAGCTAATTCTAAAATTTATATGAAAGGAAAGTCTGAAAATAACCAGGATACTTCTTTTTTTTTTAATTTTATTTATTTTTTAATATTTATTCACTTTTGAGAGACAGAAACAGAACATGAGCAGGGGAGAGGCAGAGAGGGAGGGGGACACATAATCCGAAGCAGGCTCCAGGCTCTGAGCTGTCAGCACAGAGCCGATGCAGGGCTTGAACTCACAAACTGTGAGATCATGACCTGAGCGGAAGTCAGACGCTCAACCGACTGAGCCACCCAGGCGCCCCTAACCAGGATACTTCTAAAGAAATACAAGGTGGAGGGATTTTCCAGTGAAATATCAAGGTTTAATCTAAAGCCTTATTAATGAAGAGATGTGATATTGGTATAGGGAAAAGTTAATAGACCAATGAAACATAGTAGCCCAGAAACAGATCCATCCACATATATATGAAAGTTTACATTATAACAGAACAGGCATTTAGATCATGAGGAAAGGATAGACTTCTTTCTCATTAAATGATACTACTACAATGGCTTATTTATTTCCAAAACCAAAAAAAGAAATTGGATCTCTATCTTAAACTGTATGCACAGAAGTCAATTCCAGATGAATTAAAGACTTAAACATGTTCTAAAGAGGCAAAACTACTAAATTTTTAAGAGAATAGCCGTATGACCTCACGGTAGGGAAGGATTTGTCATGGAAGACACACATCTAGTGTAAACCACACGTCTAGTGTAAACTAGAAAGGAAAAGGCTGATGAAAAGATGCCATAAAGAGACTGAAAACATAAGCCACAAAGTGGGAGAAGGTACTTATAAAACCTACGCCTATAATGAAAGGGGTTAGTAAATAAGTAAAAAGACAACTTCTTTGAAAAATAGGCAAAAGAAAAAAAAAATAGGCAAAAGATATAAAAGGATAATTCATAAAAGGAAGGATACAAACGATCCACAAATTGAAAAGATGTGCAATCTCATTGCTAATTAGAGAAAGCCAAAAACACAATAAGATTGGCAAAAATTAAAAAATCATCTTTCACTACTTCTGTAAGTAACAGTGCAAATTTCCAAAGTGTAAACCACTTTGGAAAAGTTTGTCAGAACTTAATAGAGTTGAATGTTTTATGTATTCTTCAACCTCACAATTTTACTCTTAGATAATAAACTTTAGAGAAACTCTTACACATGTTTGTAAGGAGACATATGGGACTATTTATTGGCAGCATTGTTCATAACAGCAAAATAGGAAACCATTAGAATTACATAAGTAGAATAAATAATTGAATTCTGGTATATTCCTACAATGGATTATTATACAGCAATGAAAGTTGAGGAACCAAGTTATACATATGAACAGAAGGCTGTGTTTCACAAACATAATGTTGAGACGTAAATGGAATAAATGTAAAGAAAAGCAAAAGAGTGAGTAACATAAAATTCAGCTTAGTAGGTATTTCTGAGGGGGAGCACATAGGATCCTTCAAAGATAATTAAAAATGTTCTAAGATAGATGGTAGTTATATGGGTATTTATTCTGCTGTATGTATGTCTCACAACAAAAGGTTTTTAAAAATGTGGTGTCATTACTTTCTTTCTGCTTAGTGTCTCTGCTGTCTTTTCCCTGGGTAAATATTCTTTTTATCTGTCCTTGTTCTAGTAATTCCCTTTACCAAGATATATTTCTGTTGTGCCTTCAAAGTTAAGTGTTGGTTGGGAAAAGTATGAATTTATATAGGACAACTAATTCCATTTTGTTCTAAATAGGTCTTATATGAAATTGTCAATTCTTAATTCAAATATATCTGAATTAAGTTCTTTATTCAGATATATTTAGTTTCATATTGACAAAAATTCATATTTATCTTTAATATTTAAAACAGAACCGAGTTACCCTGGTTGAATGTACTCAGTATTCTAGGAATCCATAGTAATGCAGTCGAACTGTTCTGGTTTGTAACTTAAAATGGAATCTGAATGGAGATGATAATCCTTTAGTATTTTCATAATTTCCTAAAATTCTGACCTTGATTGAGACTATTCAAACACTAATTCTCCTTTGCTTGGAAATTCAATTCTGGAGTAAGCTGTTTTCTGAAAAAGTGAATATTACTTCTATGCTGTGGTAGATATCACTACAGTAAACCTGATCCTTATGTTTCTGTGGCAAAACATAGCTTTCCTAGCCAGAACTAACCTACCCCTGGTGGCCTTATGAAGGGCCAATGAAGATGTACATAATTGTATTCTCCCTGCAGACCTTTTGACTTAATGCAAGGTTCTCCTTGATCTATGCCTTAGTTGGATTTGGAATGGCTAGGTGTTGTTTAGCTGTTTCATGGATTCACAGGGCAAAATGTTGATTTCAGAGGTAACAACCATCCCCCTTACAGATATTGATAAGTTTGTGTTGCTTTATTTTTGAGCTAAAACTGTTCCATATAGTTAGGGGCACGTGGGTGGCTCAGTCAGTTAAGCATCCAACTCTTGATTTCAGCTCACGGTTTGAGATTGAGCCCCCCCCCCCCCCCCCCCAGTTGGGCTCTGCGTTGGACATGGAGTCTGCTTGGGAGTCTCACCCTCGTTCTGCCCCCTCTTCAAAAACAAAAACAAAAACCTGTTCCTTATAGTTAGGGTGAAACATTTTCAGTGAGTCAGACATGAAGCCAGAATCTCAAGCTGGGGCAGACTTTAAAGATCATCAAATTTAATGGTATTGACATTTCTTTTTAAGCAACAGAATCCTCTCTTCTAAGGAAATCATTTCAGGAAACTAAATGAGAGTTTAGAGTAAGGGTGAGGATTGGAATTACCACCAACAGCTCAGTCTCTAAGACAAACCTTCCCTCTACCTTTTTTGGGGGGGTGGGGGATGCAAATGATGCTCAGAGAGGGAAAGCGATTTGCCAAGAAGCACATAGGAAATTGGTAATACAGCTAGGCTTTGAGCCCAGATCTTGCACTAGATTGCCTGACTCCTACCGGCATTTCTTTTACTAAACCTCATTACCAATTCTGTATAAATCCATCCAAGAAAATTCTTTTTTTTTTTAATTTTTAAATTTTTATTTATTTTGAGAGAGAATTCCCAAGCAGGCCCTGCACCACCAGTGCAAAGCTTGACACAGGGCTCCATTGCACGACCACAAGATCGTGACCTGAGCCCAAATCAAGAGTCGAACGCTTAACTGACTAAGCCACCCAGGTGCCCCTTTCCAAGAAAATTCTTACAATGTTTCACTGCTTATCAGGTGAATTATAGACATTAAACAAACAAACAAATGGCATGTAAATGTGAACACTCAACCATAGATGAGGACCAGTTCTTTTTGCTGCTTGCAGGTCACTATGACAAATGTGTGTTTGCCCTTCGAGAAGAGAACAAGAGTGACATGAACACTGTGCTAAACTATATCTTCTCTCATGCTCAAGTCACCAAGAAGAATCTTCTGGTCACAATGCTTATTGTGAGTACCATTTTTCAGAACCTGTAAGGATGGTTGATGTTGTTGAGAAAACATTTCTCCTTCTGAAGTTCTGTGGTCAGAGGAAAAGCTTCTTGTCTCCTGTAATTTTGGCATGAATAGCGCTTGAGTTGTAGATGAATGGTTTCTCACCTTTACCTCTGTCCTTGACCTGAAGGAACCTACTCCTGTCAGGAAAGGATTGTTGTGGCTATTATGCATGCAATCATGCACAGGAACTCAAATCTCTTGATTCTGCTGAGAGATGCCTTGTGCTTCCTGGTGTCACTCATGACAGTAGCTTTAAAACTGAGTCTTATTTAGCCAGTATACTTTTTCTTCAGAACTCTTGTTTTTTCCATGAATGTCAGCAGTGGCTATTACGTCCCAAAATGTAAGAATGAAAAACAGTGTTAGAAATCCAGTACTGCCCCTCACACCAAAGAAATTTAAATTTATTCTGCATCTTCTTTGGTCCCTTTCTGTTTTACTTACATAGAACTCCAAGCTCAGATTCTTGTAATAGTAGTGGATGCATGCTTTTGTCCCTATAACCTCGTACTATGAGAGCTAGTAGAAAGTGGGAGTGAAAGGTGAGAATGTGAATAGAATTAATGTACATTTGACCAGTGGGTAGAATTTTTGTGAACTTAAGGATTTTTAAACACAGTATGTAAGTCCTTCATTCCTAGATTCTTCTGATTGAGTTAGTTCTTAGAATCAGAATTTCATAGGACTATTGTTAGAGTCCCCAACCCATGAACAGCTGCCTTATGGCTGCCTTTTTTGCCTTTTTGGGGGACCAAAGTACCATTTTACTCCTAGAGTTTCCTCTCTTGTCCCTTTGTGGAATTGACATTTTTGGTACCTTAATTCCATTCTTTCTTCTTGGAGGGGTAAAAAGAAAAACTATAAATTGCCACTGCTGTTTTTTTATTCCATAGTTTAGAATAAAGGGAAACTACCTACTCACATTTGTGTTTAACAACAGTGCCACAACTTCATGTCTGCCTAGCTGGTTAACTCTCAAGGGTATAACATTTTTTTTTAGAATAGCTACCTTTAAAAACATAATCACAAGGAGAGTTCATTACCTTTGCTACCATAGAATGGCTAGATGGTGGGGAAATCAGAAGATGCATTTGAAAGAAAAAAATATATATCAGCAGTATAAAATATTTCAACTTCCCCAAGTGACAGGTTTCAGCGAAGAAGTGCTATTATCTATGGTAATTTGATGATTTTTTTTCAATCAAAAGAAGGAAGATATCTGTGACTAGTTAGATTTTTTTTTTAATTTTAACATAAGGATTGCTAATTCTCATTTGGATAAAACAAGACTTTGCAGCAGAAAAGGGTAATGAGGAGGGAGTGGAAGAATCTCTCAGTTTGGACCTAAAAGGGGGTGTATTTGCCTTTTTAGGGAGCTAATGATGGTGAGTTTTCATTTTATTATGATTACCTTTTTAAGGACTTAACAGTTTTCTGCACTAAAAATAGACCAAAGCCCAGAATCCTTGGAGCAGCAGAAGAGTAATGATCGTCCAAGACTGTCGCTGGGTTTCTTAAATTCTAATTTGTAAGATATAGGGGCTCGGCTCGCTCCTTTTGCGGAGTGATTGTAAGTAACGCTTGCCTTAAGAATCTCATTATTGGAACACGGAGCCATATTTCCTCTGAGAATTCTGGAGTAGCTTTGAGCCGGGGCTGTTCATTTCTCAAGTAATCACGCTGGTGTGATGGAGAGAGAAAATGGCAGCTGTTCGGAGCTCAGGCCTTCAATTTTCTTCAGAGTCCAGTCACTCAAGTGTGTAATTACACGGGGGGTGCTGCAGAGGCGTTGGGGCCTGTCAGAGAACTGGTTTGAGGCTTTGCTTTCTGCTTTTGCCAGTCAGGACAGGCAGAAGCCAATGGGACTCTGACTTGCTGCTGTTCTTTTTTCCCCACCTTGTCATCCTGATTACTTCTTACCTGCATGGATAGTGCCCAAACTTTCTTTCCAACAGGCTGAGCTCTTTGGAGAAAAGAGCTGTTATTAGTGTTTGGGTTTGGATGCATAGGACGGTGAGCAGAGGAAGAGTTGGGGCGGGGGGGGGGGAGGAGGAGGAGGGGGAGAAGAAGAAAGGTTGAAGATGTGAACCAGAAAGATGGATTTGTCCTTTTCTTTATTTTGGCATTTCACATTTTTCTTTAAAAAAACAAACCAAAACTCAGTAAATATAGTAGGATCTATAGGCTTTCATATCATTGAGTTTCTTTTGAAATATCAGCTGCTTTCACCTCATCTTAGAGACTTGGAAATCAAGAAGTTAATTGATTTCTCAGCTTGAGCTGAGAGCCAGGTAGCCGTGTCATGTGCAGCCGGAATGAAGGCTTGAGAGGTGCTCCTTTCCAATGTGATATTGCTGGATACCAGGTGTGGGTTTCCTCATTCTTTCTTTGGTAATGGCAGGGTCTCACTGCCATCACCCCATCCTACATCTGCATGAATGTTGGTAGCTGATAAAAGCTATCTTACTGGTTTGGATCACTCTTTCCTTAGGTCTCACTGTCTTTTACAGATACCACCTGGACATGGTAGCATTGGAATTCCACAGCTTGTGTTCTCTGCCACTTCCCCTTTCTTTGCTTACCTTGGCTTCCTGATTGATGGTTATGTGCCCGGCATTTCAATCTTTTGCTTTCTAGAAGCAGGAATGTTGATGGTGTGCTTTGCTGAGCTAGATGATGATTTCTGGGGCTTTTGAACCTAGAGGGAGGGATCAAGACAATCAGGCTTCTGTGAATCAGTGTTATGAAATGTGGGCTGCTTCAAGGAACCCCTCATCCCCTCCAGGTATTAGCACAGCTTGCCTAGTAGTAGCTTGCCTCAGGCAACTTGCCTCTTGAGCAAATTTGTTCTAATCTTTTACCCTATCTGGAAAGCAGAATATCAAGTAAAATGCAAAAGTCCATTTGGAGGAACACGGTGCCTCGATTAAAACCAAAGTCTAGAAGACCAAATGTATTTTTTGAAAATTCTTTTTACTTCTCAAATTCAATTTCATAGGAAAAAGCTTGGAAATACTATTTATGTTTACTTAGAGATAGTTAAAGAGACTCTAGCCAAATTAGGCAATTTGGCACCAATAAAAATAATCAACATTCTTATAGCTGTCCAGATAACAAAGTACATGTTCCATAGCCATCTTGATGCTGAGTAGTCCTCCCCTCACTACTTATATGTTATTTCTGGTATGGTCCACATGAATGTAATGTAAACCATGCTTCCTAATGAGTAGTGCTATGCCTGTGAACCTTGATTTGGTTTTAACTGGGAGCCTTTTCTTCTTCTTCTTCTTAACATAACTGCAAATAATTTTATCCTATGTGTCTTAGTGAGGCCTAGTTTACTGAATACAGGTGATATTAACAATTTCTTGTTAAACCTGTCCTATGACATCCTTGGAATTACAAAAAGTCCAGCTGTGACTGGAAGAAGCTACCAGTCATTACTGATTTTGGGATTAGTGCCTCACCTACCTGAACAATTGTTAATGTCTTGAGAGCATTACACATTCGGTCACATTCCATTCTGAATTGTCTTCAAATCATAGGTTGCTAAGATCAAGTTGGATTATTTTGGGCTCTTCTGGCAGTCAGCTGCATAACTTTGGTTATGGTTTTGACACTTAAGCACATTTATTATATTTCTGTACATCAGAAATATTCCCTGCAGTTAGCCACCATCCAGGTTAAGAATAAATACAAGAAATAAATGTGTGATACCAATCTTAACCATTACTGAATAATTATTTTCACTTTGGCCTGCAGATTTATGCAAGTAACCTGTAATCCCAGACTCGGCAGGTAGGCTCATTAAAAAAACCTCTTTATATTGAGGAAACACGTCTGCTGACTGAGTCACCATTTAATCTCATTGTTATAAAATGTTCACCAGAATTAGATGGTGATGTTGGGCCTCCCAAAGGAAGCCTGCTTCTAGTCTAGAGGGCCATAAACTTCCTTTTGGATGTTTGTATCTTCGGATTGTTGGTTCTGATAGGTAGAATTGTCTTCAGTGTCTGGTGGTTTCTTTTAGGACCTGAACATACCTGGTCTTTCTTGTCCAGACCAAGGACAAGAAAGGGATGAGAAGGTTACTCTACATTTAATTTTCTTTTTTTTTTAATGTTTATTTATTTTTGAGACAGAGAGAGACAGAGCATGAACGGGGGAGGGTCAGAGAGAGGGAGACACAGAATCTGAAACAGGCTCCAGGCTCTGAGCTGTCAGCACAGAGCCTGACGCGGGGCTCGAACTCACAGATTGTGAGATCATGACCTGAGCCGAAGTCGGCCGCTTAACCGACTGAGCCACCCAGGCGCCCCTACATTTAATTTTCTATTGCCAATCTTTTTCTTGTTTAAAAAAATTTTTTTAAGTTTATTTATTTTGAGAAAGAGCGAATGGTGAAGGGGCAGAGAGAGGTAGTGAGTATCCCATACAGGCTCCGCACTGTCAGCGCAGAGCCCAATGCGGGGCTTGAACCCACAAAATGTGAGACCATGACCTGAGCTGAAGTCGGACACTTAACTTACTGAGCCACCCAGGCGCCCCGGCCAATCTTTTTCTAAGTGCTCATGATGACAATGGGCAAAATAATATTTGAATGGAAAATATCCAAGTTAGGATAAACTAATGGATGTAGTAGTTTATTGATACTATATTTGCTACTTACATCCCAGAAAGGCCTGGTTTCTGTACTTTATCACAAGGAGCCCAGAAAAAGGTTGTCGCTTGGTGATTATGAATGAATAATTATTTCCCGATTATTGTTTTAAGTCTCCATAGGTCCCTTTTCTTTCAGATACTGTTTCCTTTTCCCTACCTCTTTTCTCCCTCCTTTTCTCTCATAGTGGAAAGATAAAAGGAAAAAAAAATGGGTTTTTAAAAAGTGGTGTTGTGTATTATTTTAAATTAGAACATGATCTATAGTTAGGCAAGAAGATAGCTCCATTTTTATTTCTTTATTTTAATTTAATCCCAAGAGGTAAACCTGGATTTCCTTTCAAGGGAAAACATTCCAAAGCTGTCATGTCTGATACAAGTAGGTAGCTAGTGTTCTTATTTTGTTATGTTGGTTTTTGTTGTTAGATGTTGAGACTTTAGTCTGGACTTTTGCAGAGTAGCTGAGTTTTACTTCTCAGGACACCTGTTAGGTTTTTAGATCTTTCAATGGGACATTCTGATGGGTGGAGGAAGTACCTCAGAAAGGAATGTTTTTCTCTATTAGGAACATTAGGAAAAGAGGGATTTAATAGAAAAACCTTATCTTGGTTTCCTTATTCACTGTGATCTGTCTGTTCTTCTGTCTTCCTGTGGTCTTGTCCCTGGTGATTTTGTACATTTCCTTGAAATTCTATTTCGCTCCTTAGATCTCAACAAAAGATGTAGCTTAGTTGCATTTTCTCCCTCCTTTTTTCTCTTAATACCTAGGGTAGGTTGAACAGGCCCTCTGGTCTATGACCACATGCTCAACCGAACCCTGGATTTATAGTCACTTGATAGGCCACTTTCTCCTCCTCACTCAGATCAGTGACTTCTGTGTGCCAAACAGGTGAATCTTCCCCCTCAGATCAGTGAATTTACTGTGTTCAGCATGTGAAAACAGTACTTGCACTTCCTTAACTATAAATCCCATCATGTGTTTTATGACTCTGGATATTTGGAGCAGACCTCTGGTGGGTGGATTGGAGACCAGGAGGTATTTCCTGCTTTAAAATGTTTGAGAAGCCTTCTTCCCAGCATAGTGGTGCTGAGTACTCCCAAACCGTTTACCCTGTGGTGTGGAAGGCAGTAGGGGTTGTAGAAGAGGTGTTTTGGGAAATGCCTATCTGCCCCAAAAGCTGAAAGTCTCAAGCTTTTGTTTATACTGTTGTGGTAAAGGGACCATAAAGAGTATCCTTTGAGATGAAGAAAGTTAAATATGAAATGGAGGCTTTTCAGGAAAAAGGCCGATAATCAAGGTAAGGAAGAAAATTAAAAGGCAGCAACAGGAAGCCTTTTGGGATCTGGTCATCTGTCATGTCCTATTTATAGTAGAGGGAGAATAAAAACTCACATTATAAAAGCAATTATTTCAAACTCAAAGTAGAGGGAACTATGCCTAAAGGTATATATTTTATGTGGTATTGTTTAAGAATTTTTTTTTTTAATGTTTATTTATTTTTGAGAAGAGAGAGAGCCGGGGAGGGATCCGAAGTGGGCTTTGCGCTGACAGCAGAGAGCCTGATGCAGGGCTTGAACTCACGAGCCATGAGATCGTGACCTGAGCTGAAGTTAGACGCTTAACCAACTGAACCACCCAAGCGCCCCTAGTATTTAGAATCTCTATAAATAACTCTGTACGTTTCAAAAAAAAAAAAAAAAGGACAGCTATTTATAAAATCCACATTTGCAGTTTTTTCAGCTTAGATGAAAATTACATGGATAATGGATGAATTTAGGGAATGAACTAATACTCCACTGGAGAAGAAGTATTTTTCTTAAAATAGATAGAGATTTTTTTTCTTAACTAATTTTAATTTTTAGAAAAGGAAGGGCCCAATTGAGTAAACCCATGGATTGTATAGTAGTAGCTTGGTTTTTTCCTCTACTCCATCTAAGGATTCACCATGTTTAGTTATTGTGGAATGATTCTTGGTACAGCAAGAGGATAAATGATTCAGGAATAGAATTGTCAACATATGAGATAGTGTTTTTATATAGTGTGTGTTCATAAATGAATAATTTGCTCTTGTGTTTCTGTTTTGCACCCTCCTGGGATGTTGAACATTGGTGTTTGGAATGAAAACCACCAGGAGTGGTTCCTTTTGCCTTATTCTGCCTTCTTTCCAAAAGTGGAAGAGGGAACAGGAAAGCCTGACTCAGTCCCTATATTATTTAAAACCTCTTAAAAGTTGGAGGCATCATCTGTTGTTTTTTACTCAGAATCCCTTGGCCCCTTTTAATGGTCCCTGATGATTTCTTCTGCATGTTAAAAGTATAATGTTAAAGAAATTCACTAGGAACTTTGAATCTGAATGCCTGAGGAATTTGGGCTTCTCAGCAGTGGCTTCTTCTTGGGTCTTCTGTACACATTGTTTGGGATACAAATAATAGGAAGTTTGCATTTTCTTATTAATCCAGCTCTGTTTGCTTTCTTTTTAGTCCCTTTTCCCATTTCAAATTTCTATCCACAGTTCTTTTTAATGTGGATGTATATATATTTTTTCACATTAACAATTAGGATCAGTTGTGTGGTCGGGACCCTACTCTCACTGATGAGCTGCTGAATATCCTCACAGAGCTAACTCAACTCAGTAAGACCACCAATGCCAAAGTGGCACTTCGAGCACGCCAGGTAAGGACATGTGTTGATTATCTTGAAGGAGAAATGGTTTTCATACAATGAGTTTTTTATTCAATCTCCTGACACAGATCATACAATTTTCTATGTACATCTTCTCACGGCCCTCAAAACAAATGTTTTCACGTAGTATGTCTTTTTTTTTTTTAATGTTTATTTATTTGTTTTTCAGAGAGAGAATTTGTAGTTTTAACAGATTGTCTTTTTTTTTTTTAATGTTTGTTTCTGTTTTTGAGAGAAAGGGGGTGGGCAGAGCATGAGCAGAACGGGCAGAGAGAGGGAGACACAGAATCAGAAGCAGGCTCCAGGCTCTGAGCTGTCAGCACGGAGCCGGATGTGGGGGCTCAAACTCACAAGCTGTGAGATCATGACCTGGGCCAAAGTTGGATGTTTAATGCAAGTGCCCCACGTAGTATGTTTTTTTTAAAGAGAAAGGAAAACATTAATGTTGAGTCTGTTTAAAATAGAAGTCTTTTCCCCCTGATAAAATTCTCTTACGATTCCCTGACTTTCCTAATCACCTTATGATAGTAAACCAGGGTCATGTGGGGGAAAGGAAACTAAGGGATGGCAATAAACTCAATATTTTTCACTTCCCAAAGGGAGCTTAGAAGCAAGTGAAAACTTTAAGTGTGTAGGAAAAAATTAAGTGTGGAAAGCAGAAAGATAATGCAGTGGATCTTAGGTGCTAGCAATCAGAACAACCCCAGAGAAGTCCAGTTAGTTTCACCCTGTAGTCTTCATTTCCATTCCAAAAGGTTTCAGCAGGGAAGCCAAGAAGTGGCGCTCCCTTTGTGTTTCAGTGCACGGGGCATTGACAAGGAAGCAGCATTTGAAGCTGTTCAGTGACCTTCTGCTTTCTCTACAATTGTATCCATGTCACTGAACTGCTCAAAGTTATTGAACCTCTCAGTGACCTGCTGAGAGTATTCAGGTCCTACCGTGTCCCTGTTTGTTTGTGACACTGCTTTTCACTCTCTCTGCCCCTCACATGCGTTGGTGTTACATCCCGATACCTCCTTGTTGATATTGAGTACTTGGGGCTGTCAGAGCATCTTTTCCTAGTCTTTGTTTCTACTTCAGAGTTGCAAAAGCCCTGCTCTGTGACATCCACCTTCCCCACAGCTGCTCCCTGCCAGACCTGATTCCCAATTAACAGCTAGTCATGCAGTCCCCAGGACTAGAGGCTTTACAATGGTAAATCACATGCACTGAGGGAACTTGATTGAAGCTGTTTTCTCTGCTTTCCCCCTGCCCCCCTGTGGGAAATTGCCCACAACGCAAATCATGGTGAGAGTCAACTGAGATGCAGTATTGGTGGCATTGGCTGTATGTTACAGGACCTAGAAGTTGTTTTACTTGGTCTCTGTTTTATCTTTGATGCCTGCACTTACAGATTTATATTTATTGCTTTTGTATCAGAGCTGCCTAATAGGAGGCTAGAATAATCACTCCCTCAGGAACTTATGCCTCTTATTTTGCTCTCACTCTAGGTTCTTATTGCCTCCCATTTGCCATCATATGAGCTTCGCCATAACCAAGTAGAGTCTATCTTCCTTTCAGCTATTGACATGTATGGACATCAGTTTTGCATTGAGAACCTGCAGGTATACATAAAGCCCTTTTCTACCACTGTGCATTCTTGTCCACTTTATTCCTAAGCCTGGTTCAATTAATCAATCTGAAATGAAGTTTCATGCCTTGACTTTATAAAATGATTTATACTTAATGTTGTTTTTTTCATAAAAATGCTTTTATAATTGTGATTTAGCTTAAAAATGAAGTCTCTATCTCTTGTACTTTTTATCTAGAAAGTATTCTAGGCTAGAATTAAGTGGTAGCACTAGTTGATGTCTGGTATTTGAATCAGATGTATAAACAGGTAATTGTTAGTCTTCTAGAGACAAAGCCACTTAAGTCATTTAAGTTTTATCTTATTATAATGCTTACTATTAAGCTTTATACAGAACCAGTTTTATAAAGAGTGTTGGCTAATTTTACTACTAATTGAAAGGACCTTGACTATTACTTTTTAGACAGAACCATTTTCTCAGGAATGACTTTGTTTTTCTACCTGTAAATAAGAGTAATATTGTTCTATCTAGCCAAGGGAATCTTCAGGCTTTCTGTCAGATTTCCTTCCGGGGAAGCTAGAAAAGGGGAAAGGATATTTTTGTTTATTTGGTTAATAGTTGAAATATAGGGTTTCAACTGGGGTCCAAATCTGTGGCTTACCATAGCGGAGGATTGAGACAGTATTTAAGAAGTTGAGTACAGATATATGTCAGGAAGGCTGTTAATTATGGTCTTTAGCACTAATATTAGCATATGATGCGTCACTATATTATTCTAAGAATTTTACATATTTTCATTCTTCTAATGCTCGCAACAGACCCATGAGGATAGGTGTCATTCCCCCCCCCCCCCCCGCCCCCATTTCGTAGCTGAGGAAGCTGGGGCACAAAGAAGGTGAGTTTATACAGGACATTCCTAGACAGAATTCTTAGGTTACTCTATCTGCTTCAAAATGCTAAATATTGTCCACTGAAATTGTTCCCTTTTGGATGTAATGGCTTAAGCTTGTCTCTGTACCTTCCAGAAACTCATCTTGTCTGAAACATCTATTTTTGATGTCCTACCAAACTTCTTCTATCACAGTAACCAGGTAGTGAGGATGGCAGCTCTGGAGGTAAGTTTTCAAAGTATTGTGATATCACCTTTTTCTTGGTTTCTAGCTGATCTCTTCTGTCCACTTGGCTAATGTATCAGTCCTTTTTCTTTGGGCTTAAGGTTGGTGCTAAAGAGTAGAGTCTTCTTTTCCTTTGAAACAAATGCTTGCTTTACTCAGGTGTTTTCAGCTGAACTAATCACCACTTGTCCAATCATAGGAAAATAGCTGCCAGCATTTTTCAGTAGTCTCTACTTTCCAAGTATTTGAATTCTCTCATTTCAGAATAAATTAGGATTTCATATAAAACAATAAATGAAAAAATATATGGCTGACCAGAACATGTACCATTTTGTGATTTGGGCCAAATAAAATGGATTTTTAGTTATATTCTGAATTTTTAAGCAACTCTATTGAAATATTTTGTCATGAGAAAGAAAGTAATAACATATAACAAACTGTGTTTTAGTTGCTTTACTGCTTTTCTCATTTAACCCTACAATTACTTCATGAAGCAAAAGGAAAGTGAGACTCCTGAGAGGTTGACTGTGACTGGTCCACATTTATGTAGATAATAATTGGAAGGGTTTGCATTTGAACCCAGGTCAATCTGGCTCAAAGGCTTTTCTGTTTCCAGCACACTACCTCATTAAGTACAAAAATTGCAGGCCCTGAATAATGGCTATAAATTGCCAGGTAGATGTTTTTTGAAGATGGAAGAAGAGTGTTCTAGATGATTTTATGTAATATGACATCACTGCAGTCTGTTGCAAGCTCCTTTGGCTTACTTTTTATTTGTAGTCTGTGGATGGAATGGAATGTATCCTACTCAGTAAATACCAAATTTTAAAAATATCTAAGTATCTTAGAGTGCTTCCGTGTCATTTAATGAGAAATCTCCTTATATACCTCACATGATGATAGAATCGCATTTAGCATTTTATGTGCATGGCAAATTGGCTGTGAAGTGCACAAGGTCACACTTACGGTTTTTGCTGTGATGTAACCTGTTGCTATTTCTTTAACTCTTGAGTCAGGTTAGTGTGTTTGAGATGTTATGTCAAATTATGCCTTACTGCTTTTGCCTAGGGTTTGGCGGGTTATAAATAATCTAAAATAATTTGGAGTAGTGGGACAACAAAACGAAGAGATACAAGATAGTAAATGAGTTGAACTGTACAACAGTTGTTTCTATCTTCTGCCTTCACTCCTCAGGTGGCTCAGATCAGTACCTCTCATTTTTCTCACTGCTTGATTTTACCTTCTACTGAAATAATGCTTTCTTTTACTAATGATCAAACCTTCTCCCTAAGTTTGGGTTCACGTGAAAGGTTTATGGCCCAGCCAGAGGTGTCCAGCAGAGGCAGGTTAATTTTATTTTCATTTATAGTCAAGGGTGTAGTTTTAAGACTGCAACTTAAAAAAAAAATTTTTTTTTTTAATGTTTATTCATTTTTGAGAGAGAGAGAGAGAGAGACAGATTGCAAGCGGGGCAGGAGCAGAGAGAGACGGAAACACAGAATCCGAAGCAGGCTCCAAGCTCTGAGTGGTCAGCACAGAGCCTGATGCGGGGCTCGAACCCACGAGCTGTGAGATCATGATGTGAGCCAAAGTCGGACGCTCAACCAACTGAGCCACCCAGGTGCCCTAAGACTGCAGCTTTATTAATTAAAGCAAGTTATTTATGTACAGAGCCTCCTTCTACATTGCATCCCTCTTCTCAAGACTATCTTTTTCCTGGCTAACCATCTTTTAGTTTCTGTTTTTGAAGGAGTGTATTTACTGAGGGTTACTTTTTAACCAGGTTTATGTTCGAAGGGCTTACATTGCCTATGAACTTAACAGCGTCCAACATCGCCAGCTTAAGGACAATACCTGCGTGGTGGAATTCCAGTTCATGCTGCCCACATCGCATCCAAACAGGTGAGTTTGAGCTGGGATGTGCATCTGAGCCAGCCAGATCTATCATGAGAGTTGAGAGTAATGTATGTGACAGTTCCATGGGTTTTTGGTTTTGGCTAGAAATATAGAGCAGAGAATGAACAAATTTATTTATTCATTCATTTTTAGTGAGAGAGTGCATGCACATGTGTGCAAGCAGGGAAGGAGCAGAGAGGGAGAGAGAGAATCCCAGGCAGGCTCTGTGCTGTTAGCATGAAGTCCCACATGGGGCTTGATCCCACGAACCGTGAGATCATGACCTGAGCCAAAATCAAGAGTCAGATGCCTAATGGACTGAGCCACCTAGGCGCCCCAAAAATGAATAGATTTAAATCATGAGAGAAGAGCCTCTTGGTACCCACTTTTTTTTTCTTATCTTTGACCTGGAGAGATGAAATATAATATAAGTAAGATAAAAATTTTAAGATTACTCCATCATTCATGTTTGCTTGTATTATGTCACTGAGGAAACATAGTTCTTTTCTTTCTTTTTTTTAAGTGATAATTTACTGGCATTTTACTTACTGGAACTTTGCCAGAAAATCGCTTTTTTAGCAGTTTAAGTCAAGCAGTTGGAACGTGAAAATATCTTGGGTGGAATGTTTTTCCTTTCTATTTATTTGCTATACATTAAGGCTATACCTGAGCCAATTTTGCTCTCTCCCTAAAAACAGACATCTGAATTTAGCAGCTGAAAATCAAATCAGTTTTTAAAAATCACACTTCAGGTGCAAACTGAAATTTGAATAAACTGTTTAATTAAACCAGGCTAATTCCATTATTTTTTCTTTCCTAAGTCCTTTAAGAAATAAAATGTGCACATGGAAATTTGTTGCAGTTTTGCTTTCGTTTTAAAATAAAAATATGTTGTATACTGATTTATTTTTAAAGTATTCTGATGCAGTGAAAACCTACCTACTCCCACCCACAGATATGTTCATCCCCTCCTGTATTTTCATTCATTTTAGTAATACCACAGGAAATATAAATACCACAGCTAATCTTAAGCTGCCCCCCTCCATTTCTTCTTTATGGCCTTTGGTTCTTCAGTTTGTATTACAAAGTACTGTGTCTTTGGGGATCCTTAGTTATAGACAACAGAAATGGTTTTGTTTCTGAATTGCCACTTCACCCAAAGCAATAGAAACCCTTCCTAGAGACAAAGAAGTCTGTGCTGAGACTTTTGGCCACTGGATGCCACTGTTGATCCAGCAGAGGTCAGCAGATGAGCGGACACATCTTCAGAAAAAGTACTTCTCTTCTTTGTCTCAGAAGATCCTTTCACATCTCTACCTCAAAAATACCTTATGGCTGGCAGAGAAAAGCATATATCCTTGATTTAGCAGGCATCTCTCGGTACATTTTTGCCTCCATGGATTTCAGAATCTCATTTTCTAGAAACGAATGGTTGTCCTTCAGTGAGCGGCGAGGTACTCACAGCACACATGGGCTCAGCACTCGGTCTTCTTTCTTCTCCCGCATTCCTTGAATAATTGTAGAGAACTACATGCTATACTTAATGCTCTTTGTAATTCTCAGGACATTCTCCTTTTCTTCCTGCTTTCTACTGCCTCTTCCCTGTGGGCAGTGATTTGTAGTCAGGCTGCAGAGCTGCTTCGGATTTCCTTCCCTCCTCATTGCTCCCCTTGTCTTTTTGAATTGCTCTCCCTGTCCTACTTTGTTATTTGAGGATACGTGTCCAGTTTCGTGAAGGAAAGTAGACTGGAAAATGAGAGAAATGCTTCTTAACTGTTTGTTAAGAAATCTTATTCACCTTTCCATCTCAAGGGTATGAGTCTTGGTTATTCCTGTTATGGCTTCAAAACATGGTTATTTGCCCCTCCCGACATCTAAGGTTTACACATCCCAATAGCCAAAGACCAGACTTGAACAGAACTGTGATCCTGTTTTCTGTCTCAAATCTTCTTTGGTTATGTGTATATAAAATTATAAACTGTTGGGTTAGTAGCAGCAGCAGCAGCAGTGATGGAAAGGTGCAGGTAAGGACAAGTAAAGGAGGAAAGGTAAAAATAATCTTTGTGAAAACCAGAAAAATGTTAACATTGCTCCAATGCCTTGTTAGATGTAAAGTCCTTTTGTTAGTTTCGGAGTATAAAATGTGCCATCAGATTTAATCACAGAACAATATACTCAATTTTAGAGTACAGCCTTTTCACATATCATAGATTTGCTACTTGAATTTAGTTTTATAAGGTTTTATATTTTCTTACAAATGTTTTTGTTACAGTTTGAAGGTATGACCTTATTCTGACACCAACTGGTGTACTGACATTGAATTCTGACACTAACCACCTTGTGTTAGGTCACATAATACAAGTTAAGGGCTTGGTCCTTTACAAAACTGTCCCTGCTTTAGATGGGGCCACAAGTGGGGCACCCGGCCACCTGCACTTCTGACCAATTGGCTACAAATTTGGGGTTCCCACCATCCTGTCCAGTTTAATAATTCACTAGAACAACTTACAAAAATCAGAAAGCACTATACTTATGAATACAGTTTTATTATAAAGGACACCGATCAGGACCAGCCAGATGAGTAAAGTCTGGGTGTGTCCTGAATACAGAGCTTTCCCATTCTTTCCCTTTGGAATCAGGTACTCATCCTCCTAGCATTATCAGTGTGTTCACCAACCACAAAGTTCCATTGAGCTTCAGTGTCCTGAGTTTTTATCAGGATTTCATTACAGTGGCATGATTGATCAAATCACAGACCGCAGTTAAACTCCATCTCTAACCTCTTTCCCCTCCCCAGAAGTCCAGCTGCCTCAAAGCCTCCAACCCTCTAATCATAAGGTTGGTCTTTCTAGTGAGCAACCCCTATCTTGAGTTATCACATCTCTTAGCATAAACTCAGATGTAATCCAAGGGGCTCGTGAATAATGAAGATACTTCTGTTTCTTTTGAGAAATTCCAAGGACTTAGAATTTCTCTCCCAGGAACCAGGGACAAAGGCTTGTCAAATTCTTTATTATATAATAGGCCTATTCATCTCATAAAAGAATTCCAGGGTCTCTTAATTTTAACTAGTTTTGAGGCAAGTTCCAACTTTTTTTTCCAGCTTTAGTACTATTATTCTTTCCTATTCTTATTGTTTTCAACAAGCAGGCAATGAGCATATTGGTTCTTATTCCACAGAAATAAGTTACAGGAGACAGTTTACCAGTGTTACTTCTACTCCCAAGCTTGTAAAGCTCAAGGACACAATGTCCCGTAACCTCTAAATTAATGAGTCTCAGAATTATTTATTTATTTTTTTAATGTTTATTATTTATTTTTGAGAGAGAAAGAGGGAGAGAGACAAACAGGGGAGGGGAAGAGAGAGAGAGGGAGACACAGAATCTGAAGCAGGCTCCAGGCTCTGAGCTGTCAGCACAGAGCCTGATGCCAGGCTTGAACCCACAAACTGTGAGATCATGACCTGAGCCAAAGTTGGGCACTCAACCGACTGAGCCACCCAGGCGCCCCAGGAAATATTTTTGAAATACTGACTACCAAGATTCTGCTTTATTTTGAACCAGGCTCCAGGGGACCACTTTTTGAAAAAGCTCCTACGATAATTCTGATGAGCACCTGCAGTTAAGAATCACTGCTACTTAGACCAGCACTGTCCAGTAGAAATACAATGCAAGCCACATATGTAAGTTTTTTTGTTGGCCACATTTAAAAGGGCAATAAGAAACAGATAAAATTACCTTGCACAATTTCTTTACCCCATCATATCCAAAATACCATTTCAATATGTAATAAAAAATTATTCATGAGATATTTTTCATTTTTCATACTCGGTCTTTGAAATTTAGAATGTGTTTTACATTTACAGCATGTCTCAATACAGATTAGCCCTATTTCAAGCACTTCCTAGCCACATGGGCAGCTCAGCTCTAGACTAAAAATTAATTAGGACAGTCACACTGAGCCCTCTTTGTTTTATGTTAATGGTAGTACCCCTGGGATGGATTAAAAAAAAACAAACCCAAATACCTCTAATTCTTAGGTTTCTTGTTCTTACTAGTTATAGAAATTATCCACTCTGATAGTGTAGATAGATATTCTACAATATTAAAAAAAATTTTTTTAACGTTTATTCATTTTTGAGAGAGACAGAGTGTGAACGGGGGGACGGGCAGAGAGAGAGGGAGACACAGAATCCAAAGCAGAATCCAGGCTCTGGGCTGTCAGCACAGAGCCCAACACGGGGCTCGAACTCACGAACCTTGAGATCATGACCTGAGCCAAAGCTGGACGCTCAACCGACTGAGCCACCCAGGCGCCCCTACTACAATATTTTATGCATACTTTAAAAATTACTCAATGAGGGGCACCTTGGGTGGCTCAGTCAGTTAAACACCCGACTCTTGATTTCAGCTCATGTCATGATCTCACCATTGTGAGATCAAGCCCCGTGTTGGGTCTCCATGGTGAAAATGGAACCTGCTTAAGATTCTCTCTCTGCCCCTCCCCTGCTTGCTTGCTCTCTCCCTAAAATAAATAAATAAATAAACATGTAAAGAAATAGTTTTTAAAAATTATTCAATGAGGACAGAGAACAGGCATATGAATATACATATTTTACTTATCAATGTAAAACAGAATTTACAATATTTTTACCACCTGGGGTTAACAAACCAAAAATTCTTGGGGGAGAAAACAGATATATTCTTAAACCAGTTCTTGCATTTTCTTTCCTGGTGCTTGTTTTTCACATTCCTAGCTAGGCATTCATTTGAAGTAGATTAACTTTGTCCAGCAATCCTTAGAAGTGAGTATCTTCCTAAGCTATGTTATCAAAGCAAGACCACAGTCTCTTGTTGCATATGGGGTCACCTGGTGAAATTCCATTCTTGCAGTTTATTTTTGACTAGTGATTTAGCCCTCATGAGTTGGGATGAAAGAAACATGGCTGTCTGCAAACTGACAGAAGCAAAGTATTTTTTCTCAAAAACACCTTAGATACTGTTTGAATTGAAGACCTGTCCCATTGGTACATGTTTTGATTTTTAGAGCAGTAGGTAAAACACAAATTCCAATGAAAAGAGCAGCCTCTAAGAAGGGAGAAGACACCCTTTGAACAGGTAGTGTATGGCCACCATGTTTGGTCCTTTTTATTTTTTGTTTAAATTCATCATGGGCCTTTGTATTGCTTGACATTTCAAATACTTTTAGAACTTACTTGATTGTGGAAGGAACACTTAATATGAGATCTATCCTCTTAACAGATATTTAAGTATACCATGTATTGTTGACTTTGGGCTTATTTATTTTGATTGACTGAAATTTTGCTTGACACTCTGTGTTTCAGTATAATTGGACAGTTATTCCTCTCAATATTAAAAAAAAAAATGGGGGGCATCTGGGTAGCTAAGTCGGTTAAGTGCCCAACTCTTGATTTCAGCTCAGGTCATGATCTCACAATTCGTGAGTTCGAGCCCACATCAGGCTCTGTGCTAGCAGCCATCAGTGTGGAGCCCACTGTTCTCTCCCTCTCTTTCTGCCCCTCTCCTGCTCGTGCTCGCTCGTTCTCTCTCTCTCAAAAATAAATAAACATTTAATAAATAAGTAAATAAATATATTTTTAAAAAGGAGATGACTGAACAGTTTCTTTCTAATCTCTATGACTTTCTGAATCATCCTTCCTGCTAAGTAGGCTTCAGTCAAGGTAAGGTATGTTATCTGCTTGGAGAGCCTGGGTGACTTAGTTGAGCGTCCAACTTCCACTCAGGTCATGATCTCACAGTTCGTGGGTTCGAGCTTCGCATTGGGCTCTGGGCTGACAGCTCAGAGCCTGGAGCCTGCTTCGGATTGTGTGTCTCCTTCTCTCTCTGCCCCTCCCCTGCTTACACTCCTGTCTCTCTCTCAAAATAAACAAACAAACATTAAAAAAAATCTTTCAAGTGTGTTATCTTCTTGATCTTGTACCCAAGACTTCCAAGTTTTTTTCTGGGAGCTGTAGTTGCAATTTTATTTGACATCTGTAGGTCTTACTCACCAGAGGATCCAGTTATTAGAGCTTCACCCAGAGAAGCTTCTGGTATAGATATACCCTTTTCTTCTTAAATTCCCTTTACTTGAACAGAAACTGCAGAGATTTTCTTGACTTAAGCATAATAGGAAACCTATATATGTGGTGTGTGGGTGTGGGTGTGGGTGTGTTTCTTCTGAGATTTAAAGGCTATTTCCAGGGCACCTGGGTGGTTCAGTTGGTTAAGGGTCGGACTCTTGATTTTGGCTCAGGTTGTGATCCCAAAGTCCTGGGATCTAGCCCCATGTCAGACTCTGCACTGAGAGTTGGAGCCTGCTTAAGATTCTCTCTCTCTCTCTCTCTCTCTCTCTCCCTCTACCCTTCTCCCCCTTCCTCTGTGTGCTCGCTCGCTGTCTCTCTCTCAAAAAAATAAAATAAAAATAAAAAGGCTATTTCTTATTGTATGAGAATTTTTTTGAGGAGAGGGGATTTTGTTGTGTTGGTTTTTTTTAAAGATTTTATTTTTGGGGAGCTTGGGTGGCTGAGTTCATTAAGCGTCCAATTCTTGATTTTGGCTCAGGTGTCATGATCCTCATGGGTCGTGAGTTCAAGCCCTGCATTGGGCTCCCACTGACAGTGTGGAGCCTATTTGGGATCCTCTCTCTCTGCCCCTCCACAACCAAGTGAGTTTTTTCAGTCATTCTCTTGGTGTAGGAATCGTCAGGACAGCTGGTCTTCACTAAAAGAACATTTTATTGTTATCTAGACTCAGGATTTATTTCTCTTGTCTGAGATTCCATCAGCCCAGCTCTTTAGTGAATTCAGCCAGTATTTTACATGGATTGATCCTTGAGCTCAGACTAGATCATTCAGCATTCCCTTTTCTCTTCCTTTCTCTAGTGAGAGTCAGGGTTTAGAGCCCTAGGGGTGTGTGTGTGTATGTGTTTGTCTTTTTTCCCATTCCAAAACCCTAGTTTATCATTCTCTAGTGCTGGTAATGGAAAATCTTGTTAAACTAAGGCATCGTTCTGAATGTCTTTACTTTTGACAATTCATGGAATCATTTGACATTTAGGATTTCACTTAGCTTTGGGCACATTAAGTCAGAATAATCTGTAAACAAATAAGTTCTTTAGTCAGTCTATGTATTTGATCTTTTAAAATATAGCTATATTCATACAAACATATGTAAAGTATTATCCCATAAACTCTGTGGCTGTGCATATTATGATAATCTGGGAGTGTGAAATTTAAAACTCCAAATGATTTTCATAAGTAATACACATTTGTGAACGTAGTTTTTTTTTTTTTTTTTAACTTTTAATCTGTGATTCAAATAAGCGTCAAAATTGATGCAGGAGATAGAAGTATATTTTGTTGTATGTTTCTGTACATATATAAATGGGTGAGGAGCTATTGGTGTTTATTTCCACCTATTTCTTAGATGGAAATTCATGCTTTAGTTAAGTCATGTTGCACTGTACCTTCTCTGCTGTTTGCTCCTTCTGAACTTGGCCCTCTATGTTATAATGTTTTAATTCACGCACTTTCTGTTTCTTATGTTTCACATCCAGAAGAGGTTGGCTGTGTTCTCTTTCCCCTGAAAGCACATGTTTTGGTCATGACTCGGTTTAGGCTGCTTGGCACCTTCAATGTTTAGCTGTCAGTGGGTGTCTGCTGAGCCTTCTTCTTATAAAGAAGGTTGTGAGGAAGTTTAGAAATCAGAAGCCTTCCATGTGACTAATGAGTGGCCTGCTGCCATTCTTGAGAATTCTGATAATCTCTGACACCCAGAGATTAGCGTGTTCTTTGGATCTTACTGAGACACTCAAAAGTCATCCAACTTGTAGCATTTTTTTTTAGCAGTGGGAGCACTTGGTTGTAGTTAGCAGGCCAGAATGAGCTATAAATAAATAAAATCCTACAGTGCTTGCTTCCTTCATTCAGGGTAGTCTGCTGATAAGATGCAAGCATCTGGCAGAAGAGAAGATTCTCAGCAGGTTTAAGTGCTTACCAAAGTGCTTTCCTGTATCCATGGCTCAGCTTCTAGTCTCTGCTGTGTTATTTTGGCACTCTAGACTTGTAAGATTGGAGAGCTGGGTTTAAAACTCTCAATATATCATTAGGGTAGCCCAAGGTCCCTTCTTGTCAAAGAAGACTAGCTGATTCCAGGGGGAAGGAAAAGCAGAATCCAGGGCACCTGTAAATCCCTGTAGTTTTGTGCTGTGGGTTTGTAGCTAATTATACAGCAGGCAACAGTAATATGCTGCAGCTCTGTTGGCATACTTGTTTCAAAAAGAGCAAAATCTTCCAGAAGAGCAAAGAAGGGGCTTTGAAGGAGCTGCAAATGAATGAAGCAATGATCATTTTATTGTAAACTAAAGCTCTACAGTGGAATCAGGGCATCTGAACTGCAAGGAGGTGGTGCAGGAGATGCCAAGTAGAAATACATGGTTCAGATGTGTTTTACACCTCTTGATTTGGATTCTCCTGCAGAAATATAGTCACACAAGGAGACCACCACTGGTCACAGCCAGCCAAATTGCTCTTTCTCCTATGGTAGTGCTGTTAGCGACTGCTAGTAGGTTATTCAGCCGACCTCTTCTGATTCTGCTTTGCTGCCTTACTTCAAAAGATTTGCCCTATACTGGCTTTCAGTCACAGCTTGATGTAACCACTGCTTGTTTGCATGCATCCCCGTCATTTTCATATAGGGTCTTTTTTTTTTTTTCAAGTTAGAAGGCAAAAGAATTGGGAGCATTTTTATATGATAAAAGATTTATGTAGGGCTAGCTGGAATCAAGCAAAATGAAATTCAGCTGGAAGGGCTGGTAAAAGGCTGAGAGAACTTGTGACTGCCAGAGAAGTCAGTGTTCCTTAAATAAAGAGGGTTCAGCTAACAGGCAGCAACTCTGACTTTGCATTCATATTGAAGCAGGCTCTCCAGCCACTCTGTGCAGGCAGATCAATAAAATCAGAGGTGACTTAATGCCAAGAACCTCAGAATTCAAAGGATTTCTCTTGTCCTTCTTTAAATTTAGTCTACATTGAAGTGTAATGCTAGCCTCAGGAACAGGTGAGAAAATGTATAGAATTTGGTTTATGATTGTATATTAAGCAGTGTCCTTGGAAAATATTCCCTTTGCTTTCTCAGTTATCACATCTGTAAAATGGAGCTAATCTGCTGGAAGGAAAATGATTCCAGTATTTATCAAAACACTGTGAATGAAGATTTATTATAAGTGCTTCCAAAAGCTTAAACAGCAAATGTCTAATGAAAAGTGAATTCATGTCCCATTTATGTATTTGAAAATGTAGTTGACTGCCTTATCAGAGATTGAGTAGTTTGACTGCTTTTGCATGATGAGTATGCAGTGAAATGTGGTAGATTTTATCTTATTAAAAGCTATATAAATAGCATATTTGACTCACATACAGTCTCTCCTTTGGTTGTTCATCTTTATGTTGACCATGGATCTACTTTCTAGTACATCACATTAGTGTGCAGTATCCCACACTGGTCATATTCTTTTTTTTTTTTTTCTTTTAACGTTTATTCATTTTTGAGAGACAGAGGCAGAGCATGAGCGGGGAAGGGGCAGAGAGGGAGGGAGATACAGAATCCGAAGCAGGCTCCAGGCTCTGAGCTGTCAGCACAGAGCTCGACGTGGGGCTCGAACTCATGAACCGCGAGATCATGACCTGAGCCGAAGTTGGACGCTCAACCAACTGAGCCACCCAGGTGCACCTCACACTGGTCATATTCTTAAATTGAGCAAATATTCCTTATGTAAGGGTAACACAATATATAAATGATCATTATGGACATGGTTAAGTGTTTACCTGGTGATAGAGTTTATCCTTCTTTCCCTGCTCATCTCATGTACAGCCCTACAGATTCTTATTCTGTCAAAGAGGATAAGCTGCATCTAAACTTACCTCTTGTATGATTGAGTTGAGGCCCTTCTGTTAAAAACTGGAGGTGCTGGGAGTTTTTGTTCTTACCCCATACTGTGTAGATGGTTCATGGTTCCTATAACAAAGCAGCAGGGGCTCCCTATGAGAGCTTGAGAATTGCTGATGAAAAAGGGCTGGCTTTTGGTTGGTGATGTTCTTTTCATTTCAGGCCCTTTTCTACTAAAAACTTGGCCCTCATTCTGTGAAGACTCCCTAAGGGATTAGAGTGTAGCTGCAGAAGCAGTGGCACCATTTTATTAGTTTAAGAAATTGGTTAACAGTTTAGAGAGATTATACTGGTTTCTAAATTCCAGAAACCTGAATAGATGGAACCTGAGATTGCTTCAGTTGTAGGATTCTTCTCTTTGAATTGAGGTTCATGGTAGGAGACTGTGCAGGTAGCTCCTTTCTTTAGATTCCTTGATGTCTTGAAAGACATTCCTATATTCTCATTAGCGTTTACTGTTAGTTTTCTGCTTAGCTACAACTCCCTCTGTTCTAGAACCCGTGCATACTTTTTACTGGTTGAGGATGGCTACGTGCATGGTAACTAAGGATCTCTTGTAAATTGAAACCCTTTCCCCTGAATGAGAGGCTCAAAGGACCCAAACAGCAAAGGTGCAGGATTTTGCACTCAGAGGTTACTCTTGCTGCCTTATGAATTAGCTCTGTGATACAGGTTTGATGCAAAGAGCATTGCTACTCACAAATCACATGAGGTATACAGTTTGTGTGCAGTGATATGTCACAGCATTTTATTTATATGGCCAGCTCAGTCTATTCTGCTCCTTTCACTGCCATGGAAAGTGCATCATTTTCCTCCCTCTCTCCTCCTTCCCACATATCATCAGCACCACCCACAATGTTCTGTCCATTAAGTCCTGTGTGTGCCAGAAAACCCCAACAATGATTAAATGCTGATAAAAGAATGTTAGAAGGTTAAGATATCAACCAATCAATGCCCTTACAGTACTCCTAAATTGTGGGTGGTAAGTATAACTTTGCCCTTTTAACATTGAAAATAAGGATTTTTTATTTTATAACTTTTTTCAGTTGAGGAAATAACTGACATCAAATTAAGGGGGGGGGGGAGTGGGGGGAGAAAAAAGCATTGGTGGCAAAGACCCAAGAGAATGCAGGAAACTTGCCTTGCAGTTTCCATTCTTACCCTAATCTTTTTTTCATCGTTTTGACAAGTACTTGGTCAGGAAATTCTAGGGCTAGCCAAATTTAGGTGTGGTTTTATTTATGAGAGGCCTAGAGTTTTGAACTTGGAGTACTCTTAAAAAGTCATTATTACCCTAAAATCATTAAAAAGTATAAATTACTTAATTTTAACAAAGTATATCACTCTAGTTACAGAATCATTTATCATTACATTTCTGCATGATTTTCAGTTTTTTAAGCTCCCATAGTACCGAATACCCTCCTTTCCAACACCCCCACCACTCCTCGCCACCTCCCTGGTCTGTGGGAGGAAGACATAGTTAAAAGGGCTTACAAAAGATAGCTGGGAACCTAGATTCCTGGCTACTTTTCTTTGGAGGAGAGTTTATAAGTTCATCTCATATCCTAGGAAAGCAGTTAAGGTGGGAGGGGCTGTGGAATCAACTTCTTTGGACTTCCTTAGTAAATTTTCAGTAAAATAGGAATAAGAAAGAAGATTCTATAAGACTTGTCAAGAGTGACATTTCATGTTGAAGCTTAAGATAATATGCCATGTCCATAGAGCTTAAATTAATTTTCATGAGGTTGTGTTTTATCACCACTCTGCATTATTTTTTTGTAGTAGACTTATTTTTAAAAATCCATGGTAATCCATTTCAACCCTTTCCAGCAACAGTTGCTCTGGTGAGGTAGGTCAAGAGGTATGCCTCTTTCGAGGCACCCTGGTGTGTGAAGGGTAATGAGCACTTAATTATGTCTGCTGAATGCCAGAGCTGCCAGGCTGGAGCTCTTCATGTCCGGTCTGTATCTGCTCTGACAATTCTTTTATGATGGCTTTCACTAACCTATCAGTAACTAACTGTGGTTGTTTAATTACAGAGGGAACATCCCCACGCTAAACAGGTACCGTATGTTTAGTTTCTTTTCCAATTAAAAGCACATTTTTTGTAACTTAGAATAGTGAAATCAGGGAAATAAATTAACACTACATTTGACAAGTTATGTTGTCTTCTGCTAGGGAGTTCTGAGTTCCCCTTTGGACATACTAAATTATTCTTTCTGTTTGGAAAACATGTCTGCAGCTTTTCTTCAGCTGTTCAAAAAGCAACACTTGGAAAGCCTCAGTATGGAGAAGCCCCCCATCTAGCTGTATATGATAGGGGAGTTGTCTGCCTGCTGTTCAGCTTTGCTGTAAACGTCTTTTGCTACATTCTCTGTCTACTTTGGGGCTTTCAGAGGAGAAACCCTTAGGTTACTCTTCCCCTGGCAAATTGTTCTTAATTTTTTAATTTTTAGTTTCTTGAGTTTGCTTCTCCTTTTAGCAGAATGCAAATGCAGAAATAGCTGATCTCATGTTTTATCAGTTTGTTAGCTACTTTTCTAAAGTGTTACAATGATATGAAAACCAAATTTTATTTCAGACTTACAAGATTAACATTTGAAAAGTGTATTTAAGTCTTTGATGTATATAACCCTGTGAAGAAGTTTCCGGGCCAATATATAACACATGTGATATTTTGGTAATTTTGGTTCCACCTGCTTCTGAGCCAAGCAAGGCAACACAACGCAAGTTTGAGAGGATAGCAGTTCTGATTGGAATTGGATCTACAGAACGCCAAAGCGGAAAGCAATAAGTTGGTGGCAAGTTCTTCGTAGATGATCAGTTCTGTACATTGAAATATTCATAGACTTATGTTTGTTTTGTTCCTCTCCCTTTAAATATTAAGTAATCAAAACTGATTATAGCTTTCAGAATCCAGTTTGGATGGGGAGAGAAAAGGGAGTGCATTGGTTTGGTCTTTGTGTCTGCCCTTTGAGAGTGGACTTGGTTCATTCCTGCCTGCCAGAAAAGCTATGTCCTGGCCCCTGAGCATAGTAGTGGGGGAAACTGAACAGTGGATTTCCCCTGGGGTTCAGTAGAGTGAAAAAGATACTTAACCCCACGTTTGCCACAAACACAGCCTGTTAGCTTATTCAGCGGCAGTTCCCTTTAAGTGTTATCTGGAACCCTTTTATCTTTCCTGTCTAATGCCAGGCAGGTAGAAAAAGATATAATGCCTCACAAACTTGCTTCTTTATAAATATGTTTGGTGATCCTAGAAAAGAGGATGATAGCATTTCTAAGTTCATACAACTCTGAATCCCAGTTTCTAGTGAGCACCATGTGTAAGACTTGCTTGATGCGTGTTTCATGTGTTTGTTTCATTCATGGTATCAATGGTTTCCTCTCCCACTCTGCCTTTCTACTCTCTGGTACTGTCAAAAGATGAAGTGCCTTTTTCACAGTCCTCATTTGCCAAGGAATAAAAACTTGGAGTGTCAGTCTCTGTAGTCTGTGTGACCAGCACTCCGTCCCCTGAAAAATTCCATTGCCTTTATAATGACAGTTTGAATAGAGTACAGTATGTATGCAGATCTGTAGTCTGCATTGCTGCCTCTCTTCCCCCTGCAACACTGCAGGTGGTGCACTTCAAGGAGACTTTTGAGCAGCTCCCCAAAGTTTAGGTGCCCCTGCCTTGTTCTGAACTTGCTTCTGATCAGTATGCCGGTAACATGGCAGGCAAGTCCTAAAAGCATCGGTTACTTTGTCTTTCCTAACAGGCCGTCCAGATTGATTGGGCATTTGGAAATACTTCCCAGTATTTCTTTTAAGTACATACTGCTGAGGTGCATCAAGGAATATACAGACTCCTTATGTTTTTAGCTTGAACAAACAGTTCTCTTGGAGCATCTCCATTTAACACCTGTTTGTCATGCTTACGCATACTTTGAGACCCATGCTCTGCCCTTTTGCATCTTACTAGGATTTCTTAAGGGCTTTTGGTGAGGATATGTTTACTTTGGAATAGGAGTGTTTAAATATAAAAGAGGAAATTTTGCAATTTCGAGTTGAAAAATGTCTCTTTTTCAAAAAGGGAGGCTGTCCCCGTCAGCCCAGTAAAGGAAGAAGTAAATACCTCAGTAAAGTTCCTTTTATAAACTGTGACTTGTTTCTATATGATAAATGCTTTCTGTGATGATTTACTAAACCATTCCAAATGACTTAGTTGTTGTTGTACATGCATATATCTATCTGTGAATACTTAAGGCATTTTTCTCTAGGAATTACAGTAGATTAAGTGTTGCCTACTTACAGCCCACTTGGCTTGCTTCCTTCCTTTTAAAAAAGGGAATGTTTTAGGGAAGGGGAAGATGCAGGATGGTTTTGAACCCCTGTGTGCTATTCATTCATTAGTCATGCCATGGCGTCCTTGTATTAAAACTGCTACATAGTTCTTCACTATCCTTAGATTTTTATTTGGAGAAATTTGGGGGTGCTAAAAATAGCTTGTGTGGGGTAAAATTGAAATGAAAGGGTTAATGTGAATCCATCAAGACAAGCCTATCCACAGTGGGTAAAAAACCAAATCTGCTCTGCAACCTGACCCTACCTCAGAGTATTCTCTTGCTCCTTTTCTCTATTGTTACTCTCCCAATCCTACTCCTAACTTCCTTGTCTAATGCACTTGATTGAATTACTGTTTAGAATGTCCTTCTCCTCCAACCTCAACCACTATGGCATGACTCACGTAGCTAGTGTCAGCGATGTGCTGTTGGACAACTCATTCACTCCACCGTGTCAGCGGATGGGCGGAATGGTCTCTTTTCGGACTTTCGAAGATTTTGTCAGGTAAGACACTGTGGAACTGTGTCTGTTCAAGGGGAACTATAGCCATCTCTGTTTTGGGGTCTCTAATTTCTGCCAAGTGAATAAAGGCCCCCAGAATAGCCATGAGCCAGCTAAAGAGATATAGCCCTTGCTGTATATGTCCTTGGAGAGGTATATGTTCTTCCATTTCTACCTCTTATTCAGACTCCACAAGCCTCTACTTGTTATATGAGCCTGGTCAGAAAAAAAGAAACAAACAAAAACCATCTTTTCCTTAGGAGCTAACAGAAGAAGCTGTCTGCTCTGTGATGAGTGAAATGTCAGGAGAAATTAAACACAACACCAGAGTGAGCCCCACCAGAGACGATACATCTTTTGATTAAATGCATTCAGCATCTATCTCTTGATGTATACTGATGCATTACCCTAGGGGGAGGGGTAATTACATTGGTCTATCACTGCTCCAGTCCCAGGCTCTTTCTGTTACTTTAAGACTGATGATGACAGCAGTGCTCATAGCTTACATATGAAAAAAACAAAAAAGCTGTAGATCATTCTTTTTTTTTAAAGAAAAAATATATATGGTTTATTAAAGGTTAAACAATCCATCCTCCTAATTTCTGCCACTTGGTGAAATTTTGCATGTCACCTCTAGCCACTGGTGATTCTATTCAGTTGACTATTGAGCACAGAGCAGAATAGATTCTTCTTGTGGACTGGGCTGGCAATGGCAGCGTTAGTTTCCTGCCACTTAGGTTTTCTGCCAGTTGGGTTTTCATGGTGGGTATTTCTCTGGTATTTTTCAGGATCTTTGATGAAGTGATGGGCTGCTTCTGTGACTCCCCACCCCAAAGCCCCACGTTCCCTGAGGCAGGTCACACATCTCTGTATGATGAAGACAAGGTATAGTGTTCCCTTTGAGAGACTGCTTTGTTACTTCAGACACAGGACTTGTAGTATATGCTATCTTTCTGGCTTTGGAAGAATCCATCTTTTTACCCTACTTTATATTATTTAATTTTATATGCCTCATCAAAGTATTTTTGGGAACAAATGGAATATAAATTCTAATCTAAAAAAAACCAAACTGTATTTATCTTGGAATCCATACTGTGAATAGCAATTGGACTCAGCCATATCCATTGCAGCTGCCTCTGAGTCTCTGAATGTTGTTTTCAAGACTCGAGCTGTGGTTGCTTTAATTCTTAGTGGTGGCTTATATATTTGTAGAATGGTGCTATCATAGTATTCAGGGAATGGCAGACTAGATAGCAGGGGAGAAAAATAGGCATTTTGTTTAGAACTTTGTCCTTTTATTAAATTCCTTCTTTTCATTTCACAGTAAACAGATAATTCTGCTTTTTCCTGATGAGGTGATTTTCCCATGGTTTGATACTTCCACTGTTTGATAAATTGTTAGGAAATATGTGAGAATATGTTCAGATGGCTTCTTCTACTCGTTTTTCTTCACATTCTGTGAAGAAATGTGACAAATGGTTTCATTCCCATTTTATTCATGAAAAAGTTGACACAGTGGTCTTCAAGTTCATGTCAAGTCAGGATTTGAGTCCCCCTCTGGGTAATGCCTTTGCTGCCTTATCTTTGAAAAGTTAGGTGTTTTACTTTATTTGATCTCTGTTGTGGATGCTGATCAATGGTTTCTTTTCCTTTTTTTTTTTTTTTAATTTTAATGTTTATTTTTATTTTTGAGACAGAGAAAGAATATGAATGGGGGAGGGTCAGAGAGAGGGAGACACAGAATCTGAAGCAGGCTCCAGGCTGTGAGCTGTCAGCACAGAGCCCGACGCGGGGCTCGAACTCACGGACTGTGAGATCATGACCTGAGCCGAAGTCGGATGCCCAACCGACTGAGCCACTCAGGCGCCCCTGATCAATGGTTTCAATTTGCTTATTCATACTAGTGGGGAAACCAGAATGTCCTGTGAGGCGTATCTCTTTTTCAGGTATTCTACCAAGTACTGTAACTTCTCTCTGCCTCTATATTAACCAGCCTGCTAATTTCTTTGTGTTGTGTTCTTGAGTTACAGGTCCCCAGGGATGAACCAATTCACATTCTGAATGTGGCTATCAAGACTGACTGTGATATTGAGGATGACAGACTGGCAGCTATGTTCAGAGAGTTTACCCAACAAAATGTAAGTCCTAGGTTGGGTGGAAATTGATGGTGGCCGCTTTCCTGCTGATGTATCCTACTGATAATCTTACCACTGATAATGGCTATGTCTTTTACATAGTTCTGCCTGTAGGGGTGAAATTCCAAAGTGACTTAATAGTATGTAATGAATATCTTATGTCAAGAAATATAGACCTCAAATATTCAAAATGTTTTTAAGGAAAGTAAGTTGTGTTCTTAAATCTTTCCCAGAGCTCTGTCTTGAACTTCCATTCGCCTGCTGAATATTTTCCTTTGGTGACTTAACTCCATAAATCTAGGCCTAGATTCCCCTGAGTTTCCTTCTATATCCTTCCCTTCTGTCCCTTGAAAGTATCAGTTATACTTCCATTCTCCTTTCAATTCAGTGTCTCTTGGATATATTGTGTTGACATCCAACTTCATAGTTTAAACCTAAATTTCCATCATTTTCCTTCACCTCTTATGACCCCCTGCCAACCACCCCCAAGAAACAAAACAAACCCAAGTAACCAAACCCTTTACCCCTAGTCATTTGGAAATCATTGACTTCTTCCTTTCCTTGCCATTCCATTAATCTACTCCTCTACCCACAATCCTTACTTGTTTATTTCCATCAGGTCTGACATCAGGATCTCTGAGGTTTTTCTTTACAGTGTCTCTTACCCTTTCTTTCTTCTTAGTTTTAAAATTCTCAATGCCACCATTCTAGTGTAAACTCTTACCTCACATCTGAGGCATGGCAACAGGTTTACTTGTGATCCATTTGTGTTCCCCTTGTTCTCCCCCCAGCTTCGGTTCTGCTCACTTCCACAAAGTTAAATGTCCAAAATGCCCCCTTACCAAGGTATTCTCCCACTTAGCGTTGGTTCTCTTACCCTCAAGATACATCTGTAGCTTGATATTTAACATCATCCTATTAACGAAGGCTCACAGTCTAGCCTTTGCTGCTCCTAAGTCTTTGTCTCATTTACCTTTGTTTACTTCATCTCTTCTGTGGTCCTCATCTGAAAGGTTTTCTACTCACACTAACTTCCTTCCAGTCTTTCTCTCTCCCCTTCCTTTCTTCCTTCTTCCCTCCCTCCCTTCTTCTGCTTGTTTTAAGAGCTGTCTCAAATTTCACTGCTTTCATGAGGCCTTCTCTGAGTAGCCCTCACTAAAATGTATTTTTCTTCCTTGCATTTCTAATTGGTCATCATATATTTATTAGCAGTAATGATACCTTTTTTTTTTATAAAGAGCTTCTATGTAAACTTTTTTATTTGCACCTTATCACAGTCTCATGGGGCTGGATTAGTCAGGAATTATTCTGTTATACACATGGGGAAAAGTTCAAGTTCAGAGTAGATTAAGGTCCCTTGATCACCCACTGGTAGATGATATAGCAAAAACCTGAATTTAAGGCTTGTGATGCCAGCTCTAAGGGTCACAGATCTAGGTGCTTTAGTAAATAATACATTCTTAGCCCTGAAGATGCTTATAGTCTTATTGGAGGGAATGGTTAGACATGCTCAAATAATAATCTGCAGTTACATTTCATTGTGACATGTGATAGATGCCAAAGCACCTCTCTTCAGCTGCCCTTAATGACAACTACTCATGTGTTTCCTTTGAATGGAAAGCACCTAACTTATACTGCTTGTTATAATGAGAGCTCAGTAGATGTTTTTTAAAATTTAATTTAGCAATATAAGCAGTTAGTGCCATAGGCATTCACATCATGTAATGCTGATGGTAGATACTCAGGAAAAGATGGTAACTTTGTGTTTCAGATGAGTCTTTAATCCATTACACTCTCAAAGCACACAAATTGACTGTAAGATTATAGTGGCCAAGATGAGGAAAAGGTACTTTCAGAGAAGTGAAGGTACGGGACATGCCTGGGAGTTTTTCTTTAGAAGAGAAATTTACCTTTCTTCTTGACCTGGACTAGTGACCTCATAAAATTAACCTGAGACCAGTGACCAAGGTAACCTTAGCTGTAAGAGACCTACTGTTATGTGTGGCTGCTGACTCTGCTGCTTGATGAAATAACATATGACCGTTTCTTCCCAGGTGTTGAGGCACTAATTGCCGATATTTGATTGTTTTGACCTCAACTTTAGGCTTTTTGTTACCCTCAAATCCAAGTCTTATATATCATCACACATTGGTTTAAAGAAACAGTTTCTTTATTTTTACTGCATATATTTGTAACATTAACTGGCAATAGGAAATTGCCTTTTTCCTTTACTGAACTTGTAAACTGAGGCACAGAGAAATCCAGCATCTTTGTCTAATGCTTTTCGAAAGGCTAAGGGTACACTGTGCTGACATTCTAAGCCTAGAGAAGCTATTAACTGCATTAGGTACTGTGCTTATCCAGGAATACTTGACATTTTCACTTCCTTGTTTTGGGGGGGAAAAAAAAACATAGAAAGGGAAGGAGAAGCAATTAAAAAAACCTGAAATGATAACTAGTTTTGTTTTTCACTTCATGATCATGCTCCTAGCAGTTTAGAAAAAGTTTTTTTTTTTTTTTAAGCACACATTAAACTATCAAATAGGTTGATCCAAATTGTCCAAATAATCTTCTAGTCCCAGCATGTCTTTTTTTCTCTCATAGAAATTAGGATCATATATTTGTAAATGACTTGTGGAGGAGATTGAAGCAGTCAGTGTAAATGGAGTTTCTCCAGGTGCTGACGCCTAATCGCTGGGTAATAGCTGTGGACTTGCTGTGAGACCGGCATTATTACAATGTAATCAGAATCCTGTTGCTCTCCTGTTATTGTCAGCCACTTGTGGAATTTTAAAAGCAATAACAATTTTGATTTTAAATCATGGCATTATTAAAGTTATTTTCTTCCCTTGCCAGAACATAGCTATTGATGCTTGTCTTTGAAGGACTTGGCTGTAGTGGAATTCTTTGTTGGTGCTGGAAAAAAATGTTTCTGTTCCTAGGCATGCTTAAAGACTGATAACCACGGCAGCCCCCACTACACTGTGTTCTTCTAAAACAGTTTTTTCTTACTGTAGTATCAGTACTTGGTTATTTACATTAATGGGTATGATGCCAGTACAGATCCTTTTTAAATGTTAGTAAGCCAAAATTTTTTCATGTTTCGTCTGGGGATTTATTATTAGATAATTAATTTTTCCAGTTATCTTTTGTTTATGCTGTTAGTTAATTTTATTACTAAGCTGTGCCATAGTAGAAATGGAGAAGTAGGAGGAAAATGGCTCAGGAATGTGCCTATTCATAAGGGGAAGCTAATTTGGACTTAAAAAATACATAGTATCATGAAAGTTAAGAATTGGCTTATGAACATAGCTCTTGGTTCGAGTTACAGCAAGGAATGTGATCAAACTAAAGTCTGACTGTAGTTTGTGAAAATCTACATTTTTTTTTTCTATTTGTATTATTCATATATCCTCTCAGGGCATTCAACTAGTGGCATTGCTTTTCTCTTTGTTGTGATGTAGCCCCTTTTTGTTAGGGACCTTTAAAAGTATGTCCCTTACTTAATTCATTAACCTGTTTCTTTGTTTCTACTTTTGAGATAAATGAGCAGTACGCTATAGAGAAAGGCTTAGATCCAGAGGCCCAAGACTCCTATGAGAGTCTGTCTTGAAGCTGCTGGTGTCTGTTGCCTTCTAATATGCTGCTCGCCTATGCCAGGTGGAGATGTCAGTAGCCAGTAAATTTAAAAGCCTGTGAAACATTGCTTTTGCCAATTTTTAAAGAGCATTGAAAAAAAAATACCTTCATGTAAAATAGGGGGGAAATATTTTAGAAGAACTAGAAAGGTCAGGACTTGTTCTGCTGAATTCTAGGAATGCAGTATCTGATGATAGGTAGTATCTGTAAATAACAGTGTAGGACCTGAATTTTCTGTGGTATGGAAATTTCTTCTTTTCCCTCTGATTACATTTAGTTTCTGTATCAGTATGAATCTTCACGTTTGAATACAGGCCCATTAACGTGATTTTTGATAAGCAGAAATTATATTGAGGTCCACCTTGAGGTAAAATAGTCCTTAGAGAATTTAGGTGACTTCATGTGATCTTTTTCCACAGAGTTCTCCTTCAGTTTTGTCCAGATCAATATATGAAACCTATTCCATCAGAGCCAGGTTGAGATATGTTTATTTGCAAGTTTGAAGGTATTGAGGCAAGATGTAGATACACAAAAAAGGGTGCTTGCCCAGTCAGAGCTTTCTGAGGATTAAATGGGGTAAAACTTAGGATGAATGGAGATCTCATCTATCTTCTGTTTACGTGTTTTGTTTGTAGAAAGCTACCCTGGTTGAGCATGGGATACGGCGCCTTACTTTCCTGGTCGCACAAAAGGTACTGGCACGTGACCGATACCCCCCCAATATGTCTTAACGCTGCTTCTAGAACTTTAAAAAATAAAATATGGAATTATAATCATTTATTTCTTGTAGAATCTAATAAATTTTTTCCTATAAATTTAATCAAGAAAAAACATTAACTCATCACCTTTTACTTAATTCGTTTTTAATTTTATTATTAATTGCCAGCTTCTGTTTTTTCTTCTTTTCTGTCTTTCATTTGAAAGGATTTCAGAAAACAGGTCAACTGTGAGGTGGATCAGAGATTTCATGTAAGTAAAAGGAACCACAATGAAAGATTACTTACTGTTTTATCTATCTGCCACCAATTATTTAAATATAGAGTATGTGTGAGTTCTTTAGAAGAGCTGGACTGATGTTTGGTTCTTCTTTTAGAAAGTGTTAAAATGAATCTTCCAGTTCTTTTTTAGTGTTCCAGCTAAAGTTTGTTTGTTTGTTTTTTTTTAACCCTGTAATGAACTCTCAGTATAACTCTGAGAAATAGTTAAGAATGAACACAAGCATTTATCCAGATGACTAAGGAAGAAGTGGGAACTAACTACTAATCTCTTCTGTGCAGAGTGAACATAGGGACTTCAGTAATGAAGAACTGTTGATTGTACTTTGGGGTTTTGGCTTCTACCAAAGTTGGATTCAGGTTCTATTATTGAGAATTCTCAATTCTGAAAAACAATCATTTATTATTTAAAATGTCTTAACAGAACCTAAGTTGGTGTTTTTGTCTTATGTTAATTCTAGGAGCAGGAAATAAATAAAATTAAGCATTAAATTGCTTGTTCTCCCATTTAACTGAATTGTTAGTATTTATGAGAGTAAAAATTTTGTTGAAAAGAGAACTAAGTTAATAGCCTGGCATCCAAACAATGGTATATCCACAATCATACCCATTGTGGTAGTAAGGTCAAAAATCCAGTTTGCAATCAAGATGTTATTTTCTAAAATGACTGATTATTGTTAACATATTTCTTTAAAAATTGATCTTATTGTAGCTAAGTAAGATTCCAGAAGATATTAGGAAGTCTTAATTTTCCTGATAAGAACTTTATTTGGGGGGCACCTGGGTGGCCCAGTCAGTTAAGTGATCCACTCTTGGTTTTGGCTCAGTTTACGATCTCATGGTTTGTGGATTCAGGCTCCACACCTGGCAGCTTGGAGCCTGCTTGGGATTCTCTTTCTCTCCCTCTCTCTCTCTGCCCCTACCCCACTTGTGCTGTCTCTGTCTCTCTCAAATAAATAAACTTAAAAAAAAAAAAAAAAAGAGTTTCAGGGCACCTGGGTGGCTCAGTTGGTAAGTGTCCAGCCTCTGCTCAGGTGATGATCTCATGGTTCGTAGGTTCGAGTCCCATGTCAGCTCAGAGCCTGGAGCCTGCTTTAGATTCTGTGTCTACCTCTCTCTCTTTCCCTCCCCCACCCACACTCTGTCTCTCTCTTTCAAAAATAAATAAACCATTAAAAAAATTAAAGAATTTTGTTTTAACAATTAAGATAAGTTAGTTTTCAAGCACTGTTCATTTGTAATGAAGATAGCATTTGGGATTCTGGAAAGGACTTTCTAAATTCAAGGACCTATGTGTGACTGCTTTTATTGCCCTTTGTCTATTAGGTCTGTAGCACTTGACATTTTGTTTTCCTTCTCAGAGTTCACCTTGTTGGTCTAGTCTACAGAGAAACAAGACAGACTACCCTCAAGCTAAAGAGCTAAGATTTTCTGAAATGCTTTAGGAAATGTTGTAGACTGTATAACTCCCCTGTGTTATTGATGTCAGGAAATCAAGCAGAGTGCAGATATGTATCAATCAATAACTTTAGATAGGAAACTAGAGGCAGTGGAGAAGTATGAGGAGCTTAAAGAGAACCCTGGGGCTTTAGAGAGAAAAATCAAGAGCTTGAGAATAAAATTGATACTTGGGATAGAATATGGAAGCCCATGAATGAATAGTATGGCTGTTAAATGCTGATCTGAACTAAAGTAGACATGCCAGAGCCAAGACCTGGATTTGGGAAGAAAGAATACTGGACTAGATTCTTAAGTTTTAATGTGATCTTTCATTTCTCACTGACTTTGGAATAATATAATATTCTGGGGAATAATAGTAAACTTGTAAAATTATTTTCCTTTTCCCTAATAATTCAGATGGAGTCTTGATGTTTATAGCACAGTAACCGGTTTCCTATAGTAAGCATTCCACAATGGATTAAAACTCTCCGTTAAAATTTTTAAAAAGCCAAAGTGATTCATTTCCATGGGCATTCTTTCTCTTTTCCTTTTTTTTTTTGTAACGTTTTTATTTTTATTTATTTTGAGAGAGAACGTGAGCAGGAGAGGAATAGAGGGAGAGAGAATCTGAAGCAAGCCGCATACTGTCAGTGCAGAGCCTGACACAGGTCTTGAACTCACGAACCACGAGACCATGACCTGAGCTGAAGTCAGATGTTTAACCGACTAAGCCACTCAGGTGCCCCAATAGGCATTATTTCTTTTGTACTTTCTTACCTCTGAATCTTTGTCATGTCCGAGAATGTATCTACAGCTTTAAAACATTTTTTTTTTTTTGTTCTCCCTGCTATCCAGTAGGTTGAATAGGGACACGTATAGGCAAAATCTGCCAGGAAATGAGCCCAGTAGCTGGTCTTCCCCAGGAATCATTGTCCAGTTCCTATTTATAGTGGCATCAAGTGAGTAATCAGTTAAATTATCAAGTGATTTGTGATGAGTATAGGAAAGGTTGCTTTAGGACGTAGAGAACATTAAGGTTTGGTGTGGACTGGATTTTCTCTGAAGAATTGAATGACAGAGGAATTGGGGTGTTTTTATGTGAGACTCCTTAGAAGTGATTAGTGGTTATGCAGGGGGCAAGGGCAACTATTACTGAGCTCCATCCAGGATCTACAATAGCCAGGAAGCCTTGGCAGGAGTTGTACAAATCCAGGGCTCATTGTCATGGTGCTGCTCTTAGTTCCTCTGCTGGTGGTAGCTTGCCATTCGTGGAGGACGCTTAGCCTCTGTCATGTCATCTGATGTGTGCTTGCCCCATAGTTAGTGTAGTGTGAAAAAAAGGAAGCTTTCTGGGAGTGTTAGAGATGAATCCCTTGATCTCTCTGGCTTTTTGGTAATCCACTGTGATGTATGCAGCCTCCCCTGTTCTACACTGTGAATCCCTATATTATTGAAGAGAAAATGTGCACATGAGGGGGCAAGGAGAGGAGGAAGGTTACCAAGGCTGTTCAAGAACAGCATTGGCTAGTGTGGAATGAAGCAGCTGTGCCATTGTCACATGGTCCTCGTCTCTCATGCTGCTTCAGAACCAGAACAAGGCAAATGAGGGCCAGAGTAATGATTCCTAGAGAGTGTATATCTTGTTAGGTGCTTATTCAGATGCCAATGAAGACTGTAAGCATTTCCAAAACTTTGTTGTCTATCACTACAGTCTCCACAGAGCTGAGCACTGGAATGTCTGCTACTGCCTTAGTCTCTTAGAGAATCCCTTAGAGTATGGAGCCTGTTCCTCCCAGCAGGCAGTATCCACCAGCACTAAGGAGTCTTGATATTGAGGTTCTTTCCATGGCCATCTAATTAAATCAAGTGCCCATAACAGGGCTTGCCTAACTGCTTAACATTGATATTTAAACCAATTTTGAGAACAAACAAACCCATCCTTGTAAATACCTCCTTCCTATTTTAAAAAAATTGAAGCTTTAAAAGCAAAATAACAGGGTCTTTGAATTTCTGCAGCTGTATCAGCTGCAGTTCTCCAGCTTTATGTAGTATTTAAGTCTCTTAGTTTCACTCACATTTCAGATCTAGAATTCCAGAAAGTGTAGCAGAAGGTGCTGTCTGATTGGAGTGTAAGTATTAAGCTTTTTGAAGCTTTCCGTATTTTTTTTCAGCAAAGTTTTGTTAGGGATATGGAAGTGCGAATATTTAGGATTTCTTCTGATACTTTGCAACCCAAACAAAAGCATTAGGTCCAAACACTGTGATAAATCAGTTTTATCTAGGTTTCCTTTTGCATCTTGCTTGCACAACTTTAGGCAATTAAAAAAATTCTCCTATAAATGACCTAGGAGATAGTTGTAGTTTTACCAGTTTTATGAGTGATTCCCACTTATTTGGGTCTGAAGGAAGAACCAACTATCAAAAACAGTTATCATGGTGGGGTGCCTGGGTGTCTTAGTCGGTTAAGCATCCGACTCCTGTATTTGAGTCAGGTCATGATCTCACGGTCTTGTGAACTCGAGCCCTGCATCGGGCTCTGCACCGACAGTACTGCGGAGCCTGCTTGGGATTCTCTCTCTCTCCCTGTGTCTCTGCCCTTCCCTGACTCATGCTGTCTCTGTCTCTCTCAAAATAAATAAATAAACTTTAAAAAAATGTTTAAAAATAGTTATCATGGTTAGTAGTTCATTTCTTTAAAAAAATTGATATGCCAATTATATCTCAGTAAAGTTGGAAAAAATTGGTAGTTTTGTTTGCTAGTGGATCAACTATTAGTTTTTCAGAAGGTTTGGTTTGGGTTTTTGTTTTAATTACAGTCTATACAATTAGTTCTCAGCATGTTGAGGTAAAAGAGAATTGCACCAGCAAGTTTCCAATTTCTTCATCTCATTAGGTTTTTAACATGATTATTAGTATCATAATCATCTATGATGTTTTCTGTTGCAGGTTTTCACATTCTCTGATTTGCAGGGTGTCTTGATTGGCTAATTTAGGCAAATTATTTTGATTGTCTTGATGATGGTTGGCTGATTAGAACACAGCAGGGGTATAATTTCTTCCTGAGAAATGTTGCATTCTTTTGGTTTTTGGTACCAGAACACTAAGAGGGTTTTTCTTTGTGTACATTCAATTATTATATTTGCCCATAACACTAGTAGAATGCCTGGAAAGCAATTACATTAGTGATGGAATAAGCATGAATGCTGTTAGTAGAAAAATTGGAAGTCTCAGGATGAGGTGGGGTGAAGGAATTGACTGCAACTGTAGGAGCAGACTTCTGCTTTTCTTCTCTGTGTTTTTTGTTTCTGCGATTTTTTTGAGCACTGAAGGAAGTGACGGCTTGCTATAAAAGTCTTCAGAACTTGTCTGTCTTTCTAAGAATCACTCAATAATTCTGGTTTCTCATTGCACAGAACTTCTGGCCATTTCCTGACCTGAATGCTTCACGCTTAAAATTGAGGACCCCACTGTGGAGCTAAAAATTTGCTCAAAAGTTATTTAAAAAAAAGTTTATATTATCTCATAACACTGTTTCTTAGCTAAACTTAATGAAAGTGGTTTTTTCGATTTTGGTGAGTCTTTGCCCACCCCTGCCAAGAATTAGTTCTCTTTTGTTATTGGTTGTAAAGGTATTTCCATTCAAGATTGTTGGCTTTCCATGTCTTTTGGTTACCACAAATTTTCATAATGGACTGAATGGTAAAGACAGCTTATTTGTTACTATCGTGATGTTTTGGAAGGAATAATGATTTTGATTCTGCATATATACACACTTAAATAAGTGGTATACTAGGGGCGCCTGGGTAGCCCAGTCGGTTGAGCATCCAACTTCGGCTCAGGTCATGATCTCATGGTCTGTGAGTTCGAGCCCCACGTTGGGCTCTGTGCTGACAGCTCAGAGCCTGGAACCTACGTCAGGTTCTGTGTCTCCCTGTTTCTCTGCCCCTCCTTTGCTCATGCTCTATCTCTGTCTCTCAAAAATAAATTAACAAAAAAATAAAAATAAAAATAAATAAACAAATGTGCTTTTAAGTGGTATACTAAATAAATATATTTTAATTCATAGTTCTGGCAGAATAGAAAGGTATATGCTTAAAAGATCTTATTATCACTTACCTTGACTCTTTCAGAAAATTCCATGAAAGGACTTATTACCTTTCCTTTTGTGACCTGTGTTGCTTTTTTAGCTAATGCTCTGAAAGCCATACCTCTCAAGAATAAAATCAAAACTAGGCTATATAAAGCCATGAGCATGAAATCTACTGAAAACTCAGCTGAACATCTTCCTGCTTAATCTTGAAGTCATCCCCATGTCCTTCACTATCATTCGGGGGAATTATTTAGAACAAAACATCATCAGTAAAAGATCAGTGCTGTGTAAAACCCACTTTCAAAGAGCTTTTAAAGACCCAAGCCTGAACAAGGGATTTCCTGGGCTTGCTAAACAAGCTCCTAGAAACCTGTTAAATTCAGTTTTACAGTTAAAATGCCAAGGAAATGTAAAAAGATTTATTAACTGTGTAAGCTTAAGGTAAGAGTGAGGTATAATACCTGTGGAAAGTATTCAAGAAGTTCTCAGTAAATTCAAGAACCACAAGTTTTCAGCATGAGTTCTGCTTTGTTTTTTTTCCCTTAAGTCTTAATTTCTGTTTTTTATCTCAACAAAGAGAAGTCGAATAAATAGGGAACTTGGATTATAACAAGAATAGAAAGGTAGTACCCTATACTTGAGAGAGAGTGGTAGAAATGGAAGGGTGTGGGCTCTGGCATTAGACTCAAGTTCACATTCTTGTTTTGTGATCCTGGGCATGTCACTTGGCCCCAGCTTCCTCAGCTGTAAAACAGGGTCATCATAGATGCCTGAGAGGTTGTGGAGAGCTCTCGATGGGACAGCATGTGAGAGTACCTGCCACCTAGAAGGCTTTCCGTTCATGTTTCCTTCATGGTACCTAAAGCTCATTGAGGAATATTTAGGCAGCTAGTCCTGGTCTCTCTGCTTGTACCAATAAGTGTTTGATTATATTGCGCTCATAATGAAGGAGATACCTAATGAAACCTCCTATAGAGGCAAATAGTAATGACTTGATTCCAACACTGCCAGTAGAGCCTCCCATCCGAGAAACGGGTATTTGGTGTTAATAAGTTAAATTTCAGAAACTAATGGACTCTGCTAATTGAATTCATCTTTGTTAATTAATAAGGTTCTAGGAAATTGGCTGCTTTGTTGTGTAATGTCCTGCAAAAGAGCAGTAAGACCTAATGACTACAGGTTCACTAGTTCCGTCCCTCTCTTTCCTATACATGGGGTGGTAGTGACCAAAGTATCATCTTACACTTTTCTTTGTCTTGAAATGTTACTGTTTAAACACTTGGAATGATTGACTTAAGAGTGAATGTGGAAAAAACATGGATTGGGGAATACTGTGCTATCTGGCTAGTTTACATTTGAAGAGTTTCTTAAGGGGAAACTTGGGAAATCAGTCCAGTAACTACTATTGCAGTGCTGCAGCATAAGGGTATATTGGTTTTATTTGCCTGGTTGTGCCAAAAGCGACACCGGGGAAGACTTTTTTTTCCCACTTGGGAGATTAAAAAAAAAAAAACAACTAATTTTTTTTCCCTAGGAGAGGCTAGCTATTGAAGTTAGGATAATTGTGTGGTGATTTCAGACTTGGAAGTGGGGTCACAGTGGTGGTTACCCAAAGGATTGTTCCTATTCCCTGACCTAAGCTTAGATAAGGAGCATGTATTCTAGGAGCTGCCTTCTAGATGCTTGACTGCTTCTGTACTTACTACGTGTTTATCCCCAAAGAGCCATATCTATGAAAGACTGACATATTTTCCCCTTCTTTACCACAGAGAGAATTTCCTAAATTTTTCACGTTCCGAGCAAGGGATAAGGTAAGGACTGATTCCCTCCCACCCTTTTTTTTTTTTTTTTTTTTAAACCCAAGAGTGGCTTATCTTTGCCATGTGCTCTTCTTGCCATTCTCCTTTCTCTAACTGAATTTGCGCTTCCCTTTGCCTTGCATGTGTCTTAGAACCAAGGAAGGCTCCCTTTGGAAAGAGTTTGGTGTAGGAAATAGTCCAGTGTATTGAGCTACCCAAGGAAAGCGATAACTTTCACAATCATCACTATGTTTTAGGCCGGTCCTAATGATATATTAAAGGACTACTGCCCTTAGTAGTATTATATCTTTTTTAATCTATGGATATTAAATATTCCAAAGCCAAATATCTTTATTTTTAAAAATTACATGATGTTTATTTCTTGAGTATTTACTGTGTCCTTTGTACTGTGCCAGAAATAATAAGAGTATAAAACTGGGCCCTGCCTGTAAGCATTTTAGTTGGGTAAACCCAAAACATCAGTATGTGAAGTAGATATTAATGTGAAGCAGTCTGTGGTTAATTGTCAGAAATGAACTGTATAGACAGTAATGCAGTAGGAGTTCTGAGGGAATTGGTATTTTTTGTTTGCTTGTTTTTAATGGAAATCATCACTATTTGTAAAAGCATAAATGATGAAAGCTTGGAAAGTAAATAGGTATTTTAGTCCCTAATCTTACGTAAGCTATAGCATTATTCTTGTATGTAGCTCATTTTTGTTGCTTATTAGCGCATCATCGTTTATGTTTCTATTTTCAAGCATCTCTTTTATGTATATGTTCATAATGTAATTTTGTTAACTGCCTCTTGTGAGCTCTTTTGTTCTCCAATTTTGTGCTCAGTTTGAGGAGGATCGTATCTATCGTCACCTGGAGCCTGCCCTAGCTTTCCAGTTAGAACTGAACCGGATGAGAAATTTTGACCTTACTGCCATTCCATGTGCTAATCATAAGATGCACTTGTATCTTGGGGCAGCCAAGGTGGAAGTGGGCACTGAAGTGACAGACTATAGGTTCTTTGTTCGTGCAATCATCAGACATTCTGATCTGGTCACCAAGGTAAGTACCATACTTGGATGGGAAGTTATTCCTGAGGGAAGGGACAGAGAAACAGGCATCGTTCAAAATCAGGTTTTCATTTTTTGTTTTGTTTTTTAATTTATTATTTTTTTTATCTTAAGTAGGCTCCACACCCAACATGGGGATTGAACTCACAACCCTGAGGTGAAGGGTTGCATGCCCTACTGACTGAGCCAGCCAGGTGCCCCTGGGTTTTTATTTTTTGAATCAAGGCTCTTACTCTCATTCATCCCACTCTCCAGTAGCCATTAGAAGTCTGAGAGTCCTTTCTCTCACAGAAATAAATATTCCATATGATAAAGGGCTTTAAAAAATTTTATTCTTGGTAATGGAAGCATGAAAGCACTCCTTTGAGAAAAGGAAAAGCATCTTAACAGAAAAATCACAGGGATAGTTAGGTGATGATAGAAGATAAAGAGAAAAGTTAGAGATGGCCCCATTGTAAGCCCACCTAGAGGTAGAGTAGTTTCTGTGTATAGCAAGGTACTTCCTGGTGTCATAATTACTGCATCCTGTACCTATACCCTTTCTTCAACTTTTACTTTCTAAACAGATTTCCTTTCTAAACTCCTCTGTTTGGCATGTGTGAAATGTGATCCTATTGGAGGTATAGCTCTGGGGATGCCCTGCATTTCCACCTATTAGAAGGAAATGTTTGCCTAAGAGGCAGGAGGAAGGGCTGGCAGGAACTCTTTGATAGTTGCCTGCCTCTGCTGCCTATGGTCATTGGGCTGACTCTAGGGAGAAAGGTAGCACCTGTAGCAGGTGCCTTGTGATTCATGACATAGTACTACTTAAGTCATTATAATAGCCATTTCTTTATTGACTCTTTCATTTTTTAATTGTTATTTATTTGTTTATTTTAGAGAGCATGAGTTGGGGATGGGGGGGAGAGAGAGAGAGAGAGAGTGTGAATCCTAAGCAGGCTCCATGATCAGCGTGGAGCCCATTGGTGGCTTGATCCCACGACCCTGGGATCATGACTTGAGCCAAAATCAAGAATTGGATGCTCAACCGACTGAGCCATCCAGGTGCCCCTAACGATTCTTTTAAAACACACTGATGTTGATGGTGATTTTCATTTTGTATAGGAAGCTTCTTTTGAATATCTACAAAATGAAGGGGAGCGGCTGCTCCTGGAGGCCATGGATGAATTGGAAGTTGCTTTTAATAATACAAATGTTCGCACTGACTGCAACCACATCTTCCTCAACTTTGTGCCCACAGTCATTATGGACCCATCAAAGGTACATTTCTCTTTAGCTTCTCTCCCAGCACTACCAAGCACAAGTAGAGAGATTCATCCATATTTATTCTCACTTAAACCTGGAAACAAGTACACTTGGTTAGCTAGTTGAGCCCTTGATCTTTAAAGTTTACAGAATGCTTGTGAGACAGGGTTTCTGGGAGGGAGTCAAAAATTTGAAGCCATTGAAAGCAGACATCAAAACTGAAGGTGGTATAATGTTATCTTGCTGGTCATTTATAAGCGGTATGAAAACATAAAAGTTTCTTGCTGTTTTTCCATTGGTACCTGCTTTGGATACTTGTCATCATAATGGTCCTGTTTTTATATAATTCCCTAGGATTTCTCATCTGGAATAACTTTGCTATTTTTGGACATTTTGGCAAAATTACTGCTGTTTTGCACTAAATGTTACTTACCTGTGGCCTCAGGGAGGCAGTACAACTTCCTAAAGTGTCTAACTTATTTCCCTTCAGTATTTTTCCACAGGGAGACAATTTGGTTGTTATAGAATTTTCACATGTATTATATATGTTTTCTATCCTGAGGCTCTATTCTAAAATGCATTCCATATAGTTTAAGAAAGGAAAACAAGGTGATTCTATACTTGACCTTTTATCCCAGGTGTAATAAAGACAGACTGCTCTCTATTTGTATTCACTCTAACCTTTTTCTATCTTGGTATTGTGGAGTTTGGTTAGGAGAACCAGTATCTCCATTTCTCAAGATCAGTTGTAAGCATGGACTTTAGATTTTTGAACTTAATGTCTAAGACCTAAAAAATCACTTTCTGCTTTTTTTTCCTTCAAGACTCTAAACTACTGATAGGTTGACAAGGATAGGGCTACTCACTGAGTATTAAGTCTCATCATCTAGCTTAAGTGAAGGTTCTCTTAAGCATTCTGGGACTGCTGAGGCTGGAAGAGTGAAAACATGGCCAGGACACTATTTAACTGTATATATTTTTAGACTTGACCTAACCATTTCTCAGTTTTTTTAATATCTGCCTCTCTACTTCCACTCTAAATACCCATACGTCCTAGCTATGCCTTTCTAATCATAGATAAGATAACTGTCAGCTTCTTGAATGTAGAGATTGTTGACTTTTGTTCTCTCCAGAAAAGAATAGGTAGATACCCTTTGGTTAACAAGCAAGTGTGGGACTAGAGAAGTCAACTCCTTGAAATCCATTAACCTGAGATTCTGTGGTGCTAAAACAAACTGCAAAGGTGGCACATACTTCTAAAGAACCATAAGAGAAGAATGGTAGAAAATATTTTTGATATTTTCTAAGTTGAGAAAGCAATTTAGAAACACAATTCATTTAAGAGAATGGGTTAATTTTGAGTAGTATGTCCTGGCTGCCTTTAGCCATATTGGGAAAACAAAATTTCATTTGTCAGTAAGGGAAAATCCCATCTAAGGCCATTTGGTTAAAATAACTTGCCTAACCCTGAAAACTAGGAGCACTAAGATGCCTGGGTATAAGCCTTAGAGAAACTATGAAACATCTGCCCCATCTACTTAAATCCCAATTGGACTTGGCAATGACTGAGCTTCAGAGCTCTGTTTAGAGAGAACATTCTAACACCACCTACAAATTGCCTCTCTTTAATTTGTGCAATTTACCAAGAGGCATATATTATAAAGTTTAATAAAATTGTATAGAAAAAAGCTCATGGTGGTAATTGCTATGATGATTTAAGGTCCTATAAGTGCAATGAAACATAGTTACCATGCATATAAATGCTACTTAATAGCTATTTAACTAGAAATTTTATTCTTATTTGGGGGCTTTCTCTTAAATCCCATGGCTTGTAATTTTAGATATTGCAGATCTTTGATATAGAATATGAATATAATTGGGAAACGGGTAGGGAGTTGCACAGATTTGGGTGTTGTGAGCCAGAGAACCCCACTCAAATGCCAGCCTGGCGTGAAATTGTCCCCAACTTGTTTCTAAGCAAGAGTAGGGTTGGGGAGAAATTATCTTACTTTTTATAAGGAATACATGTAGTGCACATCTCCAGAAACCAGCACCTTTTTCCATTCCTTCTTTCCCAAAGATGGGAAGACCTGAAACAGGTTCTAGGTACAAGGTGTTTTAAGTTTTGTGCTTGGTGACGTGTCTGTGACAGATTGAGGAATCTGTGCGGAGCATGGTAATGCGCTATGGAAGTCGGCTGTGGAAATTACGTGTCCTCCAGGCAGAACTGAAAATCAACATTCGCCTGACACCAACTGGAAAAGCAATTCCCATCCGCCTCTTCCTGACAAATGAGTCCGGCTATTACTTGGACATCAGCTTGTACAAGGAAGTGACTGACTCCAGGACAGCACAGGTACAGTAGTCAAGGGCTCCTTAGACTTTTGATTTTGTCCTTAAAGATAAGCCACTTGGCCTTGTTATGGAAAACCCAAACTCACAAGTCCCATTGGTTCATGTAGCGGAGTTATCCTCTGTCAGCTTCAGTGCTCACATGAATTTGAAAAAACTTCATTTACCTTATAAGATGTGCCTGTGTTCTTAATCACGGATGTTATGAAACCCTCAATCTTTGTGACATACTAGTGAGCCCAAACAGATGCCAAGTGAACCTCAATCCAGAGGTAATTCTACAATTTAGCATTCTTTTATAAAGGGCTTTTGAGCTACCTGAACAATCTTGTCTTCTCTGGGCTGATCTGTCTTTCCTGTTTTCAGCCTTGATAGCCCACTCATTGGCAAGTAAAGAAAAGAAAATTGTTGAAATATATCACCAACTTTGATCGTAAGGAAAATTTCAGCATAATGTAATAGCTAGAGCAATGTCAAGCAGTGACTTTCTCATATTTACCCATTATGTTATTCCATTTACACACATTATTTTCCTTCAAAGAGTTCAGAGTATTATAGATCTATAGAAGAGCAAAGTAGCAAACTTTAACCCCTTTTTCAGGTAGAAAAATCAAGAATGTGAAAATGGAAGATGACTCTTTCAGTAGATTGATTATGTCATAACAGAATTCCTTTTAATCTGTGTTCCCACCTTCATTTCTAAATATTTGTGCCATTTGCTGTGACACTGGATTTGGGTTGGTTTGCCATTGCTCACATCTTCTTAAGAAATGAGATGTTATTTTAGCTTTTTGGCCAGAACTTGGAAAGTGAATTTCTTCTGTTTAAAGGATGACCTTGCTTCAGTACGTGTACACAAGGGTTTCAGTTTCTTCTATGCAGTTGGTGCCAGGAAGAGATTATATGTCTCTTGTTTTTATCTATGTCCTTTTAAATCCAGGAACAGAGGCAAGAAAAGACATTTTTGCCAGTATTTTGAAGATGAATTTTAAAAATCTGAGTTTGGATAGTTGTCAGAGTGACCTTTCATTTTGTGCTTTGATTCCCAGTTAGATGGCCAGAGAAATCTATCCAGTGAGAAGTGAACAGTTAAAACAGAGAGAGAGAGAGAGAGAGTGCGCACAAGAGTGCAAGGGGTGAGCAAGAGAAAGAATATTCAATAATTTTTGCTGCATTTGATGTTTTTCAAGACAGCCTTAAAGACATTTTCAGTCAGAGCTTTCCATGGGCAGGGATATTTTTAATTAACTTCTACAATGGCTTCAAGGCAGTCTATTCTTGTGAAAAATAAGATGGCCACTTGAGATTTTAATGTTTTTGATAAATATGTTTGTTCTTCATAACTATTTTATTTTTCCTTTCTTTTATTAGAAAGCTCTTAGATTTCCTTCATTCTGGCTAGTGGTGACACAGGGGCATGAAAGGCTCAGATGCCTTCAATCATGATTTAGTACTATGCCTGGCACAAAATAAGTACCCAATAAGTATCTGAAAGAATGAATGAGCTACCTTTTGCCTGAGGGACAACCCCTATTACCATGGGTCCTACCTATTTAGGAAGCCCTAAAGGAAGAGGTCTCCTTCAGGCTGTTCAGTTGAGGGAGTTCAGCAGCCACTGCGGAATGTGAATGAACCCAAGAGCCCCTGGCCGGAGGAGGGAACCAGCAAAAGGAACAGTCTTCAAGTCTGCTCTGGTGCTCCTAATGCCTACCTGATACTTACTGCCAATTTATTTTTTTCCTTTCTTTGTTCTAGTGAGTCATTATGTGAATTCAAAATAATGTGGAACACTGTGTATCATTCATTCGTTAATTGATGTAAATTTACTGACCACCTATATAGTGTGTCAGGCACTATGGATTCAAAGTGATCTCTATTCTTAAGAAATTTACATCAGGGTGGAAGAAGACAGATAATTAGTTTGTCTGTAATATGATTATGATTTGTGCTATCAAAAGAACAAGGTTCTAAGGGAGCAGACTATGGGATCAGAAATTGTTTTCCAAGAGAAGCCTTTCTGATGGCCACTGATGAAAGGTGTATGATATATAAAATATATGCATATTTTCATAAACTTGTAAGACATACACTTTACCAATTTTTAACTACTATGTCCATTATAGTAGAAAATAAAATTAATGGTAGCTGATCATTCAGTGCTATCCATTACCATCAACCTCTTGTTCAGCACATTGTTTATTCTTTCTGACAACAAGGAGCAGGGTTGACTAGTTTGAGCTTCATTTTGTTTCATTTTCTTTGTAAAGTCTTTGTGGCGTTAGCTGTAATTGAACACTGATGCCAGCCATCACAGCGGGGAGAAGAGATTTGGGTAATCCGTTGCATGAGTCACTTGATTCCCAATGTGTAGTATAAGGGAGAAATATATATTTTTTAAGTTACCTTTATTGAGATACAATTTACATATAATAACATGTACTTATTTTATGTGTATACTTCAGTTCATTCTCAAATCATATAAACCTGTGTGACTCCCATCACAGTCATGATAGAGAACATCTTAAAACCCGTAAGAGTTCTCTTATTCTCTTTTGCAGTCAAAGGTAGAGTCACAGTTCTAGGCACCCAGTGGCCTGCTTTCTATTACAGACGAGTTTTGCCTGTCCTAGAATTTCATATAAATGAAATCAGACATTATGTACAGTGTTTATGTGGCTTCTTTTGCTCAGCATAGTATTTTTGAGATTCATCCATGCTGCATAGATGTAGACTCTGGGTATGTTCCTCTTCATTGCTGAGTGGTATTCCATTTTATGAATGTAACAAAATGTTTATATTCGTTCACCTATTGATGGACACTTGAAGCTTAATTTTCCAGTTTGGGCTATTATGAATAAAGCTGCTATATGAACATTCATATACAAGTCTTTATGTAGAATATGTTTTCATTTTTCTTGGGTGAATATATGAGAATGTAATTACTGGGTCACAGGAAGTGTATTTTTAATTTTATAAAAAAAACTGCCAAACTATTCACCAAAGTAGTCCTACCATTTTCAAGTCCCACCAGCAGCGAGAGTACCTAGAGGGCTTTCTCCAGCCCCCTTCTCAGTCCACATGGTTATGTTGCTCAACCACTGACCAGCCTGACTTCATTCTACCTTGGCAAAAGTGAGTCTCAAACTCTTGTACCCACAGCTCTTGTCTTTCCTAATAGACAGGAATGTAGCTCCCAGAATCTGCTGCTTTTACTCCTTTTTCTTATTTTGATTTGGTTTATCTTCTCTCAGGAGTCCAGTTTTTTCATTCTAATACCTTGACCATACTTAACACTTTGGATCTCTTAAAACATTACTGTTTCTACCTAAGACATTGCTAATTCTACCTCCCACCCAGTGACTTTCACCATTAGTCATATAGAATAGGACTGGAAGCTCCATTCCATGGGGTTTAAGCAGCCCAAGACAATTTGTGCCCGGTATAGGACCTGACTGACCAGTCAGCAGAACATACTTGTTCCTCTGAGCTAGGCAGCTCCGGATTCATTTAGCTAAATTGTATCCAGGGTTTGGGAAAGTACTTAATTATGTTGTTAGGCCTATATATCAGGTTCACAAATCTATTTCTTAATGGTAGATTTAAGCTTATACATTTTAGACCAGAATAGATATGTGTGTATGCCCACATACCCTTATTTCCCAGGCTTCATTTGTATTCACTGTGTTTGGAGTCTATATTTAAGTATTCATGCATAAAGTGCCTAGTTTAGTGTTATACAACCTCTGGGCACTCAATAAATATTAACTGAATTGAAGTAATGGCATCCCTTATAAATATTCATAAGCAAATAAAACTAAATATATGAAGTATGAAGTACTCTTCTAGCTATATTTGAGTTGAAATGATTAAAAAATGGTGTGTTTTCATTATGTGACAATATAGGTATTGCAGGAGCTATTCGCTAGTTGTAGATGTATACTGGAGGATATAAATAAATGCATATCTGTATTATATTAATATATATATAATAACACATTTATTTTACTATGGGCTATGTCTAATGAGCTAACCAGAACTGACTAGCTGGATGGATGGATGGATGAAATCCACTTCTGGCAAAAATCTTTGAAACCTTTGTGTGGCTATGAACACTTATGAAGCACCTTCTAATCATAGACTGAAGCACAGATAATAGGGTAGAGCCTTGACCTGACTTCTGTTAGGGAAAGAGCAGAATTCTCTTCAGCACGTAGCTGTTCCTCAACTTAAATGTGCGGACTGCTTAGATTCATTAGTTGACATACTTCATTTCTGAGTATATGGAATTTTAGTCATTTTAGAAGGCAAGCATTGTCAGTCTGTCTCTGAGATGTGAAATTTACACTGTGCTTTCTTGTTGATTTCAAGTAATCCAAAAGTGAGAGCAACCCATGGAGTATCATTGGTTACATACCATTTTTTAGAGTTGGTTAATCTGTAGAGAATTGAGAACACTACCCAATGTGTAAAGGCATGTCTTAGCTACTCAACCCACCAAAAATGTGTGTCCAGAAATAACATTTATGAAAAAAGCCCCTCTAGGCAGCTGATTTTCTTCTCTGTCTCTTAACTCCCCCTTGTCATTCTCTTTCTCCTGTAGATCATGTTTCAGGCATATGGAGACAAACAGGGACCATTGCATGGAATGTTAATCAACACTCCATATGTCACCAAAGACCTACTTCAATCAAAGAGATTCCAGGCACAATCCTTGGGGACAACATACATATATGATATCCCAGAGATGTTTCGGCAGGTAAAGGTGGCTAACTGGGGGAGTTCTGATATGTTCTGAAGAGGCAGGGTTTTCCTGAATTTCCATTGGATGCAGCTTAGCCTGGAATGGGTCATTCCCAAAGGGCAAGAAGTATCTTGACACTACTCTCATTTCTGTCTCATTCGGGATTTGGTGACTGCCAACTCCAATATTGGACAGTTCTTTATGAATTAATAGGAGGAATGGTGAGGATAGAAGCTTCTATTGGGAAGAAAGTAAACTAAGATAGCATACCTATGATGGTAGTTTACAATGACCTGTGTGAGGAGTTACATTCAGGTATATATTTCCTAAGCTAAAATCAAATTATGGGTATTAAAAAAGAGGCTTGAAACTCTACTTCTCTTTTTCCTATTTTCCAAGATAACCCAGGCCATTAGCTGATAGGTTAATATGATGAGGATCAATACTGATAACATATACAAATGGATATAGAGTTCATGATACACAGTTTAAAGTATCAATTCTTTCATGGAAGATTTATTATAGCTGAATAAAAACTAATGTGAGAAAATACATTATGATTCTCATCCTTTATTTGAAAATAAATTCCTTTGATCTGTATGGTGAATCCTCTCTATGCTGCAGATTTTTCTTCCATCAATAGAAGGCAAGAAAAGTACATCCACAGCAGAAAATGCAACAGACAGAGTATCAAAAGAATACTGAATTTGTCTTTAAAAAAAAAAAAAAAATCTATGAATACAGGATTTTTCCAAGTCTTCTAGTCAATACTACTAGTATTACCACATTTGAATTTTAATAAAGTAATATATGTGGCCTTGGTAAATAGTCTACCTGTAAATACAAGAGATTTCCTGTAAGTAGTCATTTGTTTACAAGTTCTCTCTCTGGAAACATAGGTATCTTCATTTTGTATTGCCAACATTGTTCCCCTACAAGTTGTGTTGGTTCTGTTCCCCAATGCCAGAACTATAAATAGAAATGACACTCTGTATAATTTTTCCTGTAGAATAGACATAAACACTGTGATTGGAACATGTAGATATGAATATATCATATTGCCTTTAAATGTTGTTTTGAGACAACCAAAGAAACAGCTAGTTCCCACTTCATGAGGCATTTGTTCTGGTCATATGAAGTTGGAAATGGAAATCAAAATGGTTTTAAAATGGATAGGTGTGTCTGTATTCTCAAATTTGACCAGAATTGATCCGCACATTTACAAATAGTCATACATCCCTGATGAGCTAATTCCGCATATGGGCCTATAGATCTGAAAAGACATTAGGAAAGGATGCTTTTCCTGAGCCTCTAGTAGAAACTTTATTCTTGCCACCTTAGATTTTTTTTGGTATTAGCTGAGTGTCATATCACTTTTCCCGGTTATTTTTCTATTCTTCTGGGATTTTTCTTCCTTTTTTAAAAAAGAGGGATTAATGTTACTTATTTAGTTTTTTATTTTAATTTTCCTAGGTATTGTTAGGTCTGTTTGTTAGGTCTGTTGCATTTGTTAATGCTCTTGTGCTGATTCAGAATCACTCAGTAATTTGACTTTGTTGGAAAAGTGCCTGATTTTGATATGTAAAAAACATTATGTGAAAAATAATTACAAATCTATTTTAACTGAGAATGAGAGCTGCAGAATTTGGTCTAATGCTTTGATGCTCAGCAGAACACTTGGAAAGGAAAGAGTAAAATCAGATTGACTGAAACTTAATATTTGTTTTTGTGTATGTTAAAATGCTGATTGTCACTGATTAGTCAAACTTCTCTCCTCCACTAGTCTCTGATCAAACTCTGGGAGTCTATGTCCACTCAAGCATTCCTTCCATCACCCCCCCTGCCTTCTGACATGCTGACGTATACTGAGCTTGTGTTGGATGATCAGGGTCAGCTGGTCCACATGAACAGGCTTCCAGGAGGAAATGAGGCAAGTCATTGATTCCCCTTCCCCCTTTTCTTATATCTGTGCCCACTAGTGGCAACTTTCCATGGGGGTGGTCATTAAGTAGTATTAATTTAGACGCTGCATAGGCACATAGTAGTCTTGTTGGTAGAGTTCTTTAGAGAGAAAACATTGACTGGATATCAAGGAATTATTAATTTTTTATGTGTGATAATGATGTGCTTTTTTAAATGGTATTAAAGTTTTGCTTTCTAAAAAACAGTTATGTTTTCTGTTACACATAACTACTAAAATAGTTACAGATGAAATGATCCAATGTCTAGGATTTGCTTCAGAGTAATAGAGGGGTGAGTGTGGGAGTATAGAGAAAACAAACTGGCCATGAGTTGTTAATGAAAGCTAAATGATATATACATAGGAATAGACTATTTTCTCTATTTTTGTATATACCTGAAATTTTGAGATTTTTTTTAATGTTTATTTTTGAGAAGAGAGAGCACATGCACACGAATATGCAGGTGGGGAAGGGCAGACAGATGGGGAGACTGAGGATCCAAAGTGGGTTCCGTGCTGACAGCAGAGATCCTGATGTGGGGCTGGAACTCACAAACCATGAGATCATGACCTGAGCCAAAGTAGGATACTTAACCGACTAAACCACCCAGGCGCCCCTGAGATTTTTCTATAATAAAAACATTTAAAGTATTGTTTTGCTTGATGTTCTTTCTTATTTGGATACTTACATACTAGTACACCTTTTTTGGTATATTTTCTGTGCTCAGGTAATTTAATCTAGTGCTGTTATGATCATGATAAATATATTCTTAAAGGGGCTCAATCAGAACCAGGGGTTTAAACATAAAAGAATGTAGCAGAAGGCACATTTCTGATAGTTATCTAAGAATTCATTTTCTGGCATTGGAATCCTCTCTTGTATGGTGCACTGTTAATAATGATATAAAGTCATAATAACCTATCTCCTCCTCTTCCTGATTTTAACTATGCTTCTAATGTACAATTACAACCAAAACAATAATAAACTTAAAAAGAGACAGTTTTTATTTCAACCTTAGATAGAATCCCTAGATAAATCTCATTGTTTAGAAAGAGTAATCTTTACCCAAGTGTTCTCCATAAACAGGCTAGGTAGACCTTTGGAGATAATACGTGGTATTTTCCATTTTGTGTATCTTTTTCAAAAAATGTTACTGTATATATAAGGTGTATGCTGTTTCAGTAAGTACACCAGTGGATGCCAAAAGTAGATGAATTGGTATTAAGATGGATGCAGGCATTGGACCAGGTGGAGAGTATCAGACTTACAGTTCTTCTAATCTAATGCCTCAACAGATAGCAAAGGTAAGAGGCGAGGAAGAGAAGATGCATAGAATTTTCACAAGAATAGATATGTACTCGTTAACACACCAGGTTGAAGCAGAGGCTTGTGCCACAGTGTGACATCTACATAGTGAGCCCCTCAACAGCAAAGAAAAGCTTCATTGTGCTAGACCTAAATTCTGTTTCATTCAACAGTGTAGTCTTTAGGAATGGAAGGCACCCTTGTGAACATGGGGCTGAGAGAAAAATGGTTTTAACTAATGTAATTAAAACAAAAAATGAGATTTTGGGCCACATGAAAGCTAGCTGCACTGCTGTGTGAAACCTCTTGCCATGATCTTTCTCTCCTGCTTTCTCTCTGCTCTCATTCTGTGTTTGAGCGAATGGAGACTGGGGGAATAGTGAAGTCCCAGAGGGACAGAGCTCTGTTCTTGCTGAAATTACAAGCACAGAGCTGCCTGGGCATGAACATGTAGTGTTTACTCTGCCAGTATGAATACAAATAGTCTTATTATACGGGACTCTGTACCCAAAGACCACACACACACACACACACACACACACACATACACACACACACACACACACACACACACAAGAATAAAAAAAAAATTAAAGGTTTTTTTTAACCCCTTTAAGACTCACCAAACCTGGGTGGAAAAGGGATGTCTTAAACAGCCACATAGTACTGTAGTTACAAGCAGTAGAGCCGGGATGGGGACCATATGTTTCCCTTTGCCCAGTGCTTTAATAACCTTGAAATTGAGAAATCTAATTGTATTTAAATTTTTTATTTCTGTTTTTGTCAGTTCTCACTTTCTTGTTCTACCTTTTATCCTCCTTAAAGGGTTGCCTATTTTCTTTGTTCTCTTTTTCTTCAAATGATTGACTAGGATTGAGGCTGAGTTGTTAGCTTGCTGTTTCTGAGTCTTTGAGCTCAGGAGAAGTGAGACCAATGTTCCTTTGTGAGCAGTTAGTGACTAATGCCTGGGATGGTTGGTGAAGTCAGTCCATGGCTGTAGCGAGATTATAGGGTATTGCACAACAGGAATGGGATTGGGGTATAAGTATCAAACTCTGTTACCAATAGCTTGAGCATACAATGGTGTGCGTTCACTGAGAAACCGACCAATCTGAAGATGGAGTTTCAGCAGTCAGAATTCTGAGGGACAGCTGTGCCTAAGAGATGACGAGGCATCAGTGGGATGTATTTCCTCATGCTGAGCCCAGTTTTATCAGAGCAAGTTGACTTTCAGCTATCGCAGTTTAATTTTCTTTGGCAAAAGAGACAAGTTTGTCATGAGCCTGGCACTCTATGCATTACCCCAAGAGTGATGTGAAGGGAACGAGAAGAGCTCATGCTGATGAGATTTGGAGCAAATCTGTCCTGTCCCAAAGAGAATGGGCATCTGAACAGAGCCTTGAGAAATCGTTTTATTAAAAAAGGAATAAAAAATTGACCTGTTAATGTTCTGAGAGCCAAGGCTTGATGTAAATGTATTGATGCTACATAGACATTAAATCATCATAATGTGGTGTTCTCCAAAGGTGACGGCTCTACCAGGTCATCATTGTGGGTGATACTGCATTACCTTGAAGGATTGGAGTCTCTGGGTTTAAAAGCTAGCACATGGATATAAGGAATAAAGGTAAAACAAGAGATTCCTGCAGAGTTTCCCCATGAATCGAGATGCTTTTCCCCTTTTCCCCATAATCAAAGGCAGAAAACCTGTACTTACCAGAGCATCGGCTATATGGGTGGCCAGGCTTTCTTCCCTGTTTTTTTTTTTCCAGGACAGTAAATAGGTAAAATGGTGATGGGACCAGGACTTGGAACAATTCAGTTCCATTTAGTTTTAGGTAACTTGTTTGCCATTTGAGAAAGAATATTGGCTGTTTCAGCAGAGATGTGACCTGCATTTTGAACACTGTCCCCACGTTAAAGGCAGGAGAAAGAGAGATTTTCTGATGTGGTGTTAGCCACTTTCTCCTTTCTATTTTCCTAGTTGTCCCTTCTCCATCAAGAAAGATGTAACTGAAGGAATGCCACCTTATTCATGATGGAAGTGTAGGAGAACACATTTTTCTCATTGTCAGATTTGAATGGCATTGCATTTAGTATGAATTTAGAGTAGGATTAAAAGAGATGTAGACCAAATCTGTGAACTATGTTACTTGCAAATAGTTCCAAAGATGAGTTGTCTAGGATTTTTTTAATAGTTTTGAGTAAAGATGAAAATTGTGGAAAATGTGATTGCAACATAGACTAAACTTATTTCAATTCTAGCTGCTATGAAGCTACAGTGATGGGCAGTGTATGTAAATACACAGCTAGATGAATGGTGTGCTGCTGAGCCTGGAATCAGAGGAAGTGCAGCCAACTCACAGTTCTACTTTTACTGCTTCTCAATTTTGGAGGAATTGTTTTCATTTTCCTGCCAGTTTGCTAACCTGTTTTGATCATTTGGTGGAAGCTGTAATTGCAGGTGGGAACATTTTGAGTAACAGTTCACAATCCACTGCAGCTACTTTTCACGCTAAATCCTGTTATTAAAAGGCTCAGGCTAAGATCAAGCCAAGGGCGGTAACGGACTTGACAGAGAACAGCTTAACTTTGCTTGGTATAGGACAAAGAAAACCATAGCCTTCTTGAGACTACATTCTTACTTGTTCTGACATGTTATTAGCATTCTTTTATCATATTTCCTTTAACTCCGTGAAATAAATCATGAATGTCTAAACTGGGCAGCGATGAAAGATATGATAGGCAAGCAACTTTCATAGCACTTTTAGTGTGGATGGAAAGTAGGACCCTGTTTTCCTCTCTCTGTCAGCACATGGGATTTTTAACCATGCAAAACCCTTCCCCACATCTCTCCTGTCATAATGGAAAACTGAGATAAGAGGAAGATTCTCTTTAGAAGCAGCTATAATAATCAGGTACAGGGTGTGTATTCCACAAAGGATCAGCAACTAAAGACTGGAATTCTTGTGTGGTATTAAATTTTTTCCTTAAAATTTTTCTGGGAGATAAGCATATTCCAAATTGAATGCAATTTGATGACTGCCTTCACATCCACACTCACTACCACTCTTTTAAGAATTGCAGTCGCTCCAAGGCTTCATTTCTTCAGATGGGCACTAGGTGTCAGGGTTTTTCCTTCTCAGCAGCTTGGCATTCAGACAAGCCTCTGAATTGCCCGTTTGGTGAGACAGATCCAGTGGTATCCTTCCTCGTTTTTCTTCAGTTGGTGTGGTAGGCTTTGCCTGGTGTTCCTCCAGTATGCAATTGCATTTTTAACTCTTTGGGCGGAGATCTGTTGAACCTTATTACATCCTTGCCCTACACATTTTTTACAAGAAACATCTGTTTAGGAAGAGGATGATTGAGGAGGAAAAAAATAGTGGAAATTAAAGTTTAAAGACTGGTTGCCATCATGACTGGTATCTTTTATGTTCTTGAGGTGAAAGGGTAGGGATGGTGGAATTAGGAATTCAGTCCTAGAACTGCTCAGCCTTGCCAACATTTAATTGTTGGCAGTGTGTTGATGTCTGGTTTCACCAAGATATAAGTGTCTGTAATTTTTTAATATAAAATACTTCAAACTTAGAAAAAATTATGGAGAGCAATATATCAAATATCCTTGCATCTACTGACTAGCTTAAACAAATCTTCTCATTTTGACACTCCTCCTCACTTATATGTTGCTATAATCCTTTGAAATCTCTAATTTGAATATAAAAACAAACAAAAATTGGGGATTGGTAAGGAAAGGAAGTTGGTAAGCTTATAGAAGCCTGAAGTATTAGAAGAAATTAATTAGTAGATCCATTTTGACAATTCTTAGGCTAACCCTCTTAGCCCAAAGGACCTCTTATTTTAGAAAAACCACCATAACCCTCTGTCTGAATTTACTTGGTTGACATTTTCTATTCTCTCAAAGGAATTCCTTGTGTTATCCTGGGCTCAGATTCTAGTGGAAGCTATTATGCTTTGAAACTTTGACTGGAGAGAGTTTGTGTATGTTTATGGACTTGAGCTCATGCATATAGAAGCCAAATATGTTTCTGGTTTAACATTAGACTTTTGTATATTGCTTTACTCAATTTAATCTCAGAATAGCTCCATGAATGTGAGGCTAATTTGGATGTATTTTACTGTGCTTTTATTTCATTCTTTTGATATCAGTTTACCTTTTCATGCTGGGTGTGGAAATTGAGTCCATGTCAATCTTTTAGATATGTGTTGGAAAAGAGGCATATTTGTATTGTAGTATGCTAAAGGTGAGCTTTGAAATAGACCTGAAGGAGGCAGATCTGAAAAACAGGACCATGGTCTGTGCACTGATTGTTCAGGTTATAAAAAGAGACTAATGGTCCTTGCCATCAATCTATCCCTGAAGATGGGGAAGTGTTTGTAATAAGTGCTTTGAGATCCTCAGCAGAAAAGTATCACACACCACTGATTACATATAAACATTCATAATTTGCGCTTGTTTTTCATCAACAGCTTCCCCAAGCCCCAATTTTGAATCTTTTTAGGCCTAACAAGATAGGAATTTCAAGTATAGAAAAAGACATGTTATGAAATATGTGATTAAGATAGTTTTATTTAAAATTACTATGCACTTTTCTTTTATCCTCTGAGTGAGCATGTTTGATTACGAGTCTTTGTCTAAAATGATCCTCAGAACCAAAGTTGAGCCCCTCTTAGAAAAATATTGAGGCTAATTTTGAAAGATAGGTCTTCCTGCCACAGAATTACTTTTAATGAATTTTAACACTATTCTTTTGGGATGCATATACTTTTCTCTTTTTTTTTTTTAATTTTTATTTAAATTCCAGTTAACATATAGTGTAATATTAGTTTCAGATGTAGAATTTAGTGATTCATCACTTACATACAACACACAGTGCTCATTACAACAAGTGCCTTCCTTAATACCTGTCACCTATTTACTTTGCATATACTTTTCTTAGAATTCCTTCTGAATGGCTGTTATTAGTATTGGAGATTTTTCAACAGGTAGATTAGTTCGTTTGACTCATTTCATTATTAGCAAACCAAAGCCCAGTGAGCTTGACTGAAAATCCTAATGCATCCATTGGCCGACCAAAGCAGAACTTGTGGAGGGCTCCTCAGTCCCCTTCAGAAGTCAGTCCTAAAGATAAGATAGCCTTTAAACAAAAGGATATACTCGCCAGCATTTTTATACTCCTTAAGTTTCAAGATTTTGCTGAAAAAGGATGTGATATAGTACCCTATGTCAAGAAACTGTACAGCTCCAACTAAAGGCAATAACGAACATCAGGACAGCAACAGATGACACCCTAGGATGAGGTGTAGCGTGGAGCATCAGAGTTCAACATTCGTTTGTGTGATTAATGGGCAAAGCTTCTTGAACTGCAGTAGGCCAACTTGGTTAATTTCCATATCATCCAATTACTCCTGTGCCCCATTTCTCAAATACCACTGGCTTGTATGTGCTCTTTTGCATGTTTTTTTTTTTTTTAAACTGGTATGTTTACTAAAAGCATTGTGTGTGTATATGCATAAAATTACTGTGGTTTCATGTTTATAAATATTGCAGGGAGATAATTCCCCTGTTCAATTAGAAATTATTATTTCTAGTCTTCAGTAATCTTTTTCAAAAAATTACCTCTGGGATGAAATTTTTTTGCTCTAAAAATGGTTTTTTTCTTACTCTTTTATCGCTTTTTGGAAAGGGTGAGGTAAGTTTGTTCAGCCATTTTTGAATTATCCAAGCATGAAAAAGAGAGTTTTTCAGCTGTTAAGAAAATTGTTTTCAGCTCTTTTATGTGATCATATAACACTAGGCAACAGAATATGATATCCAGCAGATAATACAATATGGAAAGGCATTGACATTTTTTTCAGCATGGTTTTTCTGAATGGCACAAATTATGTCAAACATTGTATCGCCTTGTGGTTTAAAAAGGCACATTTTAACACCTATACAGTATTTTTCTACTATTTCATCAAGTACATTTTTTTCATGAAATTCTAACATGAGTGAATGTTGTCATTATTTTTTGATAGTATCTAACTAAAAGTGAAGATGTAACATTTCATACAAGACATAAAAGGGGGGGAGGTGACATTTTATTATGCATCTGTAAAGGAACTCAAGTTCAGATTCTTTCTCACTGGGCCTTCATTTTCTCATCTCCACAATGCAGATAATGCTTAGGTCCGTTTCAGCTCGAACGCTCGAGAATTCTTTGTATTGCTGCTCCAGGGCCTTGCAGAATGGTCATCTTCCTGGGGCATTAGCAATAGTAACACAATAGCTACAGGAGGCTTTGCCAGGAGATTTCAACTATTAGACTTTTAGCATGGAAAATAAAGCTTTAATGTTAAAGCCACAGTCTCACCTCTATTTAAGTCTACATAGAAAAATATTATTACAGCTGAACTCAAAGTGAGGAGATAGAAGAAAGGCAACCATGGCAAAGATATACTTTACCTGCCTCCCACAGCATAGATAGCTACGGTTGATGGATGCTTCTTACATTCTTAAAAACACAGTCCTGTCCTGTTTTGCCCCTTCGCTTTCCCTTCAAATTTATTGGTTGAGCTTAATATTAGTATTTTATTTTGTAGTAACTGCAGCTTTGGGAAGTATCTGTGTGTGTGTACGCGTGTGTACAATCGCACATTCTATTCACACTGATAGTACAATTAATGTTGATGTCAATTTTGGTGTTAATTTTGGGTCATGATTAGTGTTGACACTTTGTGTCAGACTAATGGCATTTATGGGCACCGTCGGAATAAATGTTAATATTGTCATGTTTTTAGTATCTGTTATAGTAACATTAAACCAAGGTCCTCCCAGGAGAAAAAAATACATGTATGGATAGATAGATAATGCCTTTCTGTGTCGCTGGTGTTACTCAGCGAGAAAATGACATCTCAGGACAGAATCCTAATCACTGTTTGGAGCATCAGAAATAATGATCACCTCTGATCGGGGGTTGTGAATAATTCATTCAGTTTGATTTTCACATCCTGTCCAGTGATACTTTTCAAACCAAATGTGTTTCTACAGGAAAATAATGGTCCCACTTCTTATGGAAATACTGTGGCACAAATCATTTTACCCACATAAAAACAGTTAAATAAGACTGTTCTCTTCTGCTTGCTTTCTCCTCCCCGTTCCCTCCTCCCTCACTTGCGTGTGTTTATTCCAGAATCAGACAGTGACCAAGGAAATATTTTCTTCCTTAGAACTTGTATAAAGCAGACATTTATTTCTGCTCATCCTCAGCGTATTCACAGTAACTCTTTTGATCCTCTTCCCTTTTTCCCTCACCTTAGTTTAGGTTGGTAACCCTAAACCTAAGAAGCCTGTATTATCAGAAATAATCTGAAATTACATATTTTTAAACACTTTATGGCTGTATTAATGAACACATAATTGGCAGGAAGTGCCTAAAACTATTTGGTAAGTCAGTGGTCAGAGAGGAAGCTTGTGTACTTCCAGGGCCACGGAGCCTGAGTCTGAACCTCCTTAGACCATAAACCCACCCACACTTGCAAACCCTCTCAGGCTGCTGCCCTTTTGTTGCTTCCTTAGCCCTTAGTCCTGGAATGTCATTTTCACTAGGTTTCACCTGCATGAAAGCACTGGAGGGAGAGAGAAGCCAGAACAAGGAGATTCAGTGGTGGAATTTCCTTTGGTTGTTATTTTTCAGTTCATATACTAGGAAACCTGGGCATAGGTGAAATCAGTGAATGTCACATTCCTAATCACATTGTCACACTTGTGTATGCTTTTCTAGTGATTGCAGAATTTTCAATAAAAAGTCTCCATTGTGTGTACTAATATAGATAGACGCATCTATATGAAGTAATTTGACTGAGAAACTTACGGTGTCCTAATTAAATGGGGGGAAAATATGACTGTCTTCTGAAGTAATGACCCAATCCTCTGAGATGAAGCTATTCTTAGATAGAATATTTTGAACCATTTTTCCTGAATGTTGTGACCCTTTCTCTCTCTCCCTCCCTTTCTCTCTCTCCCTCTCTCTCTCTCTCCCTCTCTCTCTCTCTCTCTCTCTCTCACTAAATCTAACAAGGGCAGGGGGAAGCAGTTTTCAACCTACTTCTCATCATCAGACAGAAAGTATTTTGCATTCAGAAACTATTTCCAGTATCAAATTCAATTTTGTCAAGTGATTAGTTGAGTTTGGTAGAGAATAATTTAAAAACACAAAGCTGGAAATGGCCGGGGTGCTTCTACGCTGGAGGAGAGCAGTTGCTCTTCCCAAGTTGCAAGCCCTCTTCCAGTGACTGTGCACCACAAGGTGGATTATTGTGTTACATGTCTTTGCAGCTGTTACAGAGCTGCATCTGTTGACACTATGTGTCCGTATCCCAGACTGCTGGAAGGAACAGGGGAGTGGTTGAGCTGATACCTTGCCTGCCTATCAGTGCGAGCGTCCTTTTATGTACATACGTTTGTAAAGCTCTTTAGCCCCTTCAAGATGAAAGGCTCTGTATAAACATAAGCTTTCGATTTTAGTACATGTTTGTAATACATGTGGTACAGTCCTAAATATGTATTTAGCTGATAGGCACTGTTCTTGTCTATTGTACAAATATTGACTTTAAAAGTATAAATATGTATTTAACCATCAGACCAGAAAAACACTGAAGCAGTTACTTCTCAGGTAGAGATATTAATATTGTATAAACCTATATATACATATGTTTACATTCAGACACATCATTGTAGAACATTTCTTTTTTAAAAATGAAATGATAGCCCCAACAAACTAAGGCAGTTCTTGATATTGTCCCTTCCAGGTGGGTCTTGATTTTTAATTTGCATGTGTTTAGCTCTCTCCTTCTAACTTTATATAAATATGATCTGTTGTAGCAGGATTAAAACCTACAGTCAGTTTTGTAAAGTATGAAAAATCCTTAGGCTGGTGAGATAGTTTTCCCTTAAAAAATATTTTTATTATGGAAATGCTCAAATGTACACTAACGTAAAAATAATACAATAAGCTACCATGCGCCTGTCACTCAATAAAGAGCTATTTGGTAGTCTTAGTTATCTTTTAAACTTACATTGCATTGATAATTTTATAAACACATTAAGGAAGATTCGGAAAATGGAAGAAAAAGCACCATCCCATCATTCTAAATAATTATCGTCTCATTTTGCTATGTTCTTTTATTTCATTTCTCCCCCTCCACCCCAGTGTGCCTTTAGATGCAGTATTGTAATACTTACTATGCACTTACTGTGTGCCAAGCACTGTTCTAAGGCTTACCATGAATTTAATCCTCACAACAAACTTAATAGAATAGGGTCCTATTGCCCCATTTTACAGATGAGGAAACTGAAGCACATAGAGGTCAATAGCTTACTTAAAGTGGCTAGAAAACTGTTTTGCCTTTCACAATTATTATGATATACAGACAATTTTGTTATACTATCTCTTCAAATATAGTATTGCCTCATGGGTATTTTTTTTTTTAATGTTTATTTATCTTTGAGAGAGAGAGGGAGACAGAGAATCTAAAGCAGGATCCATGCTGTCAGCGCAAAACCTGACCTGGGGCTTGAACTCAACAAACCATGAGATCATGACCTGAGCCGACGTCAGACACTCAACTGACTGAGCCAACCAGGCGCCCCACATCATGGGTATTTTAAAATGCTGTACCTAGTCTTCATAGCCATCATTTTGCAAGGCTGTACAGGACACTAATGATGACCTTATTAGCCAATATACTTCCCTCTCAGAAAGTTTTTATCATGACATTTATTTTTTTAACAATTTATCTTAAAATATTTTAGATTTACAGAAAAGTTACAAAGATAGTACAAAGAGTTCCTATATACCTAATATTAGCATCTTACACTATTCCTGTTGCTCAAATAATCTTTATGCCCACTGAAAGAGGTGTATTAAAATAGATCTAACTGAAACCGTTGATATTTCTAATGTTGACGCTTTGTATAACCATGCTATAATTATCAAAACTTAGAACTAATATTGTTATGATACTAATAAGTAAAATACAGACTTCGTTTTGGATTTCACCAGTTTTTCTACAAATGTCCTTTTTCTGTTCCAGAATACCACATTGAATTTAGGGATCAATGACATTTATGTTTGTGTTATAACTGATGTTCATCTTTCTATATTGTTTCTGCTAACGGCAGTGGCACTAGTCTAGAACATACTTCTGTAATTTCTCTGGTAAAGGAAATTATGTGAATGGTATCTTAAAAAATAAACATACTAGCTATAAAACTAGTTATTTAATTTCTCTATACCTTAGTTTTCTCATGGCAATAATAACAGCTGCTTCTGAATTAATACTAATAATTTGAGGACCTTTTATAATTGGAAACATTGAGGCTTTATGAGGTTAATCTTGATTGGTCCAAGATTATACAGGTAGAACAAAGCTGAGATTTGGACCAAGGTAGGCTGACACTCCCCAGCTTAACCTCTTTACTATCAGTACTTGTCAATATGTAGTATAGTACAGCATGTGATAGATGTTCACTTAATGGCAACTGTTACTTTTGTTATTTTTTAAAATGTAGAAGAAGGACTCCTGGGTGGTTCAGTCAGTTAAGCATCCACCTTCAGCTCAGGTCATGATCTTGTGGTGCATGAGTTTGAGCCCTGTGTCCAGCTCTGTGCTGACAGCTTGGAGCCTGGAGGCTGCTTCAGATTCTGTGTTTCCCTCTCTCTCTCTGCCCCTCCCCTGTTTATACTCTGTCTCTCTCTCTTTCTCAAAAATAAATAAACATTAAAAAACTGTATTAGAAGGGGCGCCTGGGTGGCGTAGTTGGTTAAGTGACTGACTTCAACTCAGGTCATGATCTCACGGTTCATGAGTTCAAGCCCCATGTTGGGCTCTGTGCAGACAGCTCAGAGACTAGAGCCTGCTTCGGATTCTGTGTCTCCCTCTCTCTCTGCCCCTTCACCCCTCTTTCTCTCTCTCTCTCTCTCAAAAATAAATATTAAAAAAATATTTTTTAAAACCCTATATTTAAAAATAGAAGAGTTGAATGATGTTTAAGACTGTCACTCTGTGATCCCTAGAGATAAGTCATGGACGATGTTCTAAGCCCTTGGTGTTGACTATTTTCTAAGAATCATTTAAAAAATGAAATGACTATGGAACCAGCAAATATTTATTACTCCCATATTACGTGTAGGGATCCTGCTAGGCACTGGAGGCAATGATATAATGGTTTAGGCTGGCAAGCTAGAAACGGTCCTAGGCAATATATGATTAATTATCAAATGAATTCTCCACATGAAGGTCTTAGTAGGAGATGGAGAAGAAGCTTTAGACTAGGCAAAGCTTTACTAAGGAAATGGAATTTGAATGAATCTTTTTGGAATGGGTAAGATTTGGATAGATTGAGAGGAGAGAAAGGGACAAATTTTGTATGTTGAAGATAATATAATAGATTACTGTTTCGAATAGTTTATTCATCAAACCCATAGGGAGTGTTAATTTTGTATGCGGGGACATTGAAGTTCAATAAAATTATTTTTCTAAGGTCATACAATTGGTAAGTGATAGGGCCTGGATACGGATCCAAGTTAGTTTAACTCCGAAGCCCATCTTTTCCATTATGTGCCCTATTGTTGAATTAGCAATAAAATCTAAATTTCAGGGGCGCCTGGGTGGCTCAGTCAGTTAAGGATCCAACTCTTGATTTTGGCTCAGGTCATGATCTGTTAGCTGTTAGCGCAGATCCCGCTTGGGATTCATTCTCTCTCTCTCTCTCTCTCTCTCTCTCTCTCTCTCTCTCTCTCTCATTCACCTGCTCCTGCCTAATGTATGCATACATGAACACATTCTCTCTCCCAAAGATAAATAAACTTTTTAAAAAATCTAAATTTCAGTATAAGTTGAGCAGTGGATGCTTTCTTGGATGTTTATTCATTATGCTTACTCAAAACTTAATCTCTTCTAGTAGGGAATCTCACTATATGAAGACTGGGCTAGCGCTCTCCATTCTGTATTGGTACTTTTTAAAGGTGGGGGGAGGTGGTCGATGAGGAACACACTTTGGAAAGACATTGATAAAGAATAGTGTGTTCTTGGTGCTGCTGTGTTGACACCTAATTAGAAGTCAATATTGCAAGCATAATGACCTAGCCAATTGCTGAACTGACTGCCCAAGTGACACAGTTAGAGTCCCCAGGTAGTAACAGAAGATAAGAGTATTATTTGCCTGTCCAGTGCCACACAGACACAATGTTTGCATTAGCATGCAAATGCTGAAGTAGATTCTTCAAGGCTTGTTTCTAAGCTACTTCTAGCCTAGGTGGCTAAGGTTAATATATCATAAAATTTGGTGTAAAACCAGTCTTCCTAACTACAAATGCATTTAGAGGAAATAGCTTTTCCTTCCTGAAAAACAAAAGAGGTGTTAGGTTAGAGCGCCACGTGAGAAGGCAGGTAAAATATTTCTTCCCACACAGGCATATATTAGCCAGCTTCTTAAAAACCATGACCAAAGTTATCCTGATATTTGCAGTTTCTCCATGCTGTATTTTGGATGATCTGTTTCTCCTTCCTTTCTGTGTCTTTAATGAGTAGATAGAGTAATACCTTATCTCACAAGGTGATTGGATTTTTTTTCTGTGTATTATATCCATTTTGATTTGTATTTGGCCAATGGTATGATATATTAAATAGCTTATATTTGTCTGTAGGTGCTTCATATATATATTTCTTAATGTGGAGAATCACAAATAGCTATGTGGAAAGCTTCAACCAGCCTGATTACAGTGGATGTGCAATTGGATTGAGGAATGTGTACTCAGAGCTTATGATCACTGGCCCGGTTGAGTCTGGGTGATGCATGTGGCTTTCCAGGGATGCTGCTATTTACATCTGTTAATGGCCCTTCTTGATGGCCGGCTCCCCAATGAGGTGATATGCAGCAGCCTGGGGATGAGGGACCAAGGCTGCAGATGTGGCTGGGCTCCATTAGGCAGGACCAGGAATGCTCATCTGGTAGGCTTTGTGTTTGGGAGCAAGTTGGGGGCGGTGAGAGTGCAGTGGGGGGCAGGAGGGAGACAGAAAGAAATAGGGGGAAAAAAGGAATGGAAAACATTACTTATCCGGGTATAGGGAAACAGACAGGCAGGCATGAAAAACTGCAGCTGTAACTGGGGTATGAGTGAATAGAAAAGAAATGGAACTAGCGAATAAACAAGTAGAAGGATTGACTAGATCTCATATAGAAGGGGATTAAAAGAAGAGAGGGCTGTGAGGGTTTGGGAAGAGACGTGTCACCCCTGCCTTTGAAGTCAATATCATTTATTTGTGTGGCTGGTCAGATGCTACTGAACAGAGAGTAGAGATTTACATATATCATTCCTTGTATGCTTTGGTATTGTGGTGCTGGGAGAAAGTGGCAAGAGATGCTCAGAGCGAGGATGCAATGTTGAGCTATAGTGAATTCTTGCAGAGGATACCTGAAGCTAGCCAGTAAAGAATGTTGCTGTTATTCCTATCAAATGCTGGAGAACAGTCAAAGGACCCAGGATCACAGAAGTTGTATAGTCCATGAAAGATGATTCTCCTCTCCTCTCATGTGTAAGAAGTTTCTCAGAAAGAATCTCACTGAAGATGGAACTAGTGTCTTAGTAGATAGGGTAGCAAGCTAGGGAGTTTTGGATGTAATTCCCTGCAGCATGGCATTCTCCCACACGTATCTTGAGTGCATTTAGACTTTGGTTTTTCCATCTTTTTTAAGCAGGTCCAAAGAAGGAATTGAAACAACTGTGAAATACATAGTAAGCCAGCTGTTCTCACCATAACCTAGAGAGGTATGCTAGAATGTTTGTTATAGTTTCCCACAGGAAACTTGGCTCTTTAACAGGGCATATTTTACACGGAGGCTGTGTCTAGGTATAGTCTGATACCTTCATGGAGCCTGAAAAAAAATTCTACAGGTAAGAGGCTTCTATTTATTTGTTTGTCTGTGCCTTTGCAGATTGGCATGGTAGCTTGGAAAATGACCCTTAAAAGTCCTGAATATCCAGAAGGCCGAGATATCATTGTTATTGGCAATGACATCACATACCTAATTGGGTCCTTTGGGCCCCAGGAGGATTTGCTGTTTCTCAGAGCTTCTGAGCTTGCCAGGGCAGAGGGTATCCCACGCATCTTTGTCGCAGCCAACAGCGGAGCACGAATTGGACTGGCAGAGGAAATTCGTCATATGTTTCACGTGGCCTGGGTAGATCCTGAGGATCCTTACAAGGTACAGACTAAGAAAAGATAAAACTTCAAGACAGTATATCGTGTTGTGTATGTGTGTGTGTGTTGTGTGTGTCTACACGTGTAAAGAGGTGGGGGAAAGGGAGAGGTTTAAGTTCAAAAGTCCGCACGCACAGTGAGCTATAACCATGTTGGAGACAAATTGTGTCTCAATATATTCACCAGGTTTTTTCTCCAGCTTTGAAACAGATTGCTGTTTCTTGAGTTGAACACCAGAAGAAATAAATACGCATTCATCATGGGACATGTTAAGCCAGAAATGCCTATCTTTAAACTGTTCCACTGTGGCTTCCATGACTTAATGGTCATTTACTAAAGCGCTTATATCCTCAGCTTCTTCTGTACTTGAAATCTTCCTGTCCTCTAAAGACTCTGCTTTCCCTAGCTGTCTTACAGAGTGATTGATCTCTGTCTTTCTCTTGTACCACTGAACCTAGAGGGGGAAGAGTGTCTTCTTTGTGCCTCATTGCTACTTTCAGACCCTTTTCCCTTCTTTCTCTCTGAAAACCCCCATATATATATATTTTTTAGTGTTTATTTATTTTGACAGAGAGCAAGAGAGCGGAAGAGAATCCCAAGTAGGCTGCACACTGTCAGCCTACTGTGCTCACAAACCATGAGATCATGACCCAAGCCAAAATCAAGAGTCAGGTACTTAACCAGCTGAGCCACCCAGGCTCCCCTGAAACCCCCATCTTTGAATTTCATGTCATCAGACTGTGCCAAACCACCACTTATTATAGTGGTCCCCAACTCTGGTCACTCCTCATTCTTTGCATCTTTTAGTTGCTGGCACATTGTCATTCTCCAATACAACTAGCCCTGTTATAATTCTTAGTGACTTCTATATCCATGTAGATGATCCATTCCATAATCCAGCATCTTAGATCTTTGACTTCCTATCTTTTACTCCAGCTCAGCCTCTTCTTCACCATAATCTTAATTTCAACCATCCCTTTCTTTGCTACCCCTTCATCCTATCTTTCCCACTCATTTTCTGTAGTATACCAAGTCCAGCAATCCTTTGAACCCTCCAGAATCTGCAACTGTTGATCCTACAACCTTTCTTCTGTCCTTCACTCCCTCTTTACATCCTAGTTTCATTCCTGTCAGCTTGCATTCCAAGTTCAATCATAGGTTAATCATATTATAATGACCACATTTTCTACACCCTCAACTTTTTTCCCTCTTTCCTCATCCTCATTCTGCTTACTTTATCTCTTTACAAAAACCTTGTGTAAATCCAGTACTCTCCATGTACTCACATACATGAACCTGCATAGCTGAACACTGATGGAGAAAAATACCCACTACTGTTGACTGGTCTTACTTTCAATTCAAGTTTAGGAACTTGAACAATGGACAGTTTCACATCTTCCGCTCTCTCCTTAAAACTCCAAAACCCTCTTGCTCCATCCTCCTTCTTAGCTAACGACCTTGCTCCCCAGTTCACTGAGCAAATGGAAGCAATGAGAAGAGAGCATCCACAAGCTCTCACGTATCTGCATCTGTGCCTTTATTCTCTGCCATCTCCCTGTACTCTGGATGGACAGTCCCTGCCCCTGTCCAAAGTCAGTCACTCCTCTTGGACATTTACCCTTTCCATCTTAAATCATCACTTTTTCCCTGTACCAAATCTACCCCTTTAGCTTACAAATACTTAGCCCCCAATCACTACCTTTATTGACAGCAAAGCTTCTTAAGAGCATTGTCTCTTCTTGCTATCTCCAGACACTCTCCCCTCACCTCAGGTAGGCTTGCACCCTCACCGGCGCACTGTACTGCTTTTGTCAGGGTCACCATGGATTCCATATGGTTAAATTCTGTCATGAATCTTAGTCTTCATTTGAGTTACTCGATGCCATAGCAGCATTTGACACAGTTGGTCACTCCTTCATCCTTGAAATACTTTGTCCTCTTGGCTTCTAGGGCCCAGAGTCTCCTTTTTAGCTTCCTGACTGCTCCTTCTCAGTTTTCTTTGCTAAGACATCTTGTCAATGTAATAGTGTTTCAGAGGATAATGGAAATATTCTAATATTTTGATTGTGGTCGTGATTACACAAGTGTATACATTTGTCAAAACTCACCAAACTGCAGTACATAAAATCAAGGAATTTTATTGCACGTAAATTATACTTAAATAAAATTCCTATTAAAAGTGTATGGAAATTATTGATGACTACTCACAGGTACAGTGTTTCTTTTTGGGGTGATAGAAATGGCCTGGAATCAGAGAGTGGTAATGGTTGCACAACATCAGGATATACTAAAAACCCTTTAAAATGGCCAGTTTTGGGGTGTTTGGCTGGCTCAGTTGATGAAGCACTCAACTCTTGATCTCAGGGTTGTGAGTTCAAGCCCCATGTTTGGTTGTAGAGATTACTTAAAAAAAAAAAAAAAAAGACCAGTATTGTGTGAATTTTAACCCAAGACCCTATATAGATTGGTCTTCCAATACCACCCTGCCCTCACTTCTTTCAGACAGTCTCACTCCACACTGGCTTCAACGACCTCCTTAAATATTTCTGAGGCACACTCATGTCCCTGCACTTCTGCACCTGCAGTTCCTTCTGCTTCGAATACTTCCTCTCCCAGTGCCCCCATATCCTCATGTCTCATTTCCTCCACTCTTCAGTGAAGCCACTTTCAAGGAAGACTTCCCTGGGCTTTTCTTTCTACAAGTTCACGTCTCACAACTCTCTGTCTCCCTCTCGACTCTGTTTTTTTTACTTAAACAGTATTCTCATTAATGTTTATTTATATATGTTTATATGTTTATTTATTTCTGTCTCTCTCGCTAGAGTATAAGTTCCATAAGGCCAGGAAATTTTGTCTGTTTTGTTCATTCCTGTTTTTCCAGTGCCTAGAACAGTACCTTTCACATAAGAGGCACTCAATAAATACATGCTGACTGACATACTAAGGACCCTCCACACTACAAGGTTCTTGTCATAAGTCATACAAATTCAGTGACAGATTCATGTCTTCCAGGTTGTGCTCACTGTGGGACAAATTCATTGAGTTAAGTGGTGGCATAATTTCTCACAGTATTTAAAACATCTTCCTCTGTTTACCTTTTTTTTTTTTGCCTGAATGACTAATTCCTTTAAGTTAAACACATGTATCCTGTAACTCTATTTTGTGAGCATGTGTATGTATTTGTAAAAATAATTACAAAAAGCTAGTATAAATTTTTAAATGTAAATGGGAATTATAAGTTGTTTATTTTAAAATGCAAAAGGCAGGGGCACCTGAGTGGCTCAGTCAGTTAAGTATACGGCTTTGGCTCAGGTCATAATCTCATGGTTCTTGAGTTCGAGTCCTGCCTTGGGCTCTGTGCCAACAGCTCGGAGCCTGGAGCCTGCCTCAAATTCTGTGTGTCTCTCTCTCTCTCTCAAAAATAAACAAGCATTAAAAATTTTCTTAATAAAAAATAATAAAAATGCAAAAGGCATGAATTCAGTATTCATTGATGATTATCACTGTATATGATGATTATCACCGTATAGAATTCTGGTTTTAATATTGCCTTCCCATTTTTGTGATCCTCTGAATTATCTCTTAACATTTACTTTCTTTTTTTTTAAAATCTGTTTATTTTTTGAGAGAGCATGCACACATGCGTATGAGTCGGGGAGGGATAGAGAGAGAGGGAGAGACAGAGAATCCCAAGCAAGCTCTGCACTCAGCACAGAGCCCAACGTGGGGCTTGATCCCATGAACTGTGAGATCATAACCTCAGCTGAAATCAAGAGCTGGACACTCAACTGACTGAACCACCCAGAAAACCCCATTCGATTTGAAAAAGCAAATAATACTAATCCACACATTTCTTTAATTTTGTGTTGATATCATTAATAGAGGTGGCACAAAAGATCAGAAATTACCCTTTAAAAACCTGATGAAAATGAAATGGTTGGAATATATTCGCAGTTGTAGCTACAAGATAGCTTAATTCAAAGATAGTCAGTGACTAGAGAAATAGGCACTTCCATCTTTCAAAGGAGAACTGTCTATGCTAGTATTCCGTTAGAGTGATGTGACAATTTAAAGCTAGCTTTGGAACAAGCTGTTGTTATGCATGTTTTGCTATGTCCTCTGGTTATGTGATGATGGCAAATAATGAGTTAAAAACTATTTGTACTTCACAGGGATACAAATACTTATATCTGACCCCTCAGGATTATAAGAGGGTCAGTGCTCTCAACTCTGTCCACTGTGAACATGTAGAAGATGAAGGAGAATCCAGGTAGGTATATATGTATCAGAATTATTTAGCCATGAATTAAAGAAAGGTGAATATGATCATTTCTTCCTCATTGTCCTGCTGATCATGACCCTGAAAGAGCAATGAAGATTGCTTATTATATAATCTGGAGGTCCGAGGTTTGTACCATAGCTCTACCACTAATTAACTGAAAGACCTTATCTTACTGATTAAGGTTTTTAAATTATGTTTATTATATTTATTCATTTTAGAAAAGTTGGAATATCTAAACAATCATGAAGAAATAAAAATTAGCTACAAACCTACTGTGAAAGAACGTTATTAATGTATACTATAGTCTTGCTGTCTTTTCTGTATATATATGACTTTGTTCTACATAATCAGAATCACAATAGAAAAACTCTTTTGTTATTTGTACTTTTCACTAAAAACTATTTTGGGGAAATTTTGTATATTCTTAAAATATTATTTGAGAATATGTTTAAGGGCTTGATAATATTTTATGATAAAATTTTATTTAATAATAAAATAAATTTTATCTTTTTTGAACATTCAGACTATTCCAACTTTTTACTACTATATTCCTCAGCTGAGTGTTCTTTTAAATAAACTTTTAGGAATATCTATCATTATTCCCTTTGACCTATCTAAAAAGTAGAATTACTGGTCAAAAGATATGTCCATTTTAAAGATATTTTTGATAATTTCAGATTGCCCTCCCAAGATCCGTACTCCACCAGCAGTATATGACAGTGCATTCTTCCCCTTTAATTTTTCTCCACTCTTGCCAATATTGATTATTGTCAATTAATAAAATAGGATAAAAATAGCAATTATTTTAACTGGTATTTTTGAATACTAGTGAGGTTTACCATTTTTACAGTCTGTCTGCAAGTACTTTCAGAATGTTAATCAACTATTACAATACCAATTATTGAGTAATTCGTACTTTCCTCACTTTTATAATAATCTTAATTCAGTTACTAGGCTTTGTATCAGTTTTTTGTGCTGTCTATTCTTGGGGTAATGCCACATTATTTTAACTGTTTTAATGGGGCAGATTTCCTCGCATTCTTAATTTTTCCCCATTTTATTGACTCTTTTTGTCTTTTTGTATTAGTTTCATTGTTTTTAATTACCAAAAACTTTCCATAATGATTTTGATTCAAGTTACATTAAGTTTATTAATTAATTTAGGAAATCTGACATCTTCATAATTATTAACTCTTCCCAAGAAAAAAACATGGCACGTTTTTCCTTTTTTCAACTGTATTTTTAAAAATTTTGTGGTTTTCTTCATATAGGTTATGCTGGAAGTTCCCACTCTGTCTTGGTTCATAACACCCTTGCTGTCTCAATAATTTTTTCACAGCGACTTTGAGCTAAAAGATATACCTAATATTTCTGTTTATTAAGTAGTCAGACCCAGAGAACTTCATAAGTATTTATACTCTAATAAATTAATAGTTATTTGAAAATATAATACACATAAATTGAAAGTTTTTTCACTTTTAAATAATTACAGTTACTTACTAATGGGATATTTGCATCTATATGAACTCTCAAAACTTGGATTTAGCTCGGATGTAGCCACCATTGTTTCTTGTTCTGCATTGATTTTTGTGTAGGACTTGGTTTTTTTGTTTTTGTTTTTATTTTTCCAGAGAAACTGTGAAAACCCAGCATTGCAAAGATAAAACATTGTCAAAAGGAATGTAGCATTATGTAATGTTTAAAAATGAACCACGTAATGCTGGTAGTTAACATGGGATCCAACAGATACTATATATCAGAGTGTTTCTCTAAAATATTTAAACTATCCTGCAGTGCCCCTGGCAGTTGACTGTGTCACCTGAGGTACTGTGGTGCACAGTGTAGGTACAAAATGGAGTTTGCCATTTTTAAAATGTTTATGCCTAAATATTTTGCATTTTTAAAATTTATTTTTTAATTTTTAATTTTTTTATTTTAGAGAGAGAGAGTGGGAGCAGGGGAGAGGAACAGAGGAAGAGAGAGAAAGAATCTTAAGCAGCTCCAGGTTCAGCATGGAGCCTAATGTGGGGCTCAGTCCCACAACCCTGGGATCATGACCTGAGCCAAAATTAAGAGTCAGACGTCTCTTGAACCAACTGAGCCACTCAGGCACCCCTATTTTGTATCTTTTCTTGCTATTCTGATTGGGATTCTCCCTCCCCATTATATTTTTTAACTCTTTATTACTGATATTTTAGAAAGCTATTGATTTTACATATTTTATTGTTAAAGCAAGTCATTTTTCTTCTCTAAGTTTTAGTTTCCCCATCTGTAAGATGAAGATCAAGTAAATTAATATTTGTAAAGTTGTTGGCACAGCACTGAGTACATAGTAAGCAGTCAAAAATCCTGGCTGCTATTATATGTAATAATGGAAAGGATATTACCTATCACACTGGATTGTTGTGAGGATCAAAAATTTTATATATATATAAAATACTATCTATCTATATATCTATATATACCCTATACAAAGTGTATACACTATATATATATTACACTATACAAAGATTTTTATTACAAATAACATTAAAATTTGGTACTACTTTAAGGAACGATAGTCTCAATAGTAGAAGACTCAGATCATAGAGCAGAAAATGGGAAATTTGTATTCTTTTTCATGTAATACAAAGGGAGAAGATGCCACTTAACAGTCATGAATACCTGTGAAGCAATATGTAATCCTTAGGAGGGAAAAGATCTGCTTTGCAGGGACGGCTGACTATGCCCATGAGTGTTTGTGACTATATAGCATGTGAGCCTTCTGGAAAGGACACATTAACCCTCCCTCCAATTATTGTGGCTCATTAACCCCTTAAGGGAGATTAGCTTTACCTGTAACATAACTCTAGAATTTAGAGCCTAGATACAGAGCAAAAGGAAGAATGGAGAATTCCTGGGAGAGGCTAAAAATAGAAAGGCCAGGGAATCTGAGAAGCAGAAATGCAAAGCCAGAGGCCAACAGCAAGGGCAAAGCAAAAGAATTGGTGGAAGGTTAGAAGTAAGGAAAGAAGGGAACAGAGAAATATGGGGGCAAAAAAGTAGTTTAAGAGCCACTATGGGATATTTATTATTTCAATTTATAAAACTATGCCTGGTGCCAAGCTTTCTGGGTACACACAGAACTGTAAATAATATATGCCCATCTCTGCTTCCAACTTTATATTTTTCCTCTCTTTTATTAGTTCCATTCCCCATCTCCCACTTCCCATTATCAGCTATCACTCCTAATCCCCTGCCGAGAAGACAGACGAGTGGCTCCCACTGGATCTACAAGATGGTTTCTGGACAACTTGGCCAGCATTTCACTTCCATGCACATTCTACTTGCCCCTCTATTCAAAAGACTAGAGCCAGGATCCCTCTGTGTATGCACTTGATATTCACAAAGAGCAGGAATGGGAGTGCACTGTTTTGATCTTGCCCTTCATCCCTGTCTTGGAAAGAGAAAGGATTTTTTGACTTGAGAAATTGGCCTGAGCATTCTCACTATGCCTCTGGACTTTTTTATTCCTTTGTAACGTGTATCAAAAATTATTGATTTAATGGCTGTTGCTGATTATAGAGAGATATACAGTCGCCCTGCTTTTAAGAAACTTGTTCTAGAAAGTAAGAGAGGGCATCTAAAATCAGAGCGCCATCTATGTGTCAAGCCCTCTCTTTGTTCCTTTAATTTAACTTTCATGTCAACCCTTAGGTAGACACCATTATCTCCATCTTATAGAAGTTACTATTATCTCCAGAGTTACATGGCTATATGTGTCAGAGCAGGGTTTTAAACCTGTCTACTTAATTCCAGATTTTTCTCTTTCCACTATACCATATTGCTTCCAGAAGAAAGGCACCAAGCTAGGAAGGAAAGATACATGAATGAAAAGTATAAGAAGAGTATAGAGCCCTGGCATTAAATAAGCTTTCAGTATGCTTTTAGCAGCCTTTTAATAGTGATTATTCTTTTAGTGGATTGTTGTTCTTGTGTTTAACCTTTATAATTTGGCATGGCTATATCCAATAGGTACAAGATAACTGATATTATTGGGAAGGAAGAGGGACTTGGAGCAGAGAACCTTCGAGGCTCTGGAATGATTGCTGGAGAATCCTCATTGGCCTATAATGAGATTATCACCATCAGCTTGGTAAATCTTATCAGAATGTGAAATTTTTGAAGAACTGACTGTGTGGCTAGGAGTTTTTTTGGTCCGATCTCTGCCATTCAGTCCCAAATGAGAACATTTCTTAAAAATTATCTACAATACTATTTTAATTGTGCATGATAATGTAAATAATTGAATTTCCTAGAAAAACCTAGCACCTCATTTTAGCCTTTAGTTTAACTTCTTATTTCTCTAAATATTCTACGAGAATTTTAATAGCTTGAATTTCTTCTCTTAACTACTTTTCTTGTTCTTACCTCTAGTATAGATGCCAAGCATCTATGAAATGGGAAGAAGTATAAGAGAAATAAACGGCCTATGAACCTTTGTGTCTAATCCCCTTTGGTCCAATTCAGTGAATTCTGTACCTTCTTTTCTTTGACCAGGAAATTGTGGGGCTTTTTTAACATTGTTATTAATCAAGCAAACTTTCTAAAAAGCAATTTTTTTTTCTATTAATGTAGATTTTATACATTTGTGCCTTAGTTCTTACAGCTTGGGAGGGGACATAAATCTGTGACATGTAGAATTTATTCTCTCTCTCTCTCTCTCTTTAATTTATTCTTTTTTAAGGTTACATGCCGGGCTATTGGGATTGGAGCTTACCTTGTCCGGCTGGGACAGAGAACCATCCAGGTTGAAAATTCTCACTTAATTCTGACCGGAGCTGGAGCTCTCAACAAAGTAAGTTTCTAGAGTCTGAGAGAAGTGTGTGAAGCTGTATGAAGATGATTGTGAATTCTTAATTCAAGATTCTGATTGAGGAGAAGCCTTTCAGTTCATGCCTCCCTGAATCTATTCCTCTCTATCTTCATCTTTCCTGCCCATTGCCTTGCTTACCTAATCATTCATTCATTCATTGTATTCAACAAGTATGTTGAGTACCTACTCTGTGCCAGGCACTGTTCCAAGACCTGTGGATATGTTCATGAACAATCCATGTAGAATTCTTGCTCTGAAGGGCTTACGTTCTAGTGTCTTTCTAGGAAGAGAATTAATTGAATGCTTTTTTTCTACCCTCCTTCCCTTTCTTTCATCTGTGAGTAAGTGAAGAGATCTATTCCCAGATGTGGAGCTGTCTCTGAAACATCTTCTGAACGTGTTGACAATATCATTTTAATGTTCTGAGAAATTTGTGAATATAGAGGAAATAATTGGTAAATATTGAATGGAAAGATGGGTAGATGGATGCATGGATGGATTTCTGGGAAAGGGTATGACAGAGATTTATCATCCCTTCAAAAGAAATTCTTGTGCCTTTTCAATTCAAGCTCACGAGCTTTTCCAAAGGAAAAAAAAATGGTTGGTGAGGTCACCGCTTGTAAGAGTGAAAACTATCTAAGTATACCTGAATATACAAAAGACAGTGTAGTTCTGACTTCTCTGCAGACATAGGAAAATTATTTTCTCTCCAGAGCCAGGAATGTGTAATAGTCTGGGACTGGTTGGCTGACCTTGTGCAACTCATGTAACCTCTCAGCTCCTCAGCTTTCTTTGTCTGTCAAAGGGGGATAATAACTTACACGCTTAAATGATACAGTGGAGATCAAATGAGAAATCATAAGCAAAAGTACCTAGCACTTGGCACAAAGTGTTGGTCCTCATTACAGTTTCAGTTCCCTTTTCTTCTCTCTTATACGATTTGATGATTTATCTTGTGGAGTTATATGCACGCTGAATTGTATCAACTACTGGGTTTACTGGACTTGTGCAAACTTTATCAAGCCTTGACTTTGCAGTGGAAGGATAGGAAGTAAGTGTCCTGTTACCTCATTTTTTAAAAGTGGATATATCCATTGGTCCAATTAGCTTTTGGAGATGTCAGAAATGAGGAGAATCGTCTGATGCAGTTTGCTGTCTGCATTCCTTAAGAGGTCTGTATCCTTCTCTGGGCTTGCTTTTCCCTCTAAGGAAAGACAGAGCTGTGCTAACAGTGGCAAACTTGCATACCCCACTCCCCTTTAGGAGAGTAGCTTAAAAATAGACATTGTGAACTGCCACTACTGAAGGAGGTTATTGCAGTGGGAGAAACTGCTGAGAGTCTTAATTTTTTTTTTAAGTTGCTCTTTTGGATACCTTCTTAGGATGAGATATTGATGAATGTCGCAAAGAATTGTAGGTATGATTATCTGTAAAGATGGAATTTAAAAAAGACACGAGTATTCCCATACCTGGACAGGGAGCTAATTTCTGAAGGGTATTTCATTACATTTTCTTATTTTCTCCCTATGAACATGTTATACACAAAGAATAATACACAAAGCAAAGGTATTGTTACTGCTGGGGGGTTTTGTTTGTTTGGTTTTTGTTTTTTGCCTAAAAACTTGCCAGTTGAATTTCATTTGTGTCATAAAGGAAGCATTAGGGAATTTTTCTTAAAATCTAGTTGAATTGTTCTGATGAGATTTATTATGTTCCCCTTCTTCCTAGCCTGCAGGGCTGCTTGTTAAAGGAGAAGTGTGGTTGCAGGGGAAAGGACAAGGAAAGCTGCAGCTGTAACTTACCAAACAATGCTCATTTCCAGAAGGACATGATCATTTGTAGCTGAAGGGAGTGATCAAGTTATAAAGGTTACCTAATCCTGCTCTGCCTGCTTCACTGTCTTCATGTCAGTGCCTCTTAAGTACACAGACGTATTGTTGGAAGACACCCGATTTCATGCAAATTCATTCAGAACGTCCTATCCGCCCCTTTGCCTATCCAGTATGAAAAAGGAAACTATACGGAAGCTGCAAGCATAGATTGCTCCCTCTGACTCACTCTTTGCATGTTTCGTCTTTGTGTGTACTAGTATCTTTCAACATCTCTGTGTGCCTTTCTTTCTGTGGTAATGTCTCTTATGGGTGTGTGCAGGTTACTTTGAGTGCGCGTCTCTTCCTGCGTGAGTGCTGGTCTCTCTTGTCTCTTTGTGTCTGTATCTTGTTTCCAGATCCCTCTCTTTCTCTCCGTGTGCCTCCCTGAGTATCCATATGTGAGAAAGTCTTTGTGTGTGTCTGAAAACACTGTAGAACCTCCTTAAGCCTTGACTATTTTGCTCGAGTATGCGTGTACCTGTGCAAAGTGGAAATGTAGGTGGTATATGCAAGCTTTTAGACTGTAAACATTTGACCCCCGCCTTTTTGAGTCTTCATCCTTTATGTTAAACATTGGGGTGAAGAATAGGAAAGGAGGGGTGTGCAGAGGTTGTAGGAAAAAAGAAATCTGTGTGTGCAAGTGCCGATCCCGTTGACCCCTTTGAAAATTGAAATAATGATAATGCGCGTCTCCTGACTGCATCAAAGTATCAGCACATCAAAAGCCAGGAGGCATGAAATGCAAATGATAAAGTGAAAGCAGATGGATTGTGCATGATCGCCTGATGCCCAATGAATTTTAAAAGGTGCTGGTTTGCAAGGGGGGGTAGGGTGGAGGGTGGGGGTTGGGGGTGGGGGGACTGAAATAAACACGTTATCCCTGCAATTTTTTTTTTGTTCTTGACGCTCACTCCTGACAATATTTTTTCACACTTGAGTGAACACCCACTCCATCTCTCTCTCCCTTTCTCCCTCTCTCTTTCTCTCTCTTTCTCTTTCCTCTCCAATTCCCACCCACCTCCCCCCCCCCCCCCCCAACCTCTTACACGTCTCAGGTCATGTCGCTGCAGCTCCGGTGGAAATAATAAGATATAAACCACGAGGTTGTTATTTGCATAGAAATAGCATGGAGCCCCAGGCAGCAAGGGAGAAGGACACAGGGATCATTTGTCTAAAATTTTAATGAAAACTTTTGCTGAGGCAGAGATTTTTTTGAAACTTTCTTTCTCCCTGCTTTTCTCCTCCCCTCCCCACCCCCAACCCCCCCATCACTGATTTGACTTAACATGGTTCAATTTGAAGAGAAAGGGTTGACACACCACATATCATACTTCTGTAATACAGCAACATGTAAATTGTTTGTTCCTTTAATAGATATGAAGCTAGAGAGACACACATTCCCAACTTAATACATTGCATGTATGTGTCAAGCTTTTATGGCTACACTCCATCTCAGTGCACACGTGATGTTGCCTGTCGTTAGCCGACCTGTTTTTAATTAGTTCAGACCTTCCTACCTTTTTGCTTCCAAAGACTCTTACTTTGTAAAGGATTTCTTTTTGTAGCCAACAGTAGTAACCTGCAAATAAAATATAAATGCTCTGGCAGTTTCCTGTTTTTTACTTTCAGTGGTTTTACTGTACATTTACACATTTTATTCACAGGCACTGTCCTTTGCCACTGTGTCTTTTGTTCCAAGTGCTTCCTGCATTCATATTTTTATCCCTTTCCCCCTGTTATCTCAGTATTTATATATTCTCTTTCCTTGTCTATCTTGTTCTCTGTTGCCTGTAGTTACTTGTAAAACATTCAAAATATTACCAAGTTGAGGAGGGGTGTAGTATCTGGGTTTTCATAAGTGCCGCACAAGATTTGCTATTTGAACAAAAGGCATTGGGCTGGTGATTAGAAGCAGTCTGGATGACTCTATTTGAAACTTAACATCAGTCCAGCCCCCTTGCTAACTTCTGGAGTGGGCTAGTGGTGTCAAGGCTGTTTTACAGATGGGAAGACTACAACAGTAAGAGGTAAAGTGACTTGGTTCCATTGGCAAAGACTAAATCTGCATCAGAACATGAACTTCCACGTCCTCAAGTTTTATTCAAGATGGGCTCAGTCCTAGGGTGCGTGGGTGGCTCAACTGGTTAAGTGTCTGACTCCTGATTTCAGCTCAGGTCATGATCTCACAGTTCATGAGTTCGAGCCCCACACCGGGCACTGCGCTGACGGTGCAGAGCCTGCTTGGGATTCTCTCTCTCTCCTCTCTCTCTCTCTCTCTACCTCTACCCCACTTGCGCGCTCTCTCTCTCTCTCTCTCTCTCTCAAAAATAAATAGAGGCGCCTGGGTGGCTCAGTCAGTTGGGTGTATGACTTCGGCTCAGGTCATGATCTCACGCTCGGTTCATGGGTTCAAGCCCCGTGTTGGACTCTGTGCTGAGAGCTCAGAGCCCGGAGCCTGCTTTGGGTTCTGTGTCTCCCTCTCTTTCTGCCCCTCACCCACTCACACTCTGTCTCTCTCTCTCTCTCTAAAAAATAAATAAACATTAAAAAATTTTTTAATAAAAAAACTTTAAAAAAAAAAAAAAAGATGAGCTCAGTCCCCTCTGCTTAGTATCCACAAGGCCTGGTCATTTCCCTTTTTGTCCAAATGTCATGGGCATGATGACATAAATAAGAGAAGCTTGTAAGGGTCTGCTATTTCATGCCCCCCCAAGGTAGAAGACCATAGGTTCTTAGCTCTACAAACTGTAGGCTGTAGGTGGCAGATTTCTCAGAATGCCTCATTGAGTGGTAAGGCAGGCACACACTGATGGATGTGATACTAACCTGCTGGAAGAGTGTCACGCTAGCCTGCCAAAGGCAGCAACCAGTGTGCTTGGGGAACTGGTAAGTTAGATCCTTAAGGGGCTGAGACAGTTTGTACAGAAATAAACTTCTGAGTCAAGGTACCATTGGATATTTCCAGTAACTTTCAGATTTACTTCCCCTATTCCACCATTCCTGTTCCTATGTAATGTCTCTAATACATTAGGTGGTGGATAGGCTGGAAGGACCTAGCGTTGTAAGGTAACACTGATGTAGACCAGAGCCAGCTAGTCCTCACTCCATCCCCCAGACTTGAGGTATACACAGAGAAATCAGGATTTTCAATTTATAGCCTGTCCTAATTGTCTGTGGAGGTAAGGCATGTACCAATGACTGTGAGAAATGGAATTATAGATTCGTTCAGGAGTTGTTATGTGACATTTTAAAGCTTCTGCGTGGGGTGCCCAGGTGGTTCAGTCGGTTAAGTGTCCAACTTCAGCTCAAGTCATGATCTTGCAGTTCGAGATCTTGAGTTCAAGCCCTGCATTGGGCTCTGCGCTGACAGCTCAGAGCCTGGAGCCTGTTTTCGATTCTGTGTCTCCCTGTCTCTTTGCCCCTCTCCTGTTCATGCTCTGGTCTCTCAAAAATAAGTAAACATTAAAAAAATAAATAAAAGATAAAACTTGTGCTTTAGGGACGGGGGGGGATGCCATAATCTCATCTCCTTTACCAAGATCAGGCCCCTGTTTCCACTGAATCTGCCAGGAAAAAAGAAATTATATGATGGTGTGGCTAGGGCTATATATGTTCGGTCCGTAGGGCCCTAATTCTAATCTTGTTTTTGAGACTTGATGCAAGTCCTCTGGATCTCAGTTTGCAAACACATTTTTATGTATTTGTGCAATATGAAATGTGAAGTCGTTGCTCACTCTGTTATGTGCAACATCAGAGCTCCTCCCACAAGCTTGTAGGACTGGGGACCTGCACTGTACATTCTCCATATGCACCCATGACTTTGTGACATGCAACATGAAAGAGTTACAGAGACTCAAGAAGGGAAGAAGAGAGGGGCACCTGGCTGGCTCAGTCGGTGGAGCAGGTGACTCTTGGTCTTGGGTCATGAGTTTGAGCCTCACATTGGGTGTAGAGATTACTTAAAAAAATAGTAAATAAATATTTTTTTGAAAAAAGAGATTATTTAGCTCTTGCTGTGAGGCAGCATTGTAACTTCACATAATTTAAAGAGCATGGACACTAAAGCCCAATTGCCTGGGTTTAATTCCTGGTTCTTCCACCTACTAGCTTGTGTGACCTTGGGCAATTTTCTTAGCTTTTCTGGGTCACAGTTGTATTAACTGTAAAATGAGGATAATAATAGTACCTATTTACCAGGTCTTATGAGGATTAAATGAGTTAATATAGGTAAGTCACTGACACTGTTGTAGTGTTCCCTAAGCTGAATTTAGGGTTCTTTCTCATTGCAACACATTGTCCAGACCCTGGAAAGGAAATATAAACAAAACATCTTTCTGATCCTTTGAAGGCAAAAATTCCTTTAAGAAAATGTTAAATGTCCGTCCTCACCATGGCAGTACATTCATGTATTGACTTTCCCAATAGATGTTATCCAAAGACAATCACTGCACTTTGGAAAGCCATTAACGTCAGAGGCACCCTATTGGGTCCTGATAGGGCAGTATATGTGTCAGTCATCTGTCTACAGTAGTCCCTAAGGACTTGTTGATACAATAGCCCATAATCACTCTAAGGATCAGACCAGCAATTTGCATTTTTAAAAGTCCCTAACTACCTATTTTCACAATAGACAGTCCCTGTACTCCGGAAGCTCCAGATGGGATCGCTCTCCTTTTAAAGAGGGCATTTGAGCTTCCTTTCTGAGTAAGCCTCGCTTTAGCATTATGAATGAGTTCTCAGAAAGGATTGCTATGGGCACATCTTCTTAGTTTTCAAACCCTGTTCCCCTGGACCCCAATACCCACACACAAAATATGGGCAAACCCGCCCCCATTTTGTTTTTTCATTTGATGTTCCTCGGGTTTGGTAGAAAACTGTACTAGGTATGTTTGACTCCATCAGTGAGTCATGATCTACCCTCAGCCTGATCCCCAGCTGTCTGGTTTAGAGATCTTGCAGGGTAGAATTTCCCTTCAGAGCTCCATTAGAGAAGTTGCCTCTGACTAAGAGAGCCCTGTGTGGGTACAGTGGCTTGGAAACTAATGACTTGGGAGAACCTAAAACAAGTATCAGTACTGAACTTCTAGATGGAGTGAGTGCTCTGAGGCCCTGCCTAGGGCATTAAATACAGACTCAGGAATTATTATGTTTGACAACCTATTATAAATGCTCAAACTTTTTGAAGTTAACGAAACTTTTAGATTAAAAAAAAGGCAAACAAAAACTTTTCATCATTCTGCTCCCTGAATTTACTAGGTAAATAACTGGACTTTCTTCTGTTTGGGCCTCAATTTCCTTTTTATAAAATACATTTCCCACCCTAAGGTGAAGACCAGAGGATCTCTTAATCTTAAATTCTCTTGAACTTTTAGTATTCTGTTATGCTATATCTATTGATTTGTAGCCAGGGAACCATGTTAGGCTGGAGCAGAGAGAGAATAGATTGGGAAGGAGGGTAGGTAGGGTCTAAAAGTTGCTGCAGGGGCACCTGGGTGGCTCAGTTGGTTAAGTGTCTGACTCTTGGTTTCATTTCAGGTTATGATCTAACAGTTTGTGAATTCAAGCTCTGCATCAGGCTCCATACTGACAGTGTGGAGTCTGCTTGGGAATCTCTGTCTCCCTCTCTCTCTGCCCCTCCCCGACTCACACAGTCTCTGTCTCTCTCAAAATAAATAAATAAACTTAAAAATATAAACAAAATAAAATAGTTGCTACATATTAGGGTGTTATATACTAGTGAGATTACATGTTAGTGATATATGAAGTTATTACATTGTAACAAGATTAGGAATAGGAGTTGTAAAGAATAGTAATTAAAAACTTTGTTAATCTCATTTCTTATCCATATTACAGAAAAATAAATGCGATATGGTAGTGGTGGTGTTAATGATAACTATTGATGACAGCAAGTAGCCATAGAATTATAATTATCGGGAGTGGAAGATCCTCAAAAGTCCAACCACTCAACCATTGTTCAAATTTCCTCTGTAACATGTTACTGCCTAACATTCATTCAGTTATGCTTGAAAACCTCAACTGAAGGGGAGCTCAGTACTTTATGAGCCAATCCCTTTCATCTGTATGAAGTTCACATTTAGCTACAGCCTGTTCGATTGTACAGACCAATTCCTCTTAAAAAGTAGTGTTCAGAATTAACAAAGCAACTCCCAGTATTATGGTGTAACCTGTATGGAATTGAATGGAACCACAATCTTTCCCGTGTACTTTGTTTTCAGAATCTGGCTTTGTCTTTTTTTTTTTTTTTTTAATTTTTTTTTTTATGTTTATTTATTTTTGGGACAGAGAGAGACAGAGCATGAACAGGGGAGGGGCAGAGAGAGAGGGAGACACAGAATCGGAAGTAGGCTCCAGGCTCTGAGCCATCAGCCCAGGGCCCCACGCGGGGCTCGAACTCACGAACCGCGAGATCGTGACCTGAGCCGAAGTCGGATGCTCAACCGACTGAGCCATCCAGGCGCCCCAGAATCTGGCTTTGTCTTAACAGATTAAAGATGAAAATGCTATCCAAAGATAGAAAGGAAACTGGATTCAGAAATAACATTCTTGCCAGCCAAAACGGCAAAATAAGTAGCAATTATAAGAGAACAGCTAAAATGTACACCAGTTGGAAGTACTCTGTAGGTTAGGGGTCTGCTGCAAGGTGTCATGCAAGGTTTTGAGAGCCTTATTATCTCCTGCTTCTCCACCACCTGACTTGTTGGCCCTGTACACAGTTGGAGGTTCTTGGGTGTTGTGTATTCTTTTTTTTTTTTTTTTTTTTTACGTTTACTTATTTATTTTGAGAGAGGGTGGGGGAGGGGCAGAAGAGACTCCCAAGCAGGCTCTATACTGTCAGCACGAAGCCCGATTTGGGGCTCAAACTCAGAAACTATGAGATCATAGCCTGAGCCGAAGTTGGTGCTTAACCAACAGCGGCCCAGGTGCCCCTTGGGTTCTGTGTATTTAGGTAAAACTGTATTTAGTTAAAACTCATTGGGTCCACAGTTAGGTAATACTTATTTCAGGAATCAGTGAAGATGACTGTAGACTGAGATACTCTAAAGCTCTAAGGGCACACAACCAAATCTAAAATGCTAGAATTTATTACCTCTCACCTCAGCAATCTCTGGCTCACTTTCTACGTGTAGCCCTTTGTCATCTCTCTACCCTGTCTCTGGAGTGATCCGTTTCAACTTCTAGCATTGTGCTGCTTCCTGAGTTTTAGAGTGAAGAAATGCCTCTATCTCACAGATTCTGTGCCATGCAGGGTCTCTGCACTTTCTGCCTCTAATAAAACATTGTCCCTAAACTCAAGCTGAGTGCCTTCTTAGGACTGTTAACAGGATCCCTTAAATGGAGCAGTTCAGCTGTTTCATTTTCCAGTCATTCCTATGTTACACCTTCTTACGCTGGATTTTCTTCACCTTTCTCTCTTTCTACAAATGTTTATAGCTCTGTCTTTGCAAATTAGCGTTCACTGGAAGCTTTGCCTATTCCGTTTACCCTTATCTTCTCCCCTTAACCTTTCTTCTCCCCAGCCCAAGCCTGAAACCCAAGGAAATTAGCTTCTCACCTCTGCTCCCCCATAAAAAAAAAAAGGAAAAAAAAAAAAAACCCCAACTCATAGTCCTCCAACAGTGTCTTTTTCTTGGATTTGCAGTCAGCAGCCATCTCCAATAACCATCAGGCTGTCAGCTTTGCAGCTCCCCACTACCTCCCACCTCCCCCATCACTCACCAGAGGAAAAAGAGAGCCAGAGCAAGAGCTTGAAATATATCATGCAATAGTGTATCATGAATTTGTTGTGAATCACAGCAGTGAAGCAGGTTTATTTATTTCTGAGACCTTAAATCAATACAAAGTAGGTCTCTTAGTTCTGAAGCTGGGATGGAGTGTGAAAAAATGAGCCCATTGTACTCTTAAAACTTTGGGGAAAGGAGATGACAGCTATATAATTCCATTTACCAGGCACTAGGGGCTTTAATGTGAAGGTGACAGGGAGCTCTTTGTGCATTTAGAGCACCATATCTTCTAAATAAAAGATCTGTAGACTTGATAGTGGAGCATAGCTCCAAGTTTAATAATCTCCAAGCATTAGACCGAACCAATATGTTCCCAAGTCAGAGAGTTCCCCCCTAAACACTCATAAATTAAAAGTGCAAGAGCTGCACACATTGGTAGATTAGGAATGCAAGGACTCCAGCCTTTCCTAGAAGAAAGACAGACCTGGGCTCAGGCTGTGCGCAGACTGCTGTGTGAATATGATAAAGATGCAGGAAACGAGACTGTTTAGAAACCTAGCTCCTGGCTGTTCATCATTCCAGATGTCCCCTGTGCTGGATCCAAATCTAGCTATGTTCCCTCTCAGAGTGGCCACCTTCACATAGTCTAATCAGCTAATGTACACAGTCAGGAGTGTTGAATTATGAAAGGAGAATCTTTAAGAGCTGTTTAGATTGAACTACAGATTACCATGCCCAGGCTTCAAGTTCTTCTGGTTGATTCCTGACTGGTTCCTAATTTTAATAATGCCTCAGTGTCTGGAATTTAAGCCTTTCAAAATCGCATGCACATAAGAGAAATTGAGAAATCAGTGTTATTAAGGAAAAGAACCCACCCAAATTTCACTAACAGCATAAGATGCAAATAGAAGTGAGGACCACTGGAACATATAATCAAGTTTGGAATATCTTCATTTTCTATCTGACCCATTGATAAAATATGCCTTTTCTCAACAGATGAAGCAGGGTTATGCAGCTCAGTAGAGCAACCCTAATATAATATGACTTTATATTAGATAGAGTTGCTAGCTTAATTCTAGCTCAGGTAAGGAATTTTGAAATAAAAACCCAATGTTTGCATTAGGGAAAACTAAAAGGATGGGACAATTGAAAAACATTTTGCTTAAGAAAGCTGCTACACATTATAACACTAATGTGGAAGATTTCTTTTGCTTATGTTAGTTCGACTTGCTGAAAATATAAATTAAAGCTGAGGTTTTGTAGAGCGCCAAGAATTATGGCAGTTCACATGCATTTATTGCATGCCTGTTATGTATAAAGTTCTATCCTTACGCTGTGGTTATGATTTCTGCTTTCATGGAGCTTCAAATTTAGACTTGAAAAACAGTTACAGGCTTTTCATGTGATCTAAAGGTAAAAAGTAAGGGGTGCCTGGGTGGCTCAGTCGGTTGGGCGTCCGACTTTGGCTCAGGTCATTATCTCACGGTTCGAGGGTTTGAGCCCCACATCGGGCTCTCTGCTGACGGCTCGGAACCTGGAGCCTGTTTCCGATTCTGTGTCTCCCTCTCTCTCTGCCTCTCCCCTGCTTATGCTCTGACTCTCTCTCTCTCAAAAATGAATAAACATTAAATTTTTTTTTAATTAAAAAAAAAAAAGTAAAATTGCTGCCCACCAGATGTAAATGAGAAAACAAAACAAACAAACCAGGCTGCCCAAGGGCGCCTGAGTGGCTCAGTTGGTTAAGCATCCCAACTCTTGATATTGGCTCGGTTCATGGAATCCAGCCCCACATCAGGCCCTGCACTGACAGCATGGAACCTGCTTGGGATTCTCTCTCTCCCTGTCTTTCTCTCTCAAAAATATATAATCCTTAAAAAAAAGAAAAAGGATGCCAAGATGAACTGTTAAGTGCTACTCCACAAGAAACCAGACCCCAGCGAGCACCAGACTCTTTGCCTAGCCACTGGTGGGCACAGACAGTCACACAGCCCTCTGTCTTTCCACACCAACCTCACATCTTCTGTCCTTGTCAGAAAACCATTGGGATTTTTTTTTTTTTAATTTCCATCTTTTGAAAGCATATGATAGAAGATTGTTATTCAGGGGATGTCTGGGTGGCTCAGTCAGTTAAGCTTCTGACTTCGGCTTAGGTCATGATCTCACAGTTCACAGGTTTGAGCCCCACGTCGTGCTCTGTGCCGACAGCTCAGAACCTGGAGCCTGCTTCGGATTCTGTGTCTCCCTCTCTCTCTATCCCTCCCCTGCTTGTGCTCTGTCTCTGCTCTCTCTCTCAAAAATAAACATAAAAAATTTTTGAATGGCTTAAATTTAATTAATTTTAAGAAATTTGAACAGAAATTTCAGCAAAAAAGATAGGAGGATGGTAAAAGAGCACACGAAAGGATGCTTATCGTTAGTCATTAGAGAAATGCAAATTAAAAACCACAATTAGGCACCACTAAAATAAAGGAAAAAAATTCTTTTGATAAAATTTTTAACTGACAATACTAAGTATTGGTGAGAGTGCAGAACAACTGGAACTCTTATACATATTAGTAAAAATGTGAAATAGTACAGCCACTTTGAAAAAGTTTACTCCAGCCATAAACAAGAATGAGAACTTACCATTTACAACAACATGGATGAACCCGGAAGGTATAATGCTAAGTGAAATAAGCCAGTCAGAGAAAGACAAATACCATGTGGTTTCACTCATATTTAAGAAACAAAACAAAGGAACAAAGGAAAAGAGAGTCAAAAACCAGACTCTTAATACAGAAAACAAAATGGTGGTTGCCAGAGGGGAGGTAGAAGGGGGGATGGGTGAAATAGGTGAGGAAGATTAAAAGTACACTTATCTAGATGAGCACTATTATGTAGAATTGCTTCATTATATTGTATACCTGAAACTAATACAACAATGTGTGTTAATTATACTTCAATAAAAAAATAAAGTTTAGCATTCTTTTTTTTAAAAAATAAGCATTTACAGGGGCACCTGGGTGGCTCAGTTGGTTGAGGGTCCACCGACTTCAGCTCAAGTCATGATCCCACAGTTCGTGGGTTCAAGCCCCGCATCAGGCTCTGTGCTGACCGCTTGCTCAGAGCCTGGAGCCTGCTTCAGATTCTGTGTCTCCTTCTCTCTCTGCCCCTCCCCCGCTCACGCTTTGTCTCACTGTTTCTCAAAAATAAATAAATGTAAAAAAAAATTTTTTTTAATAAAAAATAAACATAAGCATTTACCATATGATGTAGCAATCCTATTCCTGGGTATTACCCAAGAGAAATGAAAATATATATCCACACAAAAACCTGTCCACGAATGTCTATAGCAGCTTTATTCATAATTTCCCCGAATTGGAAACTACCCACCTGTCCACCAAGAGGCAAACAGATGAGCAAGTTGTGGTACTTCCATAAAATGGAATACTACTCGGCAGTTGAAAGGAACTACTGACACCTACGTCAGCATGAATGAATCTCAGATGTGTTAAACTAACTGAAAGAAACTAGACTCCAAATAGCATGTAGTATATGACTCCATTTGTAGAACATCCTAGAAACGGCAGAACTGTTGAGGCAGAAAGCCGGGGAGAAGGGAATGGATTATAAAGGAGATAAGAGTTCAAGTGTACTTGACATATAATATCATACTGGTTTCAGGTATATAAAGTAAGTGCTTCAACAGTTGTATACTACATTATGAAATGATCACTACCATACAACTAGCTACCGTCAGTTACCATACAGAGTTGTTACCATATTGTTAACTATATTCTCTATATTGCACATTACGTTCCGATGATTTATTTATTTTGTAACTGGAAATTTGTACCCTATTTTGTCCACCCCCCACCACACACACACACACACTCATCCCTCTGGCAACCACCATTCTGTTTTCTGAGTCTGTCTGTGGCCTGTTCATTTGTTTTTTAGATTCCACATGTAAATAAAATGGTATTTGTCTTTCTCAGATTTATTTCAGTTAGCATAGTAACTTTTAGGTCCATCCATATCATCACAATTGGCAAGACTTTTTTTATGGCTGAGTAATATTCTGTGATACCCACATGCCACACATCTCCACTATCCATTCATCTATTGATAGACACTTAGGCTGCTTCCATACCTTGGCTATTGTAAATAATGCTGCAGTGAACATAGAAGAGCATGTATCTTTTCGAATTAGTGTTTTCATTTTGTTTGGTTAAATACCCAGAAGTGGAATTGCTGGGTCATATGGTAATTCTGTTTTTAATTTTTTCTTTTAATTTTTAAAAAGTAATCTCTACACCCAATACAGTGCTCACACCCACAACCCTGAAATCAAGAGTTGCACACTTTACCTACTGAGCTAGCCAGGTGCCCCATTTTTAATTTTAGGAGAACTTCCATACTGTTTTACACAGTAGCTGCACTGGTTTGTATTCCCATCACCAGTGCAGGTAGCGTTCCCTTTTTTTCTCATCATTGTCCAACACTTGTCTTATTTTTTTGGTACTAGCCATTCTGACAGATGTGGGATGATAATCTTTTTGTGGTTTTGGTTTGCATTTCTCTGATGATTAGTGATGTTGAGGATCTTTTCACGTGCCTGTTGGCCACCTGTATGTCTTCTTTGGAGAAATGTCTATTCAGGTCCTTTGTGTTTTAATTGGATTGTTCATTTTTGTGATACTGAATTGTGTGCATTCTTTATATATTTTGGATATTAACCCCTTATTGAATATATCATTTACAAATATCTTCTCCCTTTCATTAGATTGCCTTTTCGTGTTGTTGATGGTTTGCTTCACTATGTAGTATCTTTTTGGTTTGATGAAGTCCCATTGGTTTATTTTTGCTTTTATTGCTCTTGCCTAAAGAGACCAATCCAAAAAACATATTGCTAAGGCATGTCAAAAAACTTACTCCCTATGTTTTCTTCTCCAGGGTTTATGCTTCTGGTCTTACATTTAAGTATTTGAGTATTTTTTTGTATATGGTGTAAGAAAATAGTCCAATTTTATTCTTTTTATTCTTTTGCATGTAGTTGTCAAGTTTTTCCAGCACTGTTTATTAAAGAGACTGTCTTTTCCTTATTGTATATTCTTGCACCCTTTGTTGAAAATTAATTGTGTAAGCATGGATTTATTTCTAGACCCTCTATTCTGTTCCATTGATCTATAGGTCTGTTTTTGTGCCAATACCATAATCTTTTGATTACTTATAGCTTTGTAATATAATTTGAAATCAGGAAATGTGATACCTCCAGCTTTGTTCTTCTTTCTCAAGATTGCTTTGGCTATTTGGATCTTTTGTGGTTCCATAGACATTTTAGGATTATGTGTTCTAGTTCTGTGAAAAATGCCATTTTGATAGAGTATTTTGATGGAGAGTCCATTGACTCTTTAGGTAGTGTGGACATTTTAACAACATTAATTCTTCCAGTCCGTGAGTATAGAATATCTTTCCATTTATTTGTGTCTTCTTCAATTTCTTTCATCAGTGTTTCATAGTTTTCAGAGTACAAGTCTTTCACCTCCTTGGTTAAATTTAGTTCTGGGCATTTTACTCTTTTTGTTGCACTTGCTTAAGTGGGATGGTTTTCTTAATTTCTCTTTCTGCTGCTTCATTATTAGTCTATAGAAATGCAACAGATTTATGCATATTAATTTTATACCCTGGAACTTTACTAAATTCATTTATTCATTCTAATAGTTTTTTTTTTTTTTTAATGTTTATTTATTTTTGAGAGAGAGCAGAGAGCAAGCATGAGCGAGCGGGGAGGGGCAGACAGAGAGGTTAGACAGAGAATCCTAAGCAGGCTCCAGGTTCTGAGCTGTCAGCACAGAGCCTGACATGGATCTTGAACTCACAAGCCACGAGATCATGACCTGAGCTGAAGTCAGATGCCCAACCAACTGAGCCACCCAGGTACCCCAGTTCTAATAGTTTTTTTGGTGGAGTCTTAGGGATTTTCTGTAAATAGTATCACATCATCTGCAAATCATGACAGTTTTATTTCTTTTCTAACTTAGATGCCTTTTATTTCTTTTTCTTGTCTGATTGTTGTGACTAAGACTTCCTATATTATGTTGAATAAAAGTGGTCATGGGGGCGCCTGGGTGGCTCAGTCGGTTAAGCGTCCAACTTCAGGCCAGGTCATGACCTCGCAGTTCGTGAGTTCAAGCCCTGTGTCGGGCTCTGTGCTGACAGCTCAGAGCCTGGAGCCTGCTTCAGATTCTGCGTCTCCCTCTCTCTCTGCCCCTCCCTAGCTTGCTCTCTCTCTCTCTCTCTCTCTCTCTCTCTCTTTCTCTCAAAACATAAATAAAGCATTAAAAAGTTTGGGTACCACCTTATCTTGTTCCTGACCTTAGAGAAAAAGCTTTCAGCTTTTCATTGTTGGCGTATGGTATTAGCTGTTGCTTTGTCATCTATGCCTTTTATTATGTTGAGGTATGTTCCCTGTGTACCCTTTTTTTTGTTGAGAATTTTTATCATAAATGGACATTGAGTTTTTGCAAAATGCTTTTCTGCATCTGTTGACACCATATAATTTTTTTTAACATATATTTATTTATTTTGAGCAAGAGAGAGAGAGCTCCAGCAGGGGAGGGGCAGAGAGAGAGGGAGAGAGAGAATCCCAATCAGGCTCCACACTGTCAGCCCAGAGCCTGACGCGGGGCTCAAACTCACAAACTGTGAGATCATGACCTGAGCTAAAATCAAGAGTCAGACATTTAACTGCCTGAGCCACTCAGGAGCCCCTGATCATGTGATTTTTATACTTCTTTTTGTTAATGTGGGGTATCACATTCATTCATTTGCAGGTATTGAACTATCCTTCCACATGTATTATCCTTTTAACGTATTGTTGAATTCAGTTTGCTAATCGTTTTTTTGAGGATTTTTTGCATTTATGTTCATCAGGGATATTGGTCTGTAAATTTTTTTGTGGGGCTTTGTGGTTTTGTTACCAGGGTAATGCTGGCCTCATAGAATGAGTTCATTTTCAATTATTTTATTTTATTTTATTTTATTTTATTTTATTTTATTTTATTTTATTTTATTTATTTAAATTTACATCCAAGTTAGTTAGCATATAGTACAACAATGATTTCAGGAGTAGATTCCTTAATGTCCCTTACCCATTTAGCCCATCCCTCCTCCCCACACCCCCTCCAGTAACCCTCTGTTTGTTCTCCATTTTTAAGACTGTCTTATGTTTTGTCCCCCTCCCTGTTTTTATATTATTTTTGCTTCCCTTATGTTCATCTGTTTTGTATCTTAAGGTCGTCATATAAGTGAAGTCATATATTTGTCTTTCTCTGACTAATTTCACTTAGCATAATACCCTCTAGTTCCATCCACGTAGTTGAAAATGGCAAGATCTCATTATTTTTGATTGCCGAGTAATACTCCATTGTATATATATACCACATCTTCTTTATCCATTCATCTGTTAATGGACATTTGGGCTCTTTCCATACTTTGGCTATTGTTGGTAGTGCTGCTATAAACATTGGGGTGCATGTGCCCCTTTGAAACAGTACACCTGTATCCCTTGGATAAATACATAGTAGTGCAATTGCTGGGTTGTAGGGTAGTTCTATTTTTAATTTTTTCAGGAACCTCCATACTGTTTTCCAGAGTGACTGTACCAGTTTACATTCCCACCAACAGTATAAAAGAGATCCTCTGTCTCCACATCCTCTCCAACATCTGTTGTTGCCTACGTTGTGAACGTTTGCAGCTCTGACAGGTGTGAGGTGGTATTTCATTGTGGTTTTGATTTGTATTTCCCTGATGATCAGTGAGGTTGAGCATTTTTTTCATGTGTCGGTTGGCCATCTGGATATCTTCTTTGGAGAAGTGCCTGTTCATGTCTTTTGCCCATTTCTTCACTAGATTATTTGTTTTTTGGGTGTTGAGTTTGATAAGTTCTTTATAGATTTTGGATACTAACCCTTTATCTGATATGTCATTTGCACATATCTTCTCCCATTCTGTCAGTTGCCTTTTAGATTTGCTGATTATTTCCTGCGCTGTGCAGAAGCTTTTTATTTTGATGAGGTCCCAGTAGTTCATTTTTGCTTTTGTTTCCCTTGCCTCCAGAGTCATGTTGAGTAAGAAGTTGCTGCAGCCAAAATCAAAGAGGTTTTTGCCTGCTTTCTCCTTGAGGATTTTGATGACTTCCTGTCTTACATTTAGGTCTTTCATCCATTTTGAGTTTCTTTTTGTATATGGTGTAAGAAAGTGGTCCAGGTTCATTTTTCTGCATGTCGCTGTACAGTTTTCCCAGCACCACTTGCTGAAGAGACTGTCTTTATTCCATTGAATATTCTTTCCTGATTTGTCAAAGATTAGTTAGCCATACGTTTGTGGGTCCGTTTCTAGGTACTGTATTCTGTTGCATTGATCTGAGTGTCTTAACTCTTCTTTAAATGTTTGGTAGATTTCACCTGTGAAGCCATCTCGTCCTGGACTTTGTTGGGAGTGTTTTGATTACTGGTTGAATTTAATTAATAGGATTTGGCCTGTTCAGATTTTTTTTTTTTTTTAAGTTTATTTACTTAGTACAAGTGAGAGTGTGCCTCAGAATCCCAAGCAGGCTCTGTGCTGTCCATGCAGAGCCCGTCACGGGGGTTGATCTCACAAACCAATACCAAGAGTCAGTTTTGGTTGTAACTTCTCTTTCATTTTCATTTTTATTTGGGCCCTCTCTCTTTTTTTCTTGTTGAGTCTGGCTAACAGTTTATCAATTTTGTTTATCTTTTCTAAGAACCAGCTCTTAGTTTCATTGATCACTTGTGTTGTCTTTTTAGTCTATTTCATTTATTTCCACTCTGATCTTTATTATTTGCCTTCTTTTCACCAATCTTAGGCTTTGTTTGTCCTTTCTAGTTTCAGTAGGTGAAAGATTAGGTTGTTTATCTGAGATTTTTTTGTTTACTGTAGTTAGGCCTTCATTATTATGAACTTCTCTCCTTAGAACTGCTTTTGCTCTATCCTATAGATTTTTGAACATTGTGTTTCCATTTTCATTTGTTTTCAGTAGCATGATGTTTATCCTCCACATGTTTCTGTTTTTTCCAGTTTTCTTCTTGTAATTGATTTCTAGTTGGTACCATCATGGTCAGAAAAGATGCTTGGTGTGATTTCAGTCTTTTTAAATTTATTGACACTTGTTTTGTGACCTTACATGTGATCTGTCTTGGAGTATGTTCCATATGAATTTCAAAAGAATGTGTATTCTGCTGATTTTGTACGTGTATATATATATATCCATCCATCCATCTGTCCATCTATCCATCTGGTATAATGTATCATTCAAAGCCACTGTTTCTTTGTTGATTTTCTGTTTGGGTGATCTATCCATTGATGTAAGTGGGGTATTACAGTTCCCTGCTATTATTGTATTACTGTCAATTTCTCCCTATATATCTGTTAATATTTGTTTTGTGTATTTTTGTGCCCTTGTGTTGGGTCATATAGATATTTGAAATTGTTATATCCTCTTATTGGATTGATCCCTTTATCATTATGTAATGCCCTTCTTTGTTTCTTCTTACAATCTTTGTTTTAATATAATACTTGTCTAATATAAGTATTACTACCCCAGCTTTCTTTTATTTCCATTTGCAGGGAATACCTTTTTCTGTCCTTTTCACTTTCAATCTATGTGTGTATTTAGATCTGAAGTGAGTCTCTTATAGGCAGCATATAGGTAGTCTTGTTGTTGTTGTTTTTTTTAATGTTTATTTTGAGAAAGAGCACGTGGGTCAGGGAGGGGGCAGAGAGAGAGAGGGAGAGAGGGAGGGACAGAGAGGGAGAGAGAGAGAATCCCAAACAGGCCCCATTCCCAGCGCAGAGTCCAACATGGGACTCGATCCCACAACCATGAGATCACAACCTGAGCTGAAATCAAGAGTTGGACATTCAACTGACTGAGCCACCCAGGTGCCCTGGTGGTCATTTTTTTATTCATTCAACCACCGTATGTCTTTTGATTAGAGTATTTAGTAGATTTACGTTTCAAATAATTATTGAGAGACATGTACTTATTGCCATTTTGTTGATTGTTTTCTGGTTGTATCTCTTGACTAATTACTGTAGATCTAGACGATTTTACTACTTTTGTCTTTTAACCTTCATACTATGTAAGTAGTTGATCCACTACCTTTACCATATGTTTACCTTTACCAGTTAGATTTTTTTTTTCTTACATAATTTTCTTCTTTCTAGTTATGGCCTTTTCTTTTCCATTTAAAGAAGTCCCTTGGCACCTGGGTGGCTCAGTTGGTTAAGTGTCCGACTCTTGATCTCGGCTTAGGTTTTGGTCTCAGGATTGTGAGTTCAGGTCCCACATTGAGCTCCATGCTGGGCATGAAGCCTATTTAAAAAACAAAAACAAAAAACAAAAAAATAAAAATAAAACAGTCCCTTTAAAATTTCTTGTAAGACTGGTTTGGTGGTGATGAACTCCTTTACCTTTTGCTTGTCTGGGAAACTCCTTGTCTCTCCTCCTATTCTGAGTGATAACCTTGCTGAGTGGACTATTCTTGATTATAAGTCCTTTCCTTTCACACTTTGAATATATCATGCCACTCCCTCTGCCCTGCAAAGTTTATGCTAAAAAATCACCTCATAGTCGTATGGGAGTTCCCTTGTACTTAACTGGTTGTTTTTCTCTTGCTTCCCATAAGATTCCCTCTTTATTGACATTTTGATTATAACATGTCTTGATGTGAGTTTCTTTGGGTTCATCTTATTTGGTGTTTCCTGGACTTGGATGTCTGCTTCCTTCCCCAGGCTAGGGAAGTTTTCAGCCATTATTTCTTCAAATAGGTTTTCTGTCCCTTTCTTCTCCTTCTGGGACCTCTATAATGTGAATGTTAGTATGCTTGATGTTGTCCCAGAAGTCCCTAAACTACCTTTATTTTTTTTTTCTTTCTGCTGTTCTAGTTGTATGTTTTCCACTACTGTCTTCCAAATCACTGATCCATTCTTCTGCATTATCTAATCTGTTGCTGATTCATCCTCTTGTGTATTTTTCATTTAAGTTATTGTATTCTTTATTTCTCATTTGTTCTTTTTTCTGTTTTTTATCTCTCTGTTGAAGTTTTTACTATATTCTTCCATTCTTTTCCTGAGTTTAATGAGCATCTTTATGATCATTACTCTGAACTCTTAATTTGGTAGATTGCTTATCTCCATTTCATTTAGTTCTTCTCCTGAGATTTTGTCTTACTCTTTCATTTGGAACTTGTTCTTTTGTCTCCTCATTTTCCTTAACTCTCTGTTTGTTTTTATGTATAGGTAGATCAGTTTTATCTCCCGGTCTTGAAGAAGTGGCTTTATGTAAGAGGGTGTCCTGTGGGGCCAGTAGCACAAAACCACCCTGGTCACTCAGTCCAAGTGAGTGACCTGCCCCTCCTCCTGCCCCTCCTCACCTGCCCCTCCTCCCGCCCCAGGGTTTCCCCTGTGGGCTACACACACCTTCCTGTTGAGGCTGGGCCACAGTTAGTGCAGACTTGCTGGTGCATGAGGCTGGCCCCTTGGAACAGGGGCCACTGGAGGAGAGGGGCTCTGGTGTTGGCAGAGACTACCCCCTGGGTGTGACGGTGCGCGGGGAGCCACTTGGGAAGGACTCTGCCAGGGTAGGTGGATGGGGGCTGGGGAGTCCACTGGGCAATGCTGGGGTGTGGTGAGTAGTGCCAGCACAGGAGATGGAGAGTGTCAGAACTGTCTCTCACCACCACCAGGCCAACTAGGTAGAAGAGGGGTGAAGAAAATGGTGCCTGCCAATGCTTCCTTCCCTGGAGAATGTTCCAGCAGATACCTGCCCCTCTAGCACATGCCCTAAAATTAGTGACTCTCTTAGAAGTCTCAGTTTCCTGCTGTTCTCTGGTACGTAAGCCCTACTGGTTTCCCAAGCCACATGTTATGGAGGCTCTGCTTCCTGTTGTAGGTCCCTTGAGCTGGGGAGCCCATGTGGGACTTGGACCCCTCATTCCTCAGGAAAGGCCTTTACAGTGGAGATATCCCTCCCACTTGTGGGTCACCACACCAGGGGTGTAGGTCCTGACTAGACCACATCTTGCCCTGCCTACCCATCTTGGTGTGGCTTTTTCTGTATATTCTTAGCTGTGTAAAATCTTTTCTGCCAGTCTTCACTTCATTTTCAGAGATAGTTCTATATGTCGTTGTAGTTCTGGTTTGTCCATGGAAGGAGGTGAACTCAGGATCTTCCTACTTCACCATCTTGATCCCACCCCCTTGAGGGAAATTTTGGGGTGATTTTGATGGTGCTTACGTATGTATTTGTCAAAATTCATAGAATTCTGTTCCTGAAAGTGGATGATTTTTCTATATATAAATTATACTTCAATAAACTAGACTTTTCAAAAATTTCTGTATTTGGAAGTAATTTATTGTCAGTATCCTCCAGGCTGTAGCTAAATGAGCAGTTTATGGATTCCTAAGATAAGTGATTTCTTTTTGGCAGTCAGTTTTCACTCTAGAAGCCTATATTTTGGTCATACTTTTCTCATACTTTTGACAAGTAAACTGTTGTGTGGCTCTTCTTACCCCCATTACACTGAAAATGCATTTCTGTTCTTCACACAGTCCACCTTCAAATCCTTGTCATCCTTCTGCCATTTAACTCATTCCTCTGTTTTCCTCTCCCCTGTATAAGCAGAGGTCTTCCAGTGTTTTGGGTGGCCTGTATCTCAGCCTCTTTTTGGCCAAATACCTTCTCCCTCCTCTCGTTGCACAGTCCCTTTACTCCAATTTACCCATCCACAGATCTGATCATTTCATAATATTGCTGTTTGTAGAGCGGTTTTTAGTCTTGTAGTGGATGGTCTTTAATCTGGCTGTGGCTCAGGTCAGAGGCTTTCCCATCCTGTGCTGGCAGTAGGTCACTGTGCCCCTTCTCTACCCCAACTCTGGTCTACCAGCTGCCAACCAGCACTCCAGTTTGCCAGTGACAAGCGCCAGTGAAGAGGGGAGAAGAAGTTGTAACCCTGAGTCTGTGTATTAAGAGGCTATATTTTGGGAACCCCCAGATATTCTTGGTCGCAAAGGCACCAGTTCTGTCTCCCTAGAGATTTAATTCCATTCACCCTTGGATATAGTCCTAGAGAAACATTTGCACAGTAATATGTACTGCACCACTTAAAATTGTTAATTGGAGATTGAATTACTTGTCAGCTTTTAAAAATGTAGTCCTCTCAGGTCAGAGAGGAGGGTGTTAGCAGCATGAGTAGATGAGCTATTGCATTTTTTTTCTTTCCCTTCCTCTTTTCTCCCCCTCCCTTTTCCTCTCTCTCATTCTTCCACCTTTCTTTTGTCTCTGATTTACCACTTGTTTCCTGCTCCCTCTTATTTTCATTCATATTTATCTCTCTGCCTTAGCCAAACCTTTATCAATAACCTGACAGATCACAGAGTGACTTTAATATCTAGAATCATGAATAAAGTCCAGTGATGATTGCTTGGGAAATGTACAGAACTCCTCAGATCCTCTTGAGAATGGAAATACCCTAATGAGAAGGAGGATTGCAGCAAGGACTCAGTTTGTGTAGCCTAAATTCTTAGATGCAAGAGGAATTATGTACTTCCTTCTTCTTTAAATAGAAGATTGCCCTGGACCAAGAATTGTTTAAAGGAGGAAAGATTGGCTAAAGGGGTTCAGAAAACAGCACATTTCATTTTTTATTCCATTGATATGCATCATTCTTATTCACATCTTCAGCACATGATTGCAAATATTTGCCTATATGTCTAACGGCCCCCATCGTAATGTATATATCAGGACAAGGGCAGGTTTCTAAAAATTGAGCTGAGTTGCATCTATGAAACTTGGAAATCTTAATGCCTGTGCTGACAAATATCCTGACAAGTAAATACTATACTCATTCAGTATTACATAGTGATTTCATTTGCACAAAACCTCACAATGCTCTGCCACTTCAGTCAAACGTCTAGAGCACTGGGGAAAGGAAGAACGTGTTTATCTTGATCTCCAAAAAGGGATTTAAGGGAGAGAGCAGGCTGTATATTAGACTGTTTTCATTGCCTGTCAGCTATGGTAAACCTGAGCTGTCTGCGGTGTCTCTAGATAAGCAGCAACAGCAGCAGAGGCCTTAGCATGTATGTATGACTGCATTCATTTGTACTTCTTATGTATCTCAAAATTTCTAAAGGCTGTGTAGCATCTTTGGTGGAGCCTTTAACAATTGTGTCTCTGCTAATCACTGGCTTTTATGCAGTGCCCTTAATTCTCAGGTCTGCCAGCTTCAGTGAATGAAGTGTGCGATGAAGCTTAAGTTTATATTGAGTGGATGAAGATCCTCTTTCCTCTCAGTCAGCCCTTGTTTAGTTCTGTTGGTGTGGGCACTCTTCAGCAGGGGACCAAGAGGTGGTGCCTGTTCCTAATATTTTATGGTACTTCTTCTCCTAAACTTGGGGGGCAGCAAAATGGGGCCTCAGGAGCCACCTCTGTTTGAATGGCTCCTCCTGTGTTTAAATATGGTTATTGATGCTTGTTGGAAAGAGAAATTAAAAATTTGTATCACGCAGTAGAAAATGTGAGAAAAGTAATTTGGGAAATGGAAAATGGCCAGCAGCTTGATTTGTATAGAAATGTGTATGTCAGAGCTGGAAAACTAATGAATGAAGCTCACCTACTTTGTGAAGATACTATGTTGGTGAGGGTTGTTTGCCCCAGATTTTTCTGTGAAATATTGCTCGGGCAACACCGAATAATAAAACAGTGGTACTGTCTATGTGGACTCGTTTCTTTGCCTCCCTAGATACTGATCAGGGTTTGCATAACTGTTCCAGCATGATCATTTCAGAGTTAGGCAGAATGGATTTTGTCCTACCCCAGATTCTGCTGCTTTGGTTGGAGCTTTTGTTGTGAAGTATTCTAAAATCATTAAAACCACTTGAGTCAGCAACGACCCCTATAAATCAGGAGCTATTGTGTGCGCACTCATTCTACTGGTGCATGCTCCAAACATACGGTCATTGAAGATGAACTGGAGGGGACTGCTTTCTCTTCACCGATTGTTAAGTAGCTATGATTGTTAGCATTTGTTTGTGATTAGTGAAGCAGGTTTCCTTTCTGTGTGTCCTTCCCTCCCCACCCCCATCTCCTAAGATAAGGCCAGTCACAGCCATTTGGGTGCTCTGTTAGTCTATCCTATAATTTTTCCCTTTAATTACCAAAGTAAATGAATTTTCTCTCACGACAAACATTTCTTTAGTCCAGAAATAGTGTCCTTGGTTATGGTAAGCCCTAGTTAGGTTTCTTTCTGAATCCATAGGAGAAGTGTACAAATACTGCCTTTGAGAACAATGCCAAAGCATCAGAAGCTGCGTATTACTTGTAAAGGGAAGATGTGCTAAGTGATTAAATTCTTGCTGCTTCCAAGTTTGTCTCCCATTAATTTATACGAATATGGAGTAGAATGGGCAAGTGGCAGAGCCTCCGAGATGAGCCCAGTCCTGGATGCTCTTCCCTTTTGAAATGAGGGACAAAGATGTGTGAGGAAGGTGTATTTGAACCGCTGAGCAACTCTTGGTCTGCTTTGGTCCCTTTTTCCAAGATTGTTTCTTCATCAGTTCACCACAGATTTGGGAGGAGTATGAGGCTCTAAGCAGATGGACATTATCAAGTACTAGTACTGTTTCCTATGAAAGAAAACCACGTTTCTGAGTATAAAATGGCCCCAGCTGTCTTCCAGGCAGCAAGGAGTTCTTGGCGCCTGACATAGATTGTGAATATCAGATACTCAGGGTCAGTGCAGTGTCTCCTTTTTATTTCTTTTCCCCCTTTCCAATTTTATTTTAATAATTAAAAATACTGCTGATCACACTGAATGACTTCTGGCAGAAAGGCGGTCTGTCCCAGAAGGACCAGTTGTGGGCCATCGGGTTTATGACGTCCATAAAACCAGAGCCACATCAGAGCATGGCCTCCCTGAGTGACAGGATTTTTGCTTCCACCAGGGTCCCCCATCAACTGACTGCTTTGGATATTTGTTTTGGGTTGGTTTTTTGTTCTGTTTTGTTTCCTGATGCATGTGTGACTGTACATGTGTGCACACATTTAAAGATATAAATGAAACAGGTATGTAATGCCCTCTGCCTGTTAGAAAGACTAAAGCCATCAAAATAACAAACGGCGTGTATTTGCTAGAATGTCAAAGTTATGAGTTTATTTTGTAATGATGTGCTCCTGCCTTCATGAGGTAAACTGGCCGTGGCGGAGGTGTTATTAGTAATATGGACTCAGTGGAGCAGAAAGCCGAGTGACCGAGAGATCAGTGTATCAGTCAGAGAGAGGGCAAATGGAAAGAGACAGCAGGAGAATGAGAAAGGAGCCACAGTGCCTGGGCTGAGATTAAAGACGGAGGAGGAGGGGAGCCCAGTGGTCAGATATGGTCTCCCCTGTTCCTGGGGCTCCTTCAGAGGAGTCGCTGGCATGTTGTTCAGCCTGGGGCTGTCTGCAAACACTGGTTCTCTGCACTTCCTTACCAAGGAAGGTGGTAATCTGAGAACAATTTTGCTTTCCATATTCCTTTCAGAGAGTCTCTTCGTCCTTCCTAGCTGAAGTTAAATGGGTCTGAGGCCAGCTGGGCCATACTGAGGGGATTACTTTGGTCACCAACTTCCTCATCCTTTGCAACGTCTTGATGTAGGGGCTGACCCAGCATGGAAGGGACCATCTCAAAGCTCCTAACAAGAAGGGGCAAAATGGGAATATACAGGTAGAATTTGCTGGTCTTTCATTTGTTAGATTCTTCCCAGAGACTAAAAATGAGTAAAAGTTATTACCAAGGAAGAAAAATTTGTGTTGTTATTTTCTGAAGGAGGAGGGGAGAGGGAAAAGAAAAGGTAAAATACAGTAAGCGCTCTACAACTGTTTAGAGCTCTCCAGGGCTACCCTAGATGACTGGCAATTACTACCCACTCGGCAGTTTGCAGTAGTCAGTGATCAGGCTGCCCTGCTTCCATTGCTGGGTCAGAAAACCTCCCTACCTGAAAGAAATTATTAACCAGTCTTCGAGGGAAAAAGAAACCCTACAATTTCCGAGTCCACTCATATTTTTTTCTTCCTTTTCTTCTTCTTTGAGGAAAACTTTGTGGTTTCCAGTTGCAGGTACCTTTCAACCTCACACGGGTTAAACTCTTTCAGGGATACACCAAGAATTGAGGCCTTGTGTACTCCCTGGAACATTGGAAGAGAAAGACAGAGGAGAGGCGGGCTTGGGTATAAATCACTACCCTCCACCCCGCACACTAAAAGGACTTCAGACTCAAGGGTTTGTGTGTGGGTCATGGGTCGCTTCCGGATTTTGCCAGCTTTAGGGCTGTGTGTGGGGACCAACTTCAAAATTCAAATGTAAGGGGGAAAGTAAGCCTTTAAAAAAAATTAGGAACCTAAACCTCATAGCGTTTAACTGAGACTTGTCATAAAGATTGTCAAAAGGCAGGCATGTTACCTCTTTGTGTAGATGTGTAGCAATTCCTCTGGCCTGCTCACAGTGAGGTAGCCTACACTTCAGGGTCCCAGCCTCACCCACCACCATGGCTCTAGCTGAGTCGAAGTATGCTACACCTATCTGTGGCAGCTAGGAGAGAGAGAGGGTTGCTGGTTTTTAAATTGCAACAATGTATGTGATTGTTCAAAAGCCTTTTTGATTTTTCTAAGTTCTCTTTTTTTTTTTTTAATTTTTTTTTTTAACGTTTATTTAACATTGACAGACAGAGCATGAGCAGGGGAGGGGCAGAGAGAGGAGGAGACACAGAATCCAAAGCAGGCTCCAGGCTCTGAGCTGTCAGCACAGAGCCCAACACGGGGCTCGAACTCACAAACTGCGAGATCATGACCTGAGCCAAAGTTGGAGGCTCAACCGACTGAGCCACCCAAGCACCCCAAGCTCTCTTTTTAAGACAAAGAAACCACAGAAGCTGGAATCTGTGTCTTGTGGAGAAAAGAACCCATTTTAGTGAGAATCGCAAAATAGACTTTGCCTTTATTTCTGTCAAGATGAATGTGTTTTCTCTTGCTTGTTTCTCTAGGTCCTTGGGCGGGAAGTATACACCTCCAATAACCAGCTTGGGGGCATCCAGATCATGCACAACAATGGGGTGACCCACAGCATCGTTTGTGATGACTTTGAAGGGGTTTTCACTGTCCTACACTGGCTGTCTTACATGCCTAAGGTGAGCCCTTTGTACCCAGCATTGACAAAGCCCACAGAACCAGGCCTCTCCACCAAGGATTACAGGGCCTCTGTGTTTGAGGTCTCCTCCTTATGGGGGAGAAATTGTTTTATGAAATATTCCTCTGGAAGTTGTTGGTTTCTCTTTTCCTTGCAGCTGTCTTTGGGTTTCTACCTTAAAATGCCTTTGGATTTCATTGGTATAGGCCCCTTTCTGATGTTTTCCAGTCACAGAAGCCTTCATGGCCTGTCTGAGCTCAGATCCCAGCATACCAAGGCCTCTTCCTCACTGTGGGTTTTCTCCTTTGCAATAGCCATCCATCCCCCTGGGAAGCTTCCCCTAAAGCATGGAAACACTGAAATCAAGAGTCAGAATGTACCACATTTTGCCAGGCTCCTACATGATACTTGAGACCTGTGCATGTGGTCAGGGCTTGGCATACAGTTGGGATGCCTCTCAGTGATGACTGGGACAGATAGGTGTGATTCCGTATGTGGTCCCTACTGCCTTTGTAATGATTGTGGCTGAGCTGGTACTACAGGCCTATTGTTCACTGATTGCTATGCTCTTTCCTCCCCACTGCCTTTCAGAATGTGCACAGTTTAGTACCTCTCCTGAACTCCAAGGATCCTATAGATAGAATCATCGAATTTGTTCCTACGAAGGCCCCCTATGATCCTCGATGGATGCTAGCAGGCCGTCCTCACCCAAGTATGTATTTTTTGAGGGTCCTGTGGTACCCTGGCCCTCAGGCTATCCGTCTTCCTTTTATTCACTAACCAATTCCTGCACAACAGTACATGACAAAACAGAGCTACTTTAGTAGTCTGGAAATGAGACACATCTTTAAAACAGCTCTCCAAAGATTAAGGTGGAAAACCCTTCCAGAACAAATGAGAAACAAAGGAAATTAGATGTACAAGTCAGTCTCTGAGTCATAAGCAATACAGTCACTAATACATTTCTTCTGTTAATTCTGTTATTAAAGCACTTATTACTTAATGGGTTCAAAGACTTTAAATCTAAGCAATAAAGTCATGGAATCTTCGACCATCTAATCTCTGTAAACAAAGATTAATCAGATCAGTTTTAGAAAAGATATTTGACCTTCAGTGTAGAACATGACTATACTCTTGTCAGCACAGTATTTCTGAGCATTCAGCCTGCCTGTGCCCTTTTTTCTCATGATATTGGTAATAGTTGGACTTGCTGTAGTTATTCATGTAAGATTATTTTGTAAGGTCATTATTCATGAAGAGATTGTCCAGAACTCTTGACTTCATAAATATATTGAGTGAGAACAAGCCCTCCCTCCATGTTTATCTCATATATCCCTGTCTTGTGGCTGATTTTACCTATCTTCAAAACAAAAAAACAGAAAAACAGTGGTGTCTCCATGTAAGGTGAATGTACATTCTCACTTGCCAGTTCATTAGGCTGCTTTAACAAACCTTACTTCTCAGGTGGTTCTTTTGTGAGGCCCCAAATCCCCCTACTACATTTTGAATCTGTTTTTTTCAGGTTATTTGAGAAAGTGTTCTTCTTTGCATGTTTATGGCAACTATTTCAAAGAAAGCCTTATTATCTAAAAGAAGAATGGAATGCAGAAGATAATTCATTAAATTTAAGAGTCAATTTGATTTTGTTGAAAGAAAAGAAGAGGTCTTTGTAAGGAAGACTTACTAAACCTCTGTGGGTACCCACTGTGAGCTAGGTGGGACTGCAAAGCACTTTCATATACATTATCTTCTTTAGGCTTTCTACTTCTCAGAGATAAAAAAAAAAAAAAAAAAGATCACCACTTTAAAAGCTCAGAGAAGTTAAGTGATTTGTGCAAGGTCACACAGCTATTACTTAGGAATTGGAACTTAATCTGCAGTCCAACCATAGATAGTATAGAAAAATCACCAGAGGAATTTAAATTTCAATTTTTACCTGTTGTCTTCAGTACCTTTTCTTACTTTTCATAAAATGAAATCGTTTTTCCTACATAGCCAGAAAAAATCACCATAGTAATCTCCCTACCTCTCATATGTGTACCATGATTATGATAAGAACTATGAACCTAAGATCTTGTCAGCCTTAAAATCCAGAACTTTTCTGGGGGAATTCAGAACAAGAGTCAGTGAGTTTTCTCCTGGGAATCATGAGGGTGGTGGCAGGGCGGGGGTGGGGAGGGGCATCTTAGTTGACTTATAAGTTCTACATCTGAACTGAACACAACCTGCTCTTTAAGGTTTCGGGGTGGGGGTGAAGTGAAGTCCACCTACACCAGCCATGGCCCACCAATGACCCCCCCCCCTCCCCTAGTCAAAATACAAGGTGGGAACTTTTTTAAAAAAGAAAGTCTTTCCATTTTGATGAATTTTATAGTTCCAAATCATTATTATTGAAGTAAGAATCATAAAATGATCCAAGCATACAAAGTTAAAATTTCAGTATCCTGACACACTTAGAAGTTTGATTTAGAACCTTCATCAAAATTTGAGCCCTCTTTCATGGGGTGGACAGAAGTGTGTGTATGTAGGTGGGCATTATCCTGGCCATTATTAATGAGATCCACAGAATAAAATGAAATTTGTGATAAACTAAGTTTTCTGTTTTTTGGATAATATTTTTTCATCGTCTCCCTAGTAATTCATCCTGCTGTCTATGTGCAGCTAACACTCGCTCCCAAATCGAGTGACTTCAGATTTTAATTTAGTGGAAGCGTTAAAGAAAGCAGATGATTCCCTGTGATAAGTTAAAGCAGATATCTTCTAGGTGAAAAGTTAAAGTCATTTATTAGAGGAGATAGTGCTGTGATATTCTTCAAACTGACGCCCAACACGAGACCAGAATCTAAACGATCGGCTTTGGGCTCACGATAGAGAGATAATTTTGAAATGGATGATCACATTTTACACTGGGGCCATAGAGGCAAGGAATGTAGAACACAGTAATTACAAATTTAGTCTTGATAAAACACTCTCCATCCTGTTTAAGTCAGCAGAGGTTAGCTTGCTCGGATCTCCACTTTTAATTGGTTTTGGACTTGGGTTTTTAGGGGGCGGAGGGCCATGTTCAAATTAGAAGGATCACTGAGAAACCGTGAGCTGAGGGGCAAGCTAGGAAACCGTTATTTGCAGAAGCTTTTATGGGGCCTTGGTCAAACACGGATACCTGTGGAACAAAAGTTTTTTTCTTAACCTGAGATGTCAAAAGTTATGTGTCTTGCCAGTAAGGAAATTCTATGTGCAAGGGTAGTTAATGACATTAAGTGTATGCATCTTAACCGTTACATTTTTGCTACGTGTCAAGAGTATGTGGGCATGGCCCTTCCTTAGAGAAAGATTATAGTTTGTCAGCTGTAAGTAAAGGGGATGTATCATGTATCTTGCTTCTTTTCTAGCAAAGAAGCCATTCCCCTTTTCCTTTCCCCACATTTGGGTCCTCATCTGATCATTAATACTTCTCATTGGCTGTCTTCAGCTTTCCATTACAAAAAAGTCAGTGGAATCAAACAAAATTGTAAGCTAAGTTTTAAAATAGAAGTAGACATTTTGAAAACACTTTAATGACTTGGCTGCCTTTTGACAAATGTTTGTGGTGTTTTGAAAAAAGCCAAGTTATTTATTTAAAAGCATGCAAACTCTGCTAGCTGAACCCCATCGTTTAACAATAAATGATGCTTTTGCTGATAAATGATTCTTTTTATGCAGACTAGCAAATGAAATAGGAGATGATGTCTGAAGGCAGATGAACATTCAGCTGCCTAATGCATGCATCTATTATAATGTGGTTAAAAACAACAACAAACTCCCCAAAATAATCCCCCAAATCCAACCTTAAATTTGCCAGTTCCAGTGCATTTTCAGTGGATTGATGATCTTTATTCTCCCTTTGTTCTCTTTCTTTCCCTTCTGTAGCCCAGAAAGGTCAGTGGTTGAGTGGATTCTTTGACTATGGATCTTTCTCTGAAATCATGCAACCCTGGGCACAGACTGTGGTGGTTGGCAGAGCCAGGTAAGAGCCCTTTTGTTTTGGAAGCTCTTCTTCCTCCCAACTAAAACCGAGAGAGGAAAGGGCCATAGCTATATAGGTTTGTTTTGTTTTGTTTTGTTTTACCAATAATGCTCTCTTAGTCTAAACTTTCGAAGAATATTGGATTATAGTCATGCCCAACCAAGGCAGCATAACTGAAGTGCTGGTTCCCAGTAGTCATTTACTGTGTCACTCCAATGATGCGTTTAATCTGAAGTCTGGTTTTGACACTTCCTTTTTATAATGCTGAAAGAAAAGCTCTCTGAGGGCTGTAAAGCCCAAATACAATAGCCATAGCCCACCAATGACCTTTCCCTTCCCCAAAGACCATTTTCTTTCAGAGGCAGGTGACAAATGAGTCAGACTCATCTACCTTTCCATGTAACCCAAAAGATCTATGTAACCTAGAAGAAGTCCCTTCCTGGCAGTGAGATTATTTAAGTAACAAACGTACTATATTGGTTTATCATCAGATTTGAATTGCAAAAAAATAAAATAAATAAAATAAAAAAGTTTGCCTGAAATAGGAATTAGTAAAATAAACTGGGATAGATTGCTGGACTACCTATATTTTTCAAATGGGAAATTGAAGTTTCTATTAAATTTTAATACCCCCTCTAAGAAGTGCTTCACTCAACAGCAAGCCCTGCACGAAATCATCTGTAGCGCTCGCTATAACGAGCACCTGCCAAGGCTGATCCTAATCTCGTTCTGCACTGCGGAGACATGCTGCCCCAGGGACCCACATCTGGAACTCACCTTCCTCTCGGGGGCAATCAGTTTTCCTTATCTTGGTGAAAAGTGGCACCTGCTCAAGATTCTCAAACATGCCACATTGGGTTGAGATTTAGATTCTAGCCTTGAAAATAATTCTAGGCTTCATGGTTCTCTCTGTACAGCAGGTCAGCACGTCTTATGCTGCCAATGACAAGGAGCCATCAGATGGCAGATCCAACAGACAGGGTCTTCCACTGTGACTCTGAAAAAGAGTCAGGCCTAGAGTTAGCCCAGACTGAAACTCACAGGAGCTAGCTCCCATTTTCTCTCACGTCTCAGGTCTTCTACCTCACCACGGGCCTCCGGGTCCCAGTGAGAACTATTCTTTGTGCCTGGTAAAATTCCATGGGGGGGTGAGGGTACACTGGAGATAGAACCCTCCTACCAGAGTCTATTGGTTTGTTATGGAGGGTCCTTATATCACAGACCAACTTTTTTGAAAATTTGTCTGTTACCTATTCTGCTTCAGTTTTTTGTCTGTAAAAATCATGACAGATTTTAAGCCTCAGAAAGTGAAACCTTTGTTTAGGTCTTTAAGATCCTCCCATGGGAAACAGGAAAATGCTTCACACTTATGATTGGAAGAATAAGGATTGTTCTGTGAGCAAGATCAGTCAAGCTTGGCTTTAGTTAGCTCTGCCATTGTTTATTGCAACACCCGCTCTGACTTCTTCCTTTCTTTCCATCTGATGAGTTCTGGGCTTCTTACTCCAAACACATACACATGCTCACAAGTATATAAAACACAAATGGAGCTAGCTTCTTTCAAAAGCAATGGTATTTCAAGAAATAAATATAAATGTATTCTTCTGGGATTGTTACTGTAAGTGCTGCCAAAACTCATCTTTGGTATGTATGTTTGGAATATGTGTGCTATTGGCTGTAAATTGTCTTTTATTATTCCATGGCACCTTGTCCAGGGACACACTATAAAACAAGATGTAGCATCTTCATGTGCTAGCCTGATAAAATTTATATGAAGTATAATAGAAAACAGAAGTTGTTCTGAGCTGTTTTCAAGTTCAATAAATAACTGTAATACTCGGATAAAGATGTTCTTTATTAGGTCACATGGGCCCTAATATATAAGTTATAAGTTACCGATTTAGGGTGGCTTTTGCAATTACAAGTTTCCAGTTGGATTGTTAATCATTGTGAACAGAAATATTTCTAAACCCTCCTGTGTACCTCCTGCTCGTTGTCTGGTTGTCTAGAGGGCTTTTGATTCTGATTCAATGCAGGCAAGTGACAAGGGGGTGGGTGGTCCCCACTCAGGCCCCTGTCAGGCCTCTTGTGATGACAAGAATCCATTTCCAGTAGCCAGTGTAAGACTATCCTTCATGGAAAAGTTTGTTATGGAGATGCTGTGGGGAATGAGAGACTATAACCCATCCCAGCCCTAACCCCAAGGAACGCAGCTGAGAAAGTGCAGCCTGAATCACATTTTCCAGAGTAAGCACTCACGCTGTACCTTACAGCAACCACCATCCCCCTCTTCTCTTTCTTCCTGATATTTATCAGGAAATCTTTCTGAGGACCAAGTTAGGAGGGTATCATGGAGCATAGATGCAGAGCCTTTTCCTGGAGAGTTTTTTAAAATTAACATATGTTGGAGATTAAATGTATACTTTTAATATAGATCACCTATTTCACCAAGATTACTGCTGCAAGCTACCCCTGTTCCCCTGCTCTCTTCCAATGAAATAGAAAGCTAAGGGCTTATTTAACCACCTCTGCACCCTTGGCACTGCTTTTCATCATCTCCATAAACACCTACACATTTCCCATTCATATACTCAGTGTAAGACCGACTATACTCTCAAATAATCTTATCCAGAACCACAGTATTAGTACTCCATAGAAATGACAGCTCTATTCCAGCAACGCCAGCTTAAATTCTCGGGTGCCTCCTACCTTTCAGACCTTTTCTCTCTGTCTTCACCAAAGCAATGCTCTAGAGTGATCTGAGAAATTTCATTTGGCATCCACAGAGATAGGTGTGTGCATGTGTGCATATATGTGCACACACACATCTAGACTGTTGAGTGTAACTCCTGAGGCTCTCCTAGTACAACCCTTGGTTTGAATTTATCATGTGGAGAATAGAAGTGATTCTGAGGGGAGGCTCCCCTGGATTTATAAAAATGTATAGTATTTATCAAATCCAGTCTCACATTTCACCCCTAGAAGCGTCAGATTTCCCTCTGTTCTCTGTATTTGCAGTCTCCAGTGCCCCCACCGTGATGTTGTGATGCGGGGCTGGAAAATAAATGACTAGCTGTACTGTTTACATATATCAGATTCTTATTTGGGTCATTTTTTATCAGGCTAGGAGGAATACCTGTAGGAGTAGTTGCTGTAGAAACCCGAACAGTGGAACTAAGTATCCCAGCCGACCCTGCAAACCTGGATTCTGAAGCCAAGGTAGGTGACCTCAAGTACCCTGTGCTACTGTGCTTGGAGCTGGATTTCCCATCTGCAGAGCCTGTGGATATATCGGGGGCATTGCACACCACCAATTTGGGAGGGAATGGTAGTCAGCATCCTTGAGTAATTTCAGACCATCACGTGCTCACTTTTAAGGTGACTCTAAATGGATTGCAATCTACCTGGAAAATTACTTGGGCCTTTACAATGGTCTTGTTGATGCTAGAAAACAGTCTAGATTCATTGCAGCTGAGGGCTCTTTGGTCCCAGATTCTCTGAACACACACATGGATAAGAAGTCTGCCCTAACGCCAGAGGTGAACACTGCCACCCATCTACTTTTTTTAAAGGGTAGATTACATCCTGATAAGATCCAGAAAATGAGGGTGGGGGAAACTAGGGACGAGGTTACTCAGCAGTGTCACGTCAAATGTTTGCTGATCAACTCCAGTATGGAGAAAGCTGTACTAAGCACAGAAGTGAGAGGAGTGTAGACTATGTACCGTTAGCTTGCTTTGAGGACTGGTGTAGTTGAGCCATGTACAGTTGCTTTCTGGAAACCTAGAATGAGGATTCCCAAGACTGCATTCGTCCATTAGAAGCAGTAAAGTTTCCTTCTTCCGACTGAGGAGTGGTAGTGTACTCAGGACTTAAAAAGAGGAGAATTTGACAAAGTCAAAGATCCAGGATCCTTTCTTCTTTTTTACTTCAAAGATGATCCTTTTTTTTTTTTTTTTTTGAGTTTTATTTATTTATTTTGAGAGAGAGCGCGAGAGAGCGATCACGTGATTGGGGGAGGGGCAGAGAGAGAGGTAGCGAGAGAATACCAAGCAGGCTCCACACTGTCAACACAGAGTCTGATGTGGAGCTCAAACCCACGAAAATTGTAAGATCATGACCCAAGCTGAAATCAAGAGTCGGACACTTAACCAGCTGAGCCACCCAGGAACCCCAAAAGATGATCCTCTTGATGAACAACAGTTTTTGTGTGTTTGGTTTGGTTGAGTTTTTAAAGTAAACCAGTAAAACTTTGTTCACCTTGGAGAGACTTCCCCTGAAGCTCCATTGTTAATTGTGTCTTCCTCTTTGACTTTCCCCAATAGATAATCCAGCAGGCTGGCCAGGTTTGGTTTCCAGATTCTGCGTTTAAGACCTATCAGGCTATCAAGGACTTCAACCGCGAAGGGCTGCCTCTGATGGTCTTTGCCAACTGGAGAGGCTTCTCCGGTGGGATGAAAGGTGATTGGCTTGGCTCTGGGCTGGAGGGGCATAAACTGATTCCCCAGAACCTCACAGCACAGAGGAGGGTTTATAATGGGCAGAGCCAATGGGTTTCCTGACAACTATCACCCTAGGCTTTTGGGGGATCATACTTCCTCTGAAATATATCTTCTGAGTTGCAGCTTGAGTGGGAAAATTCTGGATGTTTTACAATTCCATACAAAATTTCAGAACCGTCTACTAGTGTTCTCTAGATGGGCTGCTGTTGTGGATTTAGCTTTCCCAGATGAATGATGACTGTTCTGATGGTCCTGGGGAAATGTGATTGTGCTAGTCTCTGTCCCTCTTTTCTGAGCACTTTTTGTTGATGTTATGCTCTAACACTCTATAATGACCAGGGTAGATACTGAAATTAGCCTTCACCAGAAGAAAACGAACAAATTCTGTACCAGAGGCTGTTCTTTGTGGTAATTTGTGGTGTATTTCATTCTTATCCAACAGCAGCCCTGGGCCTATGGCTCCAGCATATTAGAACATTATTATACAGGCTCTGTTCTGTGCTATGGGAATTGCTTAGTGATCTCAGCAGCTAGAATCACCATTTACTGAGAATCCTCCCTGTGCACAGCTACTGTGGATTGTTCAGGAGAGCCAAAGGTAACACCTTCTACCTCGTACAGCAGCGAAGCTGTCTCTCCAGCGGCCAGAGATTCATGGCCATGCTGAGGCCAGAGACTACATACCAGGAGGGATGAGTACACTGATGAGTGTAACTTCATTCATGGGGGGAGACATCTGGGTTCTGTAGCAGTAGAATGAGTGAGGGGAATGGAAGGAGGGAGGGGTTGGCAATGCTGGAGTAGAGTGGTCAGAGATACGGACATATCAAATGCGAAAGAATGAACCCAGAAATAGCTTAGCACAGGAGCATCTTTGGCTCTGAAGGAGGAAAAACCTGAGGAAGTTAGTCCTTTTATAGGTTATCAGCTGTGTATGGAGAGAGATTAGAGCTTTGTGCCAACAACTTTCCCTTCACCTGGCTAGGAAAAGCCCTGTACAGCCAGGCTTCCCTGGCAAAGTGTAAAAGACTAGTGTGGTTTTTTTTTTCTTTTCTTTTTTTTCAGTTGTAAAGTTTCCCTTTGCCCATATTTGCTGGAAATCTACCACATTTTGCACTTTTCTTGGGGGAGACTTGGACTATACATTCAAATTAATGTTTTTATACTTTGATAGACTCTCAGGTGAATTTTGTGACGAAGATAATAAATCAGTGGAAATGCCGTGAGATACTAAAAGTGTAGGTTCAACAAGTCAATCTGGACATTGTTATTGAGTTCCTACGTGCAAGGAACTATGCTAGCTGCTTCCGAGAAAACAAAACTGAGTCAGAAAGAGACACTGCCTCAAGGAGTCGAGAAAAATGTCTGAGACAAAATGATAAAGCCACAAAGTATAAACAAAATACTACAGTGTTCAAAAGAGTATGATACTATGCTGAAGTGTTTTTCTCTGGGGGAGGAGCCTGAGACTCCTTTCATTCCTTTATATGAGGTTTATTTAGCATCCAGCTTCACTTTATCCCACATTTCTTGGCTATACAATTTGCATTAAGACTTAGAGGAGAGAATGCAAAGCCGGTACTCCTTAGTTATCTCTCTTCCCGAGGGCCACTGAGAATTCACTCTTCCTGACCTTCCTTAGGAGTAAGTCAGCCTGGCTCTTTTGTCCTAAAGAGTTCAGAGTTCAACAGCTTGCTGCTTGTAGGAAAAGCTTCAGTTCTACTGCATGTGGCTCAGGCCCAGGTTGGCTGCCAGCCCTGTAACAATAAAAGCAACAACAATTAGGAGTCATTGAGCTCCTTTCGCCAGAAACCATGCTAACCATTTTATGTGCACTGTCTTACATAATCATCACAACAAGCACTTCTGAGGCGTAGGCTGTAGTATTTATCTGCCTTTTACATAAATTGAGACTTAGGTTAAGTAAATTTCCCAAGATCATTTAGCTGAAGAATGACAGAGCTGGGAGAGGAACACAGCTCTGTCTGACTTCCTCCAGCACAGTTGGCTGAGTTTAGAGCCTAGGACCAAACCAGGTCTACCAGAACATCCCCTGGAATAGACTGTGTAGGTTCCTGAGAAAGTTCTTAGCCACCTGCCTGTCTTCTGCTTTGAAGTTGTCCTTGGTCACTGTGATAAGAAACTTCAAGTGGTCAGATAGGAGTTATTTTTTTTCATATTGCAGGAAAGTACATATAACATAATGTTTATCATTTTAACCATCTGTAAGTGTACTATTCAGTGGCATTAAATATATTCACATGTTATGTAACAATCAGCACTAAATATACCCCAAACCTTTTCATTATCCTTGACACAAATTCTGTACCCATTAAACAATAACTTCCCCCATCCGCCTCCCCCCCCCCTCCCCCCGCCTCTGGTCAAAAATGAGTTACTGGCCTGATACAGGCCAGGGCCCGTTCTGTCTTCAGAGTTTTGGTGCTGCTGTATCCATTATTACTTAAGATAAATAAGCTTTGGGGAAGATAGAGATCAGTGTAAATGTAGGAAGGGGAAGAACATTGCCTTTCATATTTACATACAGGTCAGGATGTTTTCTACATATTATCTCATGTAAAGGGACCTAAGCTGAGAGTCATTCCATATCCCTTGAGGAGATGTTTGCAGTTTTGGTTTCAATACTGGCTGGGGATTATGCAGGGAGGGAAAATAAACAATTATGCCATCCCTCAGTGCACACAAACACACAGCCAGGAGCCGACTGCACTGTGGGTAAAATGACTCCAAAATTGTGTGTAATGAGTAGGAAAAGATTAGAGACAGCTCTTGCTATGCTGAAAATTGACATTAGTGGAGAGAAAAAAAAACTCTTTACTAGTCAGCCTAGGAGGTCTAATTCGAGCAGTAAAAATATAAATAAATAAATAAAAGTATGTCAAGATGGTATTGGTGCTTTTTTTCCAATGAGTTCTATCTGGCCGGAAGGCTATTCAGCATAATGCAAAATTAAATTATAAAAACTGGCTGAATATTTAGATGGAAGAGCCATTTGGAAGCAGTTTATTTAGGCGAACCGGCAATGACCCACAACAGGGAGACATCAAGCGTGAAATTTACTAGAAATTAGCACCAGGGTCCCAGCCTCAGCATGAATAGCTTGATAGGATGCAAATCCCAGTGATATTAAGCTGCCTCACTGCTGGTGCTACAGGGTCACTCTCAGTTGGCTTTTCATGTTATACTTATTATTTTTTCCTGGGACAGGTTATAAATAACAATAAAAAAACATTTATTGAAAACTTTAACCGGAATGAAAGTCTATTTTAAAGTCTCTGATTACTTGGATGTTGAAAGACTGTGTCAGCCGGCCATAATGAACTGGCATTATGTGTATGCAGCTTGTGTATGCCTAATGTTTACCTTCAGCTTCTAACAGATAATCTTGCCCCAAGCCAATAAGATCTGTTCCAGTTTCAAGAGTATAGGGCACTGTGGAAACACCCTACCACCCTGCTCCCTTGTTTGGTACATGTGGCTGCCACAGTTTATCCATGTTGTATAACAATGAAGGCCCCGGGCAGGGTTGGTGCTTGGTTGCTGAGAACGCACCAGAAAGGCTCTGTGATTGTATGCAGATGTGCTTTGCTCACAGTGCTTAGAAAGTACCAAGCCCCCGCCTCTCCACTGAAGAACCTATCAGTATTGTCCATTCTTAGTTGCTTTTCCCGTGGCCTGAGAATTGACAGTCAGCATATGCATAGCTTTACAATTCCCTAGACTGATTTCTCACCTAAAGCCTTGGGAATACACTCTCCCCTGCTACACTTGGCTGTGCTTTTGCTCTGTCTCAAATAGGAAGAGATTTCATACAAATATGTATCAGACTATGGCCACACGCTTCAGCGTGCCCTTCAGAATGTACAGTTTGGGGCTGCTGTGATTCAGTGCGAGCGTGTTGTTTGTAGAGTTTGTTTTGTGTGTGTCAGTTTATATTTTAATAGCCTTTTGTTGTTTTTTGGGTGTTCTGGTGGTTGGATTGTGGGTTTGTTGGTGTTCCAGGTTAGATGGAGGCATTGTTTTTGGTCCTGAGCCTGTCAGCTTTAATGAAGCCTGGGGCCCCTTTTCTACTCCCAGTCAAGGGGCCTGAAGGTAATTGCTTGGCAGTCAGATCCAAGCCCTTCACATAGCTGTGTAGTGTCATCAATACAATTTCTTACTTTTATGAACATACAAAAAGTCCAGGCAAAATTTAAAAATATTCAGTCATTTTATTTCAGTCTCTTTTCTGGTTTTTATTTTACTCAGCCATTGTATCAGATGCTAGAAAGCAGCCTTGGCCTCCCGCTCTTTCCTTCCAGTAAGAATGAGGTCACAGAAAGTGGACTTCAAGAATCAAAAAGATCTGGGTTCGAGTCTCCTACTCTGCCACTTATTCACTTATTTAACTAAGCCTCAGTTTACTCATCTATAACTCGGGTTAGAAGAACATAGTTTTCTGATAATTAAGTGATTCATTTGTGTGTGTGTATGAAATCATGCTGCCTGATATGCAGTAAACTAGCCATGATGATGAAAAAGAGGGACTAAAGTTCATTTCAGAAAGTAAAACATGCACACTCAGCTTCATCCCAAACTACTTGCATATATGAACTTGAGGGTATCTTTTTAAATGTTTTTTTAAATTATGTTTTATTTTTGAGACAGAGACAGAGACAGAGTGTGAGCACGGGAGGGGCAGAATCCAAAGCAGGCTCCAGGTTCCAAGCTGTCAGCACAGAGCCCAGTGCGGGGCTCAAACTCACGAACTGTGAGATCATGACCTGAGCCAAAGTCAGATGCTCAATCGACTGAGCCACCCAGGCATCCCATATGAACTTGAGTTTAAAAAATTAAATAAATGGGCGTGCATTTTAAATAAAGTCCTTTCAAGGGGCTGGGTCTGTTAATCATAGATAGTACAGACAGATTTTGATGTGGGTGTATCTTTAAGAAACAGAAGTGAGTGAGAAGGCTGGACACTGTCTTCGTTTACTTCTAACTTACTTTTTCCTCTTTCTTTTGTGTGCTTTTTTTCTATTGTTTTACTTTCTCCTTCTATCCATGTCTTCCATTTCTTCTCTGTGCATGACACCACTGAGGGCTACTCCTTTCCGTTACTTGTTCTGAGGCTGAGACTGTACTCTTGGCAGCACTGAAAAATGTACTGCTAATTACACAATTATTTTATTATGTAGCACTGGTTGAAATATCCACTAAAGAATTAATTTAGTTAAAATAATTTGAACTGAGCAATTATTTTCATAACCACAGAATTAGCGTAAAGCGCTTAAAGTCCTTTATTCCCTGCTCTTCATACAGCAGTTGTGTAATTAGCAGTAAATTTTTTTGGTCTTTGCTTTCCTCCCAAAGGGATAAATGTCTTTGCTCTGATCATATATACAGAGTATATGACCATACACATTCCTCATAGGGTAGGGAGTTTTTCCCGGAGCAACTTCTAAATTTCTGGAGTTTCTGAAGTCTTCACAGAGCAGCCAGGTTGGGCAATGGAGAGAGGCATATACTTTGCAGTTAACTTGTGCTCACTGATGGTTTGTATAGAGAGAGCCATTTTTACTTTGGAGAAGGTGGCAGTTTAATTTGCCAGTAACTACAATGAAAGCAATTTCTATTTGGATTTGCTCTTAACTTTCTGAAAAATGCTTTTTTGCTCTGGATTTCCAGAATTGATTTATTCCAAATTGAGATCCTTGCTTTGATAGGAAAGTTTGAACTCAGTTGAACCTGTTATTTGGTATTTAGAAAGGATCCATTGAGGTTCTGCTGAAGTGCTCATTAAACATCTGGAATCATAAACCTAAGACTTGAGACATGCACAGACTTCAGTGAGCTGGGAAATGGGAAGAAGTCCATAAATTGTTGGGAAATAAATAATAACTGATCCTACTTTCCAAGGACTCTATTTATGCACCAGGGTGCCTTTTCTTCAGGTTGCTCCTAGCCTTGTGGGGGATTACAAAGTGTACTCTTTAGCAAAATGAAGAGGTAGCTCTTCTTTTTATGTGGCTGTGTGATGTTTCCAGTAAATACGTATGCATTTTAAATGTTTTCTCATATTGATGCCCTGGTAAAAATGGAACTGTTAAAGAATTAACTTGTTTTTCTTTCTCGTTATGTTCTTTCCAAAGTGCGTATGTGCTCACCCATTCATTCAGCAGATACTTACTCTGAGCACTATGTTCCAGGCACTGGACAAGACACTGGGGATACCAAGAGGAAAGATGCCATTTTGAAGATAAAAATTTTGAAGGCTCCATTTCCATTAGCTATACCTTTTAAGAGCTTATCATATTCTAAGTATCATGAGGAGACTTGAAAAGAGCTTGAATAGTTCCTTCCTTCAGAAAACTTAATGTAGTGAGAGAGATCACATATTGACATGAAAAATACTCAGTGTCTGTAGAGCAAGTGTGAATTAATATAATGAAACCAGAATCTGGCAATTCAGAAAGGCTATAAAATGGATATGCAATCCATAGGGCTTGCACACTGTCTTATGAAAGACAGTGCACTTCTCTTGTGTTTTTGAAGATCCTGTAGAGTCTTGAATAGCATTACAGGTGGAAATCCCCATCCTTTCAATTTTTCAGGGTGGCCAGACAGGACCTAGGGTGGCTGAACCCCCAGACCTGTCACCTCTGATCTGAGCAGCCTCCTCATGGAGACACAGCTCACGATATAAATATTGTTTTCTGTGTATACCATGATGTGAACGATGTTTGGAAGCATTGTTTCATGATTTCTGATTTGTCTCCTCTATAGATATGTACGACCAGGTGCTGAAGTTTGGTGCATACATCGTGGATAGCTTACGGGAGTGCTCCCAGCCTGTGCTGGTTTACATTCCTCCTCAAGCTGAGCTCCGGGGTGGCTCCTGGGTTGTGATTGACCCCACCATCAACCCCCGGCACATGGAGATGTACGCTGACCGAGAAAGCAGGTAGCATTTCTTCTTTTTTTCCATTCACTGCCTCTGAAGGTCCTCTAGCTGTTGGTTTCCTCCTGGAGAACATTATAACCAGAGAACTTTATTTGAATCTCTATTTCCAGAGGGTTACAAGGTCAGAAAAATAGATTTCCTAAATAGTGTCTGCTGGGATGAGAAAGAAAGGAGGTGGGGGTCAGGCTTTCCCAGTGTGGTCCCCCACCCCAGATTCTTTTACCAAGAAGTCCTCTATCCCACATATCCCCAGACTCAGAGAGATTGTCTCCTCTGTTTGTGTTTCAGATAGGCCTATTACTGTCTCTTTCTTAGATATGGGGCAGATGGAACTGAAAGCAAGTTGGTGTAGAAGGACTAAAGTGTTAGTCTGGAGTTCTGAAGCCTTAACTGACTGGTGAGCAACTTGAAGCAGTTTTACTCCTCCTGAACTGCTTGTCTGTGGAACAAGCTGGTCGTCACTGGGGTGTACCATAGCACCTGCCTTCTGTGATTCCAAAGCGAAGCTGCTCCCTCAGAGTCCAGTGTCGCACTCTGGCACTCTAGGACACTTGGAGAATAGTGTTTACAGCATCCAAAGGACTGCAAAAGAAAAAGTCCCAGACCTTTGTCAAGAGGTGGTCCTTGAAACTACTTAAGTAAAACAGACCACATCCAGCTTCCTTTCACAATCAGTTTTCAGCCCTTTCCAAAATAGGGAAATTTCACATTGTATATCTTTGACATTTTCCGTACCACTTCCTGCATCTGATCATTTTACTTGAATACCTGCTTCTCTGTTTCTGCAAAAATTTTAGCCTCCTGCTTCAAATGCTGCTTGGGAGAGTCCAGTAGTTTTATCAAATCACTCAGCTAGCAGTCTACACCCAGGGATTTATTATTTTTAAATCCAAATCTAGCCCCTGATCTGATACCAGATCACAGACAGTTCCTCTGCAGACTGTGGAGCAAGACCACCGGGTTTCAGATGCAGCTCTGTCACTTGTTAGGCTCGGACAAGTCTCTTAACGCCCTGTACCTTAGTTTCCTCATCTGTAAAATGGGAGATAATAGTAACTTCCCTCATAGAGGGTGTAGACTGGGTATAGGACTGCTGTGAAGATTCGTGTGTAAGCACTTGGAACAGTGCCATGTATGTACTAAGTAGTAGCTGTAATTTTTTTCAATTGAAAAGCTTTTTTTTTTTTTAAGTTGTATAGGGGAACGTTCCTAGTAATAGAACAAAATTAGTATGCACTAGTAATAACCCTGAGACCTCTCCATAGCAGTAGGCAGAATGTTTTCTTTCCTGGTTGGCCCAGCCCAATGTGTCATCCTGCCAGCAGACTAACAGCTGTGCGTGGGACCGATCAGCATCGACCCCTCATCGCACAGCCTAAGTGCTGGAGGCTGGTCCCCTGCCACGGTGCCTACATCATCTTTTTTTTTTCTTCCCCCTCCTGGAAAATAATGTGATTCCTGCTACCCTTATCGGCTGTAGATGGTGGAATCTATATTCCTCTTTTGAGATGGAAGTAGACTGGTGTGGTAATGAGAATTATTTTAATTGCTTTTTGCCAGGCCTTTCTCACAGCCCACTTAGACACTTTTTGATGCCTGCCTCTCCCTGGGGTTACTCCTGTGAGCCATGGGTGGCCAAAACCATAATGAAGCTATTTCCTGGTCTGCAAATCGTAACCAGCCTCGTTCACTTGTCTCCTTCCTTTAAAGTGCCTCTATTTCTGTTTTGTTTTCTTTCTCTCTGATCCAGGGGATCAGTTCTGGAGCCAGAAGGGACAGTAGAAATCAAATTCCGCAGAAAAGATCTGGTGAAAACCATGCGTCGGGTGGACCCAGTCTACATTCGCTTGGCTGAACGATTGGGTATGTCTGCTTGTCCTCCTGGCAAATCAATGAGCCATTCAGCTGATTTGTAATGAGTGCATTCATAGGCCAGGGGAGGAGGCACTGAAGCATTTGATCAAATTCATGATAATCTTTATTTACTGTCCTCTATATGGTAAGAGCCCTGGTAGAATGAAATAGTGTATGTAATAGGAGGGAAAGTAGGACCTAAAAAAGCAAAAGTCACCCAAGTTTTCTTCTGATATTTTCTTATAATTCACACAGTCCATCTTTCTGGCCTTGTGGATGATATCCTCGTAAAGAACAATTAGCTGGAAGTTGCTGTTGGGGGGCAGGCTAATCAGGCAGAGAATATGCTTTAAAGTCCTCAAAAGTCTTAAGAGTTCCGTTTCTGGTTGTCTCTTTGGACATTTCTGAGAAATGTGAGTCGATGTCATGGGACAGAGAAGCTGGAGACCTACCCAGGTGGAGTTCCAGGGCCATCTCGAGCTAGAGAAACCCAAGTAAAGACTACGCACAGCCCTGGGAACATTTGTGCGCACTACTCTGTTGCTCCTTTGTTTTTGGAGCTTTGGAAGGGCTGCAGCTTGCACATAGGACTAAACTGTGGGAGCCCTGTGTCAAGTCCAGAGACTGAAATGCATTTCAGGTTCTTCTGAAGCACTGATTATCTGCCTAGACCTCCCATCAAGCCCCTCACTAGGTTAGTGAAGATAATTGCTTGGAGTCCTTTTGTTAGTTTGTTTTGGTTTTGTTTTTCTAGGAACAGAGTGATTGTCTTTAAAAGGTAATGAAACTCCGTGAATGGAAGGCATAAAAAGGAGAGGTGCTAGTTCATTTGTGTTTCAAATAGTAATTTAATTAATAAAGTACCATTTGTGGACGCTTTATATGCTCACTATCTAGAGACACAAAAACTTCTGAGTGTTTGCCTGCACTCTAGAAGACCGCACATCCTGGCAGTTTGGAGCCCTGAGCCAGGCTGCCTGCCAGACACGGTGACTTGGGTTATAATAAACCCTGTGTGCCTCCCATTGTTTGCCATTAGGTAACAACCACCAATAAGTCTAACCCATCTCAGCCTGATCCCTTTATGGGAAGTGCACACATACAACAAGAATTGGCAAAGCTGTTTCTAAAATCTATTGCCACCCAGAATTGTTGAGATGGTTTTTTTCTGTCTCTTCTCCAAACAGGATAATTACTTCTGACCAACCCCATACACTTTAATTAAAGTAACTGCAGCTCAAGAGCAAGTTCCTCACAACTGTATACAGTGAGAGCTCTAAAAGCTTCAGCCACTGATAAGCATCTCACTTAGATGGCTCATAATTGCTCCCAGCATCAGGCAGTCGTTCTGCTGTTTTTACCACTAATTCTGTACAAAGGCTGCAATGCCACAATTGCAGGACACAGTGAATTGCATAATTTTCTCTCTCTCTCTCTCTTTTTTTCTTTTTTTCTTCTTCTTCTTCTTCTTTTTTTTTTTTTCTTTTTTCTTTTTTGCTGGTTTTCTTTCTGGCCAATTTAAAATTTGTCAAAGTCGGTCTTCTTCTGGATCACTGCCCTTTGATATTTCGCGCACTCCATTTGCCACAAACAAGCCGCAGGGCCGCAGTTCATGCTGACTCTAGCAGAAGCAGAGAGAGCTCCATTTATCTTACACTGCCTGCTGAATTCCTACTCATTAACTGGGGGTTCACTGCCTCTTTTTAACCCCCCAATGGCTGTTATCATCCCTTCAGAGTAACTGGGTGGTAGGAAGAGGGATCCTCTCTGACATCTGTTTGCAGAGCAACCGGATGGTGAGGGGTGTGGGGCCAAAGCTTCTTTCTCTTGAAGGAAAGTGATATCGCTCCCACCTTCACCCAGCACCTTTTAACTTTTGAAATACAGGAAGGGGAGAGGGAGGAGATTTCCAAGTGATGGCCATTTAATCATTTGTTACAAATCATCTCATTATCAATTTCCTCTCTGCATTGAAGAAAACCGTATTTATTTAACCTTGACCAAAATGGCATTGGAGAAAGAATCCTTAGTCTGCTAAATGTGAAGCAGCTCTGGCCCAGGGCAGGTCAGGAACATGAGAGTAGGTCTAGAATAAAAATAGTCATGTATAAGCCTCAGGTTGCTTGTAGGTAAATTGTTTCACTTCTCTGAACATTAGTTTCTTCATCTAGAAAGTGGGGATAATGCCCCAACCTAGCCATTGTGAAGATCAGATGAATGTGCATTCACTTTGAATCTGTGAAGCATTTTTCAAACATAGGGTTTGGCATCATTTCCTGCCTTAATTATCAGAAGAAGGAGACAGCCATGTTTGCTATCTCTGTGGCATAGGTCTACTTTTGTAACAAGTGGTATAGGAAAGGAAATACGAAAGAAGTAGAAAAAGTGGTCTTGTCCCTTAAGCGATTTAAGTTTTTCAGGGAGATCATACATACCCAGGTGTATTTGTGAGGTCACAGGCCAGCAAAGATGTAACAGTACATGCCATGAACTCCACTCCTTTTGGGTTCATGTAGGCTTTTGGCTCTTTTCTCTATGCCTAGAATCAAAAACTGACAAAATACTTTCACACAAAGTGGGTGCAAATGACCTCATTTTCCAGATTGAGAGATTAAGGCAAAAAGAAGACTTCAATAAATCATCCAAGATACAAAATAAACGTATATCAGCACCCAGAATGGAATTCTGGTTCCCTCTGTTCTGCATTTCTCAGGATTTCCTCAGCTGAATACTGAGCCTGATCAAAATTAAACAGGAATTCTTTCCCTTTGTTATCTAAAGCCAATTCCACTGAGAAAAATCTGATTTAGGAGAAAGCCTGTAGAGGTGGATGTTACCTTATGTTCCCAATCTCTTCCCAGATTGGCTTCTGCACTAGGGAGCACACTGTCAGATCACTTAGAGCACAACTGATTTGACTGTGTTCAAAAACATAATTACTATTTATTCTCTAAGGATAATGAGTAATATTTAATTTCTGAACAGCTAACTTTGTCTGTTTCATATTTTTTATTTTTAAAAATTGACCTTTCATCATTTTATATACTTTGGGTAGAAGGTGGTGAATTACTGGTTTGTAGTTCTGTGATTATCATAGCGTATGAAAATAGTACATACTTTGGTTCCCGGTGGAGGTAAAGAGAGAAAGAAATGTGATATAAACCCAAATACCATAGTCTGGAGTCTCAGAACAGGCTTGGTAGAGTCCATGCAGGAAGGATAACTATACTACCAGCCTGGTTGCCTTATGGAAATTCGCTTCCTTCTCTGGAAATAGAGCCCCAGCCTCCATGGCCTCTTTGTGTCTCTCTGACATCCTTCTACCTCCTCAGAGAGCTAGGACCAGGGAGTGGTGTGGGATAGGATGGTCTTCCTAGCCTGGCCTCTTGACACCGGAACCTAAGATTTTCTCCTGGATCCTTACCCTTACAAATCAATTGAGAGAGACAGTCCAAGTGTGAAGCAGTCATATGTTCTCCACTGTCCTCTCCCTCAACACAAATAGTCTCTAGGCAAAGGAGCCACTTAGTGAAACTTTATCCTGCTCCAGACTCACATTTTGAATGTGGCCCTGTTCCCGGGCAGCCTGCCAGGCAGCACCTTGGTGGTGCCCACACAGCACGCCCTGAGAGTGCCGGTCTGACACAGGCAGAGGCCACTCTAGCTGAGCACTGCAGCTGGCCTGCCCCTGGCCCTTCCACCAGCATACCTTCTGCCCAGGGCACCCCAGGTGCAGAGGGAGTATTAGGGCTTGCAGATGTCTGTAGACATCTTCCAGAATGCCTTCCCCCCAAGCCTTCTCTTTTAGCAGCCAGATGACAAGAAAAGGACACTTCCTTGGGTTAAGGGGATTCAGGGGTTAAGCTGGTCTTCTGGCAGGAGTAATCGAAGTATCTGAGCTGTGTGTGCTTTTCCATCTCTTGTGTCCATCTTCAAGATGTTGTAAGCTGAAAAGAGCTGGAATTGCTTGTGTGGGTCAGAAAGCAGCATCCTTACCTGGAAAGTTGAAAAGGAAAGAAGTTCTGATACCAGTGCCTGGGATGTGGCCTCTTGCCCTGTCATCTGTGGTATACATGGAGCATCCTCACTGGCACCGTGGCCATTCAAGCACTGGTCTCTGGTAGGCAGGCCCACGAGGAGAGATTATGGCATGGTGCCTCTTCCCTTAGTTAGCAGCCGCTTACAACCCACTTCATCACACTGATTCAGGAGCATTTTGGTTTGATGCAATTTGGTTCAATCGTGACAGCATTTTCTGGGAAGGAGAAGGAGTTGTTTTGATCTGATCTATTAATCTGATTGTATTTATAAAAGCACTTGGGCTTGCCTCTTCCTAGGAAACAGTGATTCACAGTTCTGTCAGGCAGAGAGACCAGGCTGGCATTTTGTTGGACTGAACCTAAGCTTCTGCCTGCCTGCAGGCTGTTGTCAGAATATGTCTGAGAGGCACTGTTCCCACCTGGTCCTAGCTGACCCAGAGCCCTGTCCCTGGTAGATTCAGGGGAGCAACAAAGGAAAGGAAAACTGTAAAGACTTTGAGACTTACTGCCACGAGAATTCAGAGAATTCTGTGCGGCTTCCTGACTCTTTTGTGTGGACTGTTTGCATGGGGGGCACGGGGGACAGGGCTGCAGGGGGAATAATAGATTCTTTTATTCCTATTTGGAAATCTCTGGGTTTACTATAATGATTTTTAAAAATATGAACAGCAGAGCACTAACACCATTGCAAGGAAACTAGGGTTAAACATCCCTGAGAGGATAGCTGTTAAAATCAATATGCAAATGCAGCTGTATTTAGATAGGTATGGCCCCCTTTGAAGAAAAGCAGATATATGAAAATGGGATTTTAAAAAAACTAGATACATTGGGAGAAATTATTCCCATTACAAAAGGATTATTTGCTTTACCAAAGGATTCACTGCAGGGTTCCTTCTAAATAGCTCCCTTAAGGCATTTAAAACAGGATCTGATTTACGCAGTTTTTCAAGAATGCTTTTGTGTAAAGAAAGGCACACCTGTGATGGATACAGAAGTAGTTTTGCAAGGTTTTTTTTTTCCCCCACCCTATCTTACTATCTTTATAGAGAAATTTCTTTCAACATTGAAAATGTGATTACACAGATCTTTTAAACAGCTACTTATGTTTGTACTTCTGAATCTTAATAAGATTCCAGTCTTTTTTATGCTGATTTTTCAGTCTCAAGGTTGAGGTACGGGTGTGTGTTCTTGTATCTGAGATATTCTGGAGCTGAGTGAGGGAGGGTGGTCTAGTCCTTTTCTTTAGTTTCATAAGTATTTAACCAATCAAAGCAAATTGCTTTCTTAGGAGAGGAAGAAGGGCCCATAAAAGTTGAAATTGGGTTTAAATTTACATAAAGCTTCTTAGTATAACTAAAAAATGAAAAAAACACTTTAATATCACATTCTTTTATAAAACATTTTCCTTTTTTGCCAGCTTAGGGTTGTTGTTACATAAACGAGAAACTGAGCACAGAAAAGAGATTTCTGCAAGGTCACCTAGTGCCTTTAGCTGAGCTGAGAATTTTCAGCCTACCAGTCTGATTTTCATTCTAAGCTTTGAAAGTCTCACCCCTCCCCCCAAATCCTACACCATAGGATGTGATCTGCTCGTCCATAGGGTAAGGCTAACCTCCTCCTGCCCTCCTTCAGTGTCATGGCTGGGTAAAAAAACACCTCCTGCTGCAGAAATCAGCTCTCTCCTCAGAAGCTTCTCTTCAGCTTTGACCCCATGGAGGAGAGATGTGGCTTTTCATTATGTCCTGGCCCCAGGAACACCTGACAGGCTGCTGCCCTGTGGGCACTTGTGGGTCAATTTAACTTGTTTCATTTAAAGGGCATTGGCTCTATATCGCTTCTCAGCCTTTTGGCTAAGATCAAGTATAGTATCTGTTCTTATCAGTTTAATATCTGATATGTCCTCTATCCGAGGACAATATATTAAATGGATTTTTGGAATTAGGAGATGGAGTAGAAGCTTGCTCCATCCACCCCACTCGTCGATCTGGTATTGCGATACTTCCAGGAACTGTGCACCTGCTTTGGGGGAAATTTTAAAAATAAAAACTAAATTCAAAAAGAGCATGGGCTCTGAAGCCAGACTACTATCTAAGCCCGAATCCCAGCTCCATGGTTTCCTAGCTTTGCAGCCTTGGGCAAGTTACTTCACTTTTTTGTGCCTCCATTTCTTCATCTGTAAGGTAGCCATCTTTTAGGGTATTTGCAAGGATTAAATGAGATGAAAAGTACTTAAACAATTCTAGCACATAGTAACATCTCAGTGGCGTTAGCTCTTCTTGTTGGATCAGAATAGTACAGACTAGTAGTACTCTTCTGTATTTAGTTCTTTACATTGAAATATTTTTAAACTCTTATAGTTATCCAACCTTATGGTGGATTTTTAGGATTTCATGGGGACTTTTTATTTTGGGAAGAAAGAGACGAGAGTAACCTACCTTTCTTCTCCCGTTTCAGCCTTTCCCTAAAGTAGGATTCTAGAAAAGAATGACTTTCCTCCCTGTAGCATATTCTTAAACACACTCACACACGCACACAACGACTTGCTTTCCTAAAAACCCTGAGGCCCTGCAATCTGGCTAGAAAAGAAAGAAAACCATTCCAAGATATTTAATTGTACAGGGAGCTTACAGGATTGATCGAGAGCTTAGCTTTTTACAATAGTCCAGTGAATAAGAAATGCTCCTGACAAACGATCAATGATAGGATAATCACTCTTTATCCCCCTCCTCATTCTTACCTTCTTTCTTTCAGGAGAACAGGGTTCAGAAGTCAAAAATCTTTATAGACGCCGCTTTTAAATTAAGCAGAAAATAGACATTGACATATTTGTTAATCTCCCCTAAATCATTACTAGGGCTGGCTGCTTTGCCGTACAAGGAGAGAGGGGCCCTCCATGTGCTACACAAGGGTCTAACTAGCTTAAAAGCAGCCTTTTATTTTTAGAAAATAAAATGTAGCAAACCTTTTCTCCCCCCCCACCCCCACTTAAGGCACACAAGTCCTTGACTTTCTCATGTGCATTTTAAAGTACATACATCCTCTACTTCTGTCTTTTCCTTGCTTTGATGCTTTTTTGAGGTAGGTCTTGAACTGCAATCAGAGGCATTACTAAAAGAATCAAACAAGGCAACCTTTGGGGGAATGTTCTGTGATCTTCCTAGTCTCAGGAGGGCCAGAGCATTGCAGGTGTTTATTTCATTATTCTTTTAAAGCTCTGGAATAGCTTGACTGGGTAGACAAGACCTTTGTTAGTTCAGGAGCCAGCCTTCTCTGTCCCTCCAGCTTGGTAAAGCCAAGGCCTTGTTTCCAGAATGCTATGCTCCAAGCCTGGAAGTCCTCTGCCTCTGTACCCAGTGCTGAGCTGTGTGCTCTTAACACTTTTCTAACACAGTGAAACAAACTCTTCAGCTAATTGCAATTCTGTCGCCATTGGTATCATTTCATGTGGAAGAACACAAGCTTTGAAGGTAGCCAGACCCAAGTGTACATCCTGACTTTGCTACTTAAGAGCTAAATACCACTGGACAAATACCTTTACATTTCAGAGCTTTGGTTTTCTCATTTGTAAAATAGATGCCCTGTCTATAAGGTTGGGTTGTTTTAAGGATTAGAGATGATGTATATGAAGCAACTTGGAAAGCACTCAGCGACATTAAGGCCTGCCGCTTGGCAGCAGTGTTAACAGCTGACCAGACCTAGGTCTGAATTGTGCATGGTGACTTATGAGCTATGTGATCCTGAAAGCATTAAGTGTGGTACCTGGCACATAGTAACTGCGCAGTAAATGTATGTATGTGGTACAGACATGCACATATATGTACATGTACAGATGTACACATATAGAAACACAGTGTTGGTTGTTTAGCCAGATGGAGGATGTTCTGAGGGTCTAGGACTTCTCATTCATTCCATATCCACAGTCCTACCATCCGTTACCCCACCCACACCTCCCCAGCAGGGCTGTGATTTTCCCTGCTGTTATGTTAGTTCTTGATCTCACAATAACGCAAGGAGCTACCCTTAAATCTTAGGGCTGCAGAAGGTTTCAGGGACCCTGGCGTTGGAGCATAAGTGGCCCCAGTACCCAGGAGAGGGAAGTAGATGCTGAGGGTGCTCGGGACTGTGACTATTTGCCACCCAGTACAGAAGTATTGTACAACTGTAGTCCCCCTGTACAACCAGTCTCCTGCCTTGAATCACTGTGCCTGAACTATCTCTATAGCACAAGAGTAAATGACTTGCTCTCCCAAGCTAGACTTACGTTTGATTAAGGAGTAAAGTATACAGTCAAGTGACTCACAGAGGATGCCAAGCACTTGCCCTTAGTGAGAAGTGTGCATAATTTGTAAGTCATGGGCAGGTTTAGACTGAAGAGTAGAAAACAGGGAAGGTGGCGTTCGAAATAGAAAGGCTTAGTGCCTTTCAGGTCCCATGTCCCAGAAGCCATCTACATGAACTTTTAAACACTCCCCAACAGTATCAAAAGGACAAGTTCTTGGATCACTGTAATGAACAAGTCTAGAGTCAGCAATTTCTTAGATGATGTACAGACCACTGCTTACTCGTAGAGTGAAGTAAACATTTCTATTTCACCCTGGCAACCAAGGAACCAGGTCTGGGCTCATATAAAAACTTTACTTTGGGTGTTCTAAAATTGTGCAACCAAATCCACATAACACTGTGTTCATATCAACGTGAATGTGGGTGAGTAGAATGTAAAGAAAGTTGGAGGATGGATATTTAGTAATGCTGTGGATGCCTTGGGGTATAAAGAAATGGTTCAACAAACATGCCTGATTCAGGAGGTAATCTCATAAACAGATGTTTGAAATGTAACATGGCAAATTTTATGATCAATGTTTACGAAAAATATTACGATAAAGTTTTTAAAAAAAATCTTAGGCCTGCCCAGGAAACCGTTTTAGATCTGCAGAGCAGAAATTATTGAAGAAATTGTCTTGGTCTTAGCTATGGAGTAGAACTTCATCTTTATCAGCCAGGAGCCTGCCATCTTCGTTTAGCCTTTTCTGAAATTAAAGAGATTCTGCTACTGATGCACTTACTTGTCCTCTGCCCCAAGTAAACAAGAAAAGACAAGGTAACATAGTGCCCCAAATCTTGGGGGCCACACTGCTGCACCTGAGACCTGGCTCTGCCCCTTCCTAGTTTTGAGACCTTGGTGAGTTATATAAACTCTCAGTGCCTCAGTTTGCTCACCTGTAAGATGAGGATAGTAAGAATACCAACTTTAAGGTGGTTGTAAGGGTTAAGTGAGTTAATAGATACAAAGCACTTAGAATAGTGCCCAATGCCCTGTAAATATTAACTTTGATTTCTGATTTTAGGCATTGGGGAGCCAAGAAAAATATTTTTTTTAGCTTGGCTTATATTTTAATTTTCCATTTGATAAATTTTACAGAAAAGTTACTAGAATAGTACAAAGGACTTCTGATGCCTTTTTCTCAGATTCTCCTTGTTAACATCTTGTCCCATTTGCTTTATCATTTCTATGTGCTCATGTACATGTACTTGCTTGCCCACCCTCTACACACACACACACACACACACACACACACACACACACACACTTTCTGTGAACCATTTGACAGTAAGCTGTAGATATCATGCTCCTTTATCCATAAATATTTAGTGTGTGTTCCTAAGAACACAGACTTTCTCTTATATAACCCAAGACATTTATCTACATCAGGAACTATAACATTGATACAGTACTACTATCTGATTCATGATTCATATCAAGAGTTTACCAATTGTCCCAATAATGTCTTTTACAGACTTTGTTGTTGTTTAGATCAGAGATCTAACCCTAGGCCACACACTGTAATCTGTTTTCAAGCATTTAGTCTGTTTTATTGTATGTATGTATATGTGTATGTATGTATTTGAGAGAGAGAGAGAGTGGGTGTAAGGGGGGAGGATGGCAGAGAGAGAGAGAGAGAGAGAGAGAGAGAGAGAGAGAGAGAGAGAGAATATCCCGAGCAGGCTCCATGCCCAGCACAGAGCCTGAGGTGAGGCTCTGTCTCACAACCCTGAGATCATGACCTGAGCTAAAATCAAAAGCTGGATGCCCAACCAACTGAGCTACCCAGGCGCTCATAGTCTGTTTTAATCTTGAATAGTTCTTTGGTTTTACCTTTCATCATCTTGAATTTTTTGAAGACTATAGGCTTGCGTTGGGGGTGGGAGGGGTTATTTTGTTTTTTAAGTAATCTCCACACATAACTGGAAAGGCTCAAACTCACAAACCCTGAGATCAAGAGTCACCTCCACTGATCAAGCCAGCCAGGCCCCCCAGGCCACTTTTTTATAGCATGTTGCTCAATCTGGGTTTGTCTTACCTTTCCCTATGATTAAATTCAGATAATACATTTTTGGCAAGAATATTGCAGAAGTGTTATTTATGATCTTCTCAGAACATCTTCTTAGGAGGCATGTGTCATTTTGTCCAATTCTTGGTGATGGTAATTTTGACTACTTGTTTAAGGTTTTCACTAATAGTAATTTGTGGAGAGATACTTTGAGGCTATGTAAATATCCTGTTCCTTATCAAACCCTCACCCACTAGTTTTAGTATCCATTGATAATTCTTGGCAGAATCGATTGTTGTGATGGCAGCAAGATGGTGATTTTTCTAATTCCATCATTCCTTCTGTGTCCATTAATTATTATTCTGTTGGAGGAGAGGAGAACTTTCCCTTCTCTCCCCCCCCCCACCCCATCTAATTATTTATATCAGGATGCACTCACAGACTTTGATTTCATTCTATAAATATTCTGATAACTAACATCATCATGTTGTTTATGATAAATTTGGTGCTCAGACTGCCCCAGATTTGGCCAGTGGGTACACCTTCAAACTGGCTCCTATGCCCTTTTAACAAGTCTCCATCATTTCTTGAGTGCTTCCTTGATTTTTGTGACAGCATGTTCCAGGCTCATCTTACGTTTTTCCTGCCCCATCCCTAGAATCAACCATTCCTCCAAGGAGTCTTGGTTCCTCATACTAGAGAAGAAAAATGTTTGCTTCCCTGTCAAAATTACCATCATCAGTGTTACTACTGAGACAGTCTCATCTCAGAAGAAACCAGTTGGCTCTCCTCCCATGGACTGTCTAGGCAGATCCACCCTAGAATGGATGGGCCTTCGTCTCATCCCACAGTCCTGCTCTCTGCCTGGTGCAGAAAGAAGGCTGCTGAAGTGTTAGGGCCCGATTGTGATAGGTCAGTGATTCCCCTCTGTGTGAGAGCCCAAGAAGAGATAGACTTCAGCTCTCTTCCTCATGGTTTTCAAGTAGTGATGGGCTTTAAAAAAAAAAAAAAAAAAAAAGAGGTGGAGGTGGGCATCTAAAAATCTCATAAAAATGAAACTAGGTACTATAGCTACATCCCTGTTCTATTAACATGTGTTTATGTATAGTACTTACGGCTCACTCAGCAGCCCAAGGCTGTTTATGGCATATGATTCATAGTGGCATAAAAAGCAAGGCCTGTTCCCAGACAGACATGCTTGAAATAGAACTTTCTCTTCTGCAACCCATCACATGTGGTCATGTATTTATTTGTCAGCTTTGGTGACAAAGCACTTCAGGTTGTCCCCAACACCAGGGGCTGTTACCTATTGCTCCTTCAGGTAGACTTACTCCTCTTTACTAGGCAGGCAGCTCTATTTTCAGTATTGATTGCAAGGCCCATTCTGAGAGTAATTAGGAAGAAAAGCACAACATAGTCGTACCTCTTCTGGGACACCATTGATTGGAGGGGGGCGGGAGCATCCTCCCTGTCATAAGGAATTCCAGATTCCTTATAGGAATCTGTCGATTGAGGATCCTGTGTGCTTATGAGCTCAGTGATCCAAATGGGATTTGTGGAGTGCATTTCTCTTTTTTCCCTGTTCCTTCACTTTTAGCCCAAGAACTTGAATGTCTTTGTCACTCTGGTCAGGGGTTGGTTCTGGCAGTAGCAGCCCAGCAACAGACTAGGAAGCGAGCTAATCTAATCTACTGAGCTAGCATAAGACACACGGATCTGGCTCTAATTAGGGTGGATTCTACTAATTTCAGACTAGAAGCTATGGAGTAACAGCAGCTTGCAATTTTAGGAATCCTTTGGCGGGTGACTTGTGTGGACCTGGGAGAAGAGGCTGCTGATCTGGGCCTGAAGGCATAGGGGTTGCTCCCCTACCGTGTCCCACACTGAGAATAGTCCAGCTGCTCTAATGCTGGTCAGCCAGGCATGGGCATGGTGTCTTGCATGGGGAAGGAGGGGCCTGGCTGTCAGTGAGACGATGAGAGACACAGGCCCCCAGGTGGTTGTTTGCACCTGCTCAGGGAAAGACTTAGGGAGAGGGACTCCCATGGTTGCTTTTATAGTTGTGACCTCCACAGGGAAAAGAGGACATGTGGGCTCCCCATGGCAAGATAAGGACTGGTCTGGCATCTCAGAGTCCTGTTAGTCAGCAAAGAGGTGGTGAAGACAATGGAGAGCCAGGGCACAGAGGGAGGGGGGTGTTTTTGAGCTTCCCATGACTGTGGCTGCTTTTGTGCAGAGAGATTCCTGGTCACCACAGAGTGTGACGGGCAGGTTTATTTAATTGCAGGCACCCCAGAGCTAAGCGCAGCTGAGCGGAAGGAGCTGGAGAACAAGTTGAAGGAGCGGGAGGAATTCCTAATTCCCATTTACCATCAGGTAGCCGTGCAGTTTGCTGACTTGCACGACACACCAGGCCGGATGCAGGAGAAGGGTGTTATTAACGTAAGTACAGTGGTTGCCACTTCTCCTGACTTGTCAAAGACCTGTGAGCAAGCGAGTGTATGTCTCATGCTCATCGGCTCACAAGTGGGGATGGATTAAAACAGCTTGTGCAGATCAAATCGTTTTCAGTTTTTTTTGGAGAGACTTTTTCCTTTTTTTGTATATCCATTATCATCCCCAAAACAATTTTATGATTTACCTTCCCTTGGACACCTTGGGAGGCAAACTACTCCATTTTGCTGGTGGGAAACTGAGTCTCATGTGCTTTCACTGGGGGCAGCTGCCCACACTGTGGATTACACCAGTGTCAGTGTTCCAGCAGCAGCAAATTCACATGTAATCTGTGTACATGTTGCTTGAGTCATTCTGCTGCAAACCAATTCCACACTGTCCTGTTTATCTGGAAAGTCATAGCCTCCTCCCTAGAACATCTCAGCCATGTGTGGGGTTAGCATTAACGAGGCCCATTGCTGTGCACAGTGCTCTGGAGAGGGCACTGCAACTCTAAACTGGGGAGATAGCTGCAGGTGCTGAAAGTCACGGCCTGCTCTTAAGTCTCTGAAGGGCTTCCTAGAGGATAAGTTTTTGTGCCTGTGGAGTTCCCTGTGGACTGGGCACTGAGCAGGGATTAGGGCTGAGGTGACTAAGCTTATTCTTGTCTGTATGTAGGACATCCTGGATTGGAAAACATCCCGTACCTTCTTCTACTGGCGGCTGAGGCGTCTCCTGCTGGAGGACCTGGTCAAAAAGAAAATCCACAATGCCAACCCAGAGCTCACTGACGGTCAGATCCAGGCCATGTTAAGGCGCTGGTTTGTAGAAGTGGAAGGAACCGTGAAGGTAGGTGGGTGCCCTAGGAGGAGCCTTGGTGCTGTGCTCCTCACCCCCACCTGAGGATCCCCAGGCCTCTGAAGGCAGAAATGGAAGGGAAACATAGAGACCTAAGCCCTGTTACCTCCCCATACCGTAACATGTCATGATGGGTTGTTAGAAGAGGTCATCGGACATTTTTTGTTGCTCACTGTATCATTCAGCAAACCTTTTTGCGTACTTTACTGTATACTGCAGACACTGCATTGGGCCCTAAAAGAAAGAGGCAGATACTGTTCCCATCCACACAGAGCTTACCATCTCAAGGGGGAGATGGATTAGCTGAGAGGTCATGTACAACAATGTGGCCGATATTAGCCACAGCAGACCCAGCACATCATGTAGCACAGAGAAGGACACCTGAGCCACTCTGGGAAGGAGGAGGAGAGTCTAGAACTTATAGAAGTGGTGTCTCAGCCATCCTGAAAACAAAGTAGGCATGAGCCAGAAGAAAAGGGTGGGGTTAGGGTGGGGACATCAGGGGATCAGGGGAAGGTAGGAGGAATGTTCCAGGAAGAAGGAGTGGCACGTTTCAAGGGCTGATAGCAAGAGTTATCACACATCCGAGGCACTGTAGATATTTCAGGATGGCTCAGATCAGAATCTGCAGGGCCGTGGAAGCTGTGTTAAGGGTCTGGACTGAGGTCTATGGGAAGCCACTGAGGTAGTTAACGCAGTAGAGTGACATACTCTGATTTGTATTATAGGAAGACCACTCAGGAGGCTGTGTGGAAGGTAGAATTGAAAGGGGTCAGGAGCAAGAAGCCTAATCGAAGGTGATGGTTATTTAGGCAGGAGATGCTAGGGCTTTAGCTAAAGATCTTCTGGTTTCACATCTGAGCTGGAAGAAAATGTCCACTCTGACTGCAAGGAACCATGAATCCCTCATCTTCTTGGGTTGATCTGGTGGAGAGGACACATGCCTTGGACCAGTGACCCTGCTGGGGGGAGAGGTCTGAGACCAGGGTGACCAGGCACTAGCATTTGCCCCTGGAATTATGGGCTGCACAGGACAGTCTGTGGGAGGATGGGAAGAAAGAGTTGGAACTTTTATTTCTCCATGTCCTTTTACTAAGAAAAAGAAACTAACTGTTCTTAGTAGTTATTATATGGGTTAAAAGTAAATCATACGCATCATATATAAATTTTATCAGAATATTGGTAGTGTATGCTGAGAATGTCTTTTCCTGATAGCTGTTTTGATCAAAATATTTGGTGCCTATTAGGTTAGAGTACTGAGGGAGGGCAGGCCCGTCAGCCTCTTCCCGCAAAGTGTTGGCTGATGTCCCTGCTGACTGTTCTCAGGAAGGAACTCCAAGATTTGTCGTCATTGTTAAACCCCGTGAATCTGGGTGCTTCTAAGATTCACCTCTGTGTTAAGCCTACCCATTTCTTTACGACTGAAAAGCTTCTTTAGATAAATATTTCAGATGTGCAGTGGGCGAGCACAGCCTTATGCGACGTCTGGTTCAGGTTAAGGTCAGTTTGTGGCATCATAATTGAGTGAGACAATTTTGTCAGTGGCTACTGGCAGCTTCTAGTGGAAGTTGGCATTGAAAGTCACGCAAGTGTAAAATAAGAGGTTGTTCTCGAGTTAAGAGTGGCCGGCTAGGTAAATGGAGTGTGTGTGTGTGTGTGTCTGTGGCCAGGAGAGGCCCGCACTGCCTTCCTACCACATTAGTCAGTAATGGACGTGCAGGGCTTCAGTAAGCACAGGGATGAGGAGAAGGAATAGCTTCCCTCCGAGCATGAAGTGAGTGGATAGGCCCTTCCATTGTTCCTTAGCATCCTGTATCCAGGGGACAGTGTGTCTGGAGAAATAGGTCATTGCCATCTTGTAGATATGGAGAGAACTGTTGGCTGTATGTACACAGACTCCATGCTGGAAATCAAGTGTGGGAGACCACCCCAGCCCAATAGGTCAGGAGGAGGCTGCCTGAGACACTGGGAACCAACTATACCCAAAGACTAAGGCTGGTTCCTCCCTCCCGTCTACAAAAGACAGCATTCCCTTGAGCTCTTTAGTCCAGGAGGACAGCTGAGGAGAAGAAAGGAAGGGCAATGATGCTATGATGTGGCTTTGAAACCTCCTTCCGTATTCTGCAGGCTCAGCAGGACCTAGTTTAGTGTGGGGTGGGTGATAAAATCTGTAGCGCCCTTGAGAGAAGAAAGTGTTGCAGTGTTCAGAAGCCGTCTGTGCTGCCTTCATAGAATCTGCTCCGTGTTTGGCAATGGCTTAAAACCTTAAAAATGTTGCCAACCTCCCCCCACTCTTTTTTTGGTTCTTCAAACAGTGATAGATAGCGTGCACTGTGTCTCAGGTGCAAACACTGCCTGAGTCTAGACCTTGGCTTTGCACCAGGAAGTGACCCTCTGATCCTCATTGTGGTTACTGGTAGGGAAAGACATTTAGTGATAGGCATCTGCTAGCCATGTGTGTGTTCTTTTGTCTCAGAGAATTTATTTTTTTGTTTTTGTTTTGTTTTGTTTTGTTTTTATCTTAATCCTGAAGAAAGAGATCTGGGGACAGAAAATTTGAAGACACTGTGATGTTATGTAACTTAGCAGTGCAATTCTTTTGTTTCCCATAGAGGAATCTGTTACTGTGAGTTACAGGATTTTGTTTGAATCCACTGGGATAGTCCTGTTGTAGGAAATAGTACGGTTTATGGTTCAGAGTTTCACTGCAGAGAGGAGAAAAGCATGGCTGCAGTTGCCTGAAAACAGGAACAAGAACTTGGGTTTAAGTTGGGTCATAAGAACACAGTGCGTGCTTATATCACGGGTAGGCTTTCTCTCTTGATTCTTAGATCCACAGTTTGAGGCATGTGGTTTTTCAAACAGACTAATTTTTTTCCCCAGCCCCAAAAGGATTAGAACTCCGCCTGGGGCAACAAGAAGTGGTATTGGGAATCTCACAAACTTTTTGCATCCCAGCCTTGCCATTTGCTGGCTCATACGTATTATTGATTTAAGTTTCCATCTCTTCATGTGTAATACAGAGATGATGCTTCTTTCACAGGGTTCAGTGAGTTTGAAATGACATGATAAGTAAGGTATGGGGCACAATGTCTGGCACTCAGTAGACACTCAGAATGTGCCGGTCTGCTCCCCTTCTCCACACAGCATGCCAGAAGGTAAAACATCATAACGTCAGCTAAGAGTTAGATGTATAACTTAATGATCTTGGCAGGAGCCATGAGCATGGTAGATTCTCAGTAAATGTTCTTTGTTTTAAAAAAGATTTTTGTAATGTTTATTTTTGAGAGAGACAGAGACAGAATGCGAGTGGGTTAAGGGCAGAGAGAGAGGGAGACACAGAATCCGAAGCAAGCTCCAGGATCCGAGCTGTCAGCACAAAGCTCAATGCGGGGCTCCGACTCACTGGCTGTGAGATCATGATCTGAGCCAAAGTCAGATGCTCAATCGACTGAGCCACCCAGGCACCCCATGTTCTTTGATTTGGTTTGCTGTAACTTAATCCACGATCTAGGATGCCATAGCACATTGTTCCTGTCCAGGTAGCTACCCATACACTCTTACTCTGGATTTCCAAATGAGATGGTCGGTCATTGGAGGCCCTTGCAAGGATGACTGAGGAAAAAGCACCGTTAACAAGGTTGTTTGATTCCCACTTTCCCCAAAGGCTGACCTCATGCTACCCCTGGACAAAACTTTCGATTTAGGGCCGGGGAAGGAGGAGGGAAGGCAGAACCTGGAAAACATTGTTTGGCCCTCTGTGGGTCTGGGGCTGAGATTGGAGTACCTCTGAGGAGACAGGGTCCACAGGCCACCCCAGCCCACATGGCTGTTTGCTCTTTTACTCCAAAGCCTCAGAAAAAATCACATTGCCAGCAATGTCTCCAGGCAGCTCACAAGGTGAGTTATCTACAGGGCATGGTAATCAGGACTCACATCCATCAGACTGTGCCCTGGTCGCTCTCTAGTCCTCCTGTATATTGAATAAGGAGGGCTTAACAGCTATCCAATACTTAGAAATGAAACTTTCTAAACAGGTCATTTAGATTTTGTACGATAGACTAATTACTACATACAATTAGTGAGGCTGTGAGTAGTGCCTGAGATACTTATCCACTGATGCAGAGAGAGATAAAGTATCTGCTCAACATTTATTGTAAGACCAGTATTGTAATGTTTAATTATCAATATTTTATTGGTACTGAAATGTTGTGATTGGGATGAGTGTGAGGCAGGTAGTGACTTATGGTCCCAAGCCTATCATGAGATTAGCAGCCCAGCATTTCACACTTGCTTAAAATCCACACTGGAATAGTGGGAATAATCAGTCACATTTTCATAATTTTAAGGAGGGAAATGATAATTGCCTTCTTTCTGGGAATAGGGTTGGCCCGTCCTTCTGTATGGCTGGAACGATGAATCTTACAGCTCTGTTCTAGGAGGCAAACACGGGACTGTAGACTCCCTAATCCAGGGGAAGAGAGCCTTGCTCTTCCTGGGTGAAGGAAGTTAGGTCAAAACAGTACATTAAACCCTCCCAGGTCTGTTAAGAAAAACCTGTAGTGCTGTGGGTACGTAAGTTTTATTCTTACTAAAAATGCTATTGACCAAGATTTGCAACCCTTCGCCTTTGTGTACTCTGCTGTGACCTAAACTTTACTGAGGTCCTGCTTGATGGTTGTCATCCAGTTGTATTTTGAGTGAACAGCAAATCTTTCATACATGGGGACCATATTTTCAAAGAGGAGACTTTAGAGCAACAACTCCAAAACTTGGAGTGTGTTGCTTTAATCCTGTCTAGGAACTTTTTTAATGTTTAATTTAAACACCTAGCATATTCTGTGGCTGCAGGAGGGGAAGGCAGAAGAGTTTTCTCTAGAGGGTAGCTGGCTTTCCAGCATAGTGTCTGAGCATCGTTAGAAGCAGGCATCTCGTTAGCTAATACATTACACCAATCAAGGAGAGTTATCTTAAGCCACAATTAATCTGCTCCCTGGCATATGTTGATAGGAAAGCATCATGCTGTTTCTTAATTAAAAGCAAACGGATTAAAAATGATTAATAAGAGTATTAAATATTCTCCTAAACTAAAGGCTTTGGGATTCTTGGGTAAATCTAGTTTTTTTTTTTTTTTTTCTTTTTTTTCATTCTGAAACCCAAGAAGCATTCATTGTTTTATTTCTTACACCACCACCACCACCCCTCCCCCGCCAAATCTGCATAAGTAAGGGCAAGCGCATAAGTCCTCAAACCCTGGAGAAGTCTAAATTACTGATGATAGAGATGGAAATGTCCCAAGTTTGGGTGGCAGCAGCTAAGAGTATCCCAGTGTATCCAGTCCACATGTAGGGTGCACAGGTGCTGGGACGCCAGAGTGAAGACCACTGCATTGTGGGGGAAACCTCACCACCCACCCCCTTTGTCAGTAGAGAGTGACACAGCACCTCCCTTCCTTCAGAACAAGACACTTCCCTGTCATTTGCCTCAGAGATGGCAGAGTCCTGACGGAGGCACAAAGAAGTGGGAAGACTCACTCAGGCTTACACTGGCGTGGCCTTCCCACCCTACGAGAGCTGATCTTTGTAGCCGTGATTCAAACAGAGACAGGCACCTTGGGCGCCAGAAAAAGAACTGCACAAAAGGACCAGAAAAGGTGCACTGCTGACCCTTAATCCTGGCCTCCTTAATCCTTCAACTGTGAAGAACTCCTTAAGAATTTTTAGAAACGTGGAAGTCAATTACATGACATAATAAATAATCAGTCACAGCTAACTCACCAGCTAAGTTAGAAATGAGGAGGTGAGAGTCTGCAAGGAACCATTACTTTAGAAGGCATGAAATAAAATGTTAGGAAACCACACAGTGCTCAGTTTCTGACTGCGTGCTGCCCTCGAAGGGTGTGAAGAAGACGTTCCCTCTGTGCCTCACAGGTCCTGAAGTTCCAACCATGGCTCCTGCACCTTTGCTTGTATACAAGGTTTCCTGAGCCCATCTCAAGCCTCAAAGCCTCTGAGAGTCCCTGATGCACCCACCTATTAAATTACAGCGCCAAACTCATTGTCATTCTGGCTTTGACTTCGTTAGTGATAACAGAGAAGGATAGCGCACCTTTAAATGACGAGCTTTGTGTTTAATTACCCAAACAAAATGACATAAATATGAATGAGCCCTAATGGTGGTACTTGGTTTTCCGGAAACCATTAACAAAACGATTCCTAAATGATTTGTAAAGAAAATGAGAGGAGAGGAGAGGAGAGCAAGGAGAAGGCTATTAGGTTTCTAACACACTCCTGAATTATTATGTAGTCAACTACCTAGGAAATACTCAGCTAAATGATCTCGAAAAAAAGGAGGCACAAGGTGGTTTGTTTAGACTTTCAGGGTTACAGATACCTTGCCCCATTGGAATACTCTCATAGAGAGTAAAATGGGTAGGTTTCTGACCTAGTGGCTCTCCCCTAGTAACAAGACTTCCCACACGTCAGTACCCCTCCGTGCCCTGTTGAAAGACTTCCACAACCAGGCAACCCATCTGCCACCCTGGCAGGGGCCAGAGACTTACATTTTAAGAATTGTGTCTTACTTCCTCAGAAAAGACACCTTTCATTTTTTTTTTTTAACGTATGTTGACTTTATTTTGTAAGTAAACTCTACGCCCATGTGGGACTTGAACTCACGACTACAAGATCAAGAGTTGCATGCTGTACTGACTGACCCATCCAGGTGCCCCTCAGTCAGCACTTTACTGAACAATTTGGGCTTTTGACTGTTTCTCGCAAGTCCATCAGGCAATTACCTTGTCTCATTCAGCCTTTGTGGAATAGGTGGAGACCTAGAATGATAGGACTTGAGTCAGTATGAGCACTAACATCTGTAGGGGCCCATGTGGATGCTTCAGAGATGCATCTTGTACCAAAAGAAGGAAAAGGAGAATGAGGAAAGCTCCTGTCCTGAGACCTCTTTCCTCTTACTATTGTAATGCCAGCAATAGTGGAGAATCATGAACAACTTATTGTGCAGTGAACAAGCTTTTGGAGTGAACTTTCCAGATAGTGAACAATCTGGGTGTCCAGCCTGGCCTGGCCCCAGGTGTTTGACCAGGAGTCGTCTTTTTGCAGGCCTATGTTTGGGACAATAACAAGGATCTAGTGGAGTGGCTGGAGAAACAGCTGACCGAGGAAGATGGTGTTCGCTCAGTAATCGAGGAAAATATCAAATACATCAGCAGAGACTATGTCCTCAAGCAGATCCGCAGGTGAGACCCTCTGTGGGAGGGCAGGCAGCAGGGGTTATGTAGGAGAAATTGGGCTCGCTTCTTTGGAAGGAGCAAAGATTTAAGGACAAATCATGAAATGATGCCTTACAATCTTTGTGGTTTCTTTCTGTTTGAGACTGCTATAGTTGACCCACAGATAAAAATAGAGCCTTGAAATACAATTCTTTCTCAGCTACTGGTCCCTAGGGGCACTTAGTAATCTCAGCTAGATGAGGGCTTAGTTCATTGTGCCCAACTATTAGCTCCAAGTGCAGATCTTGTGAGAAAAGCTGATTTCATGGCAGTTTCTTGGGGAACTACCTCCTCCCCTCCTTGAGCCAAGAGTTAGCTATATTCTTGAGTCCAGTCTTCTCGATTGAATGGATGGGGAGACTGCTGGGGACATTTTTAAATGTCAGTGCAGAGAACAAATCTGTACCCAGATAGACCTGTTATTTGCATTTTATCCCATTTGCTTTATCATTTGTGAGGGTGCTTGCTCTCATATATATATATACACACATACATATACACATATATATATACATATACACACATATATATATATACATATACACATATATACACACACACACAAACACACACACACACGCACCTTCCTATATGCCTACTAAGGATAAGTTACATAGATCATGGCCCATCATGGCCCTTTACCCCAGATACAAAAGTGTGCATTTGCTAATGTGGATATTCTCTTACATAACCACAGTAAGATCAATTTTAGTAAATTTAACACCGAGAGAATCTCTTATCTCCTCCACCATTTGTAAGATGTTGCTCCTTTTGATTTTGTCTGGTGTTTTCTCATGATTAGATTCAGGTTATACACTCTCCGCTGGAATATTACATACATGAAGTGGCCTTCACAGGGTACCAGATCTGGACACCTGATGCCATCTGTCCCTCCTGACATTAGAATCACCTGGCCAGGATGTTACTCAGTTTCTCCACTATGTAATTACTGATTTCCCCCCTTGCACCTAATAAGCAATCTGTGGGTAGACACTTCGAGACCATGAAGATACTCTGTTACCAGGATTTCCCCCTGGATCCCCGGTGACTCTTGTCTGATCCCAGACAAGGTTACAAAAGGGTAACTTTCCAACTCTACAACCTTCACAGTCCCCATTCCAGCTGTCTTGTAAGCAGAAAGTCTTCTCTCCTCCTAGTCATGTATGTATTCATTAGTCTACACCAGTCATGAGTTTCTATTTTTTTAAAATAATTTGCAATTTATTATTATATTTACTTCGATGTCCAAGATGTCCAAGACTTAGCCAGTGGAAGCATCTTTGTGCCAGTTCCACTTTTTTGTGACGTACCCCCATTGTTTGTTTATGTAATTCCTTACTTCCTGACATTTCAAAATGGGTCCAGTCCATCTTGTACCTGCCTTGCTGCTGGGGACTTTTTTCATGTAGGAAAACAAATCAGGTAAGGTGGTGACTGAAGTGTCTGCAGTGGATTCTGTTAGATTATTGGGCAGTTCTTAAGCCACCCTAATCCAGACACTGTTGCCTCTCTTTTCTTTACCATCCCAAATCTTCCTCTCTAGCTTGGTACAGGCCAATCCCGAGGTTGCCATGGATTCCATCGTCCATATGACCCAGCACATCTCACCCACTCAGCGAGCAGAAGTCGTACGGATCCTCTCCACGATGGACTCCCCTTCAACATAGAAAGAGCTTCCTGCCCATCCCTGCCCTGCCTCTGGAGAAAAGGGCTAGAGCTGCCTCTTACACCTGAAACCACTCTGATGAGAAGGCACAGGAGACCCAGCACTGGAATCAAAGTGGCATTTTGCTTCCCCTTGAACGTTTTCAGGTTATGCATGACATATTGGGACATAGGGTCACAAAGTCCCCACTGGTCACACCCATCCCGTTCAGTATTTATTACCCTGTCTGTGACTACAGCTCTTTCTCCCTGCAAGGACCCGAGAAGGCAATGAAGGGTACAAGCATGTACCATGAGGTCTCACTACACAAAGCAGGGCTGCTGCTCCTGTCCATACAGCTACTTGGTCCCAGCCCAGGGAGGTACTCAGCAGCCCTTCCTCACCCCTGGCCCCATGAGCCTGCAGCCACGGGCAGCAGAGGAGGGCTGGAGTGAGGAGGAAGCCTCGAGTCCACGGTTTTTTTTACCCCCACATTCAGCCTGGTACACACTAGGTACAGGAGAAGAATAGTTCCCAACTTAATCACACCAAGGTACCTATTTATCCTTCATGGAGTATGAAATCTGCAAGCTCCATAGGAACTCGAAGATGAGGGCAAAACCACGATCCAAGAAGCAGAGAAAAAAAGGTAGACCAAGTCACTGCTGTTGATTTAGGGACCTCAACTGTGGGTTTGATTCTCTTAGAACAAACAGAAGGACAGTTGACCTACCACTACCTTGCCTGTCACTGCTCAGTTCTCTGCTGCACCTGCTGGGAGCTGCACAGACAGCGCGAGAGCCGGAGCCGGCAGAAGAAGAGCTGGGGGAGTGACCCTTTCTGTCACTACTGGAAAGTTAGTTACTCATGCCACAGGGAGAATGGGCTGGATAGTCTCTCATTTTAGGACTTGTAAGGTTATTACTATTAAGCCTGGAGCTTTGATAGTTATAAGAGGTTAATAGTGCCTACAGAGTCACTCAGCTCTTTTTCCAGGGCAACTCTCCCAGCAGCGGACGTTCCTACTTCCTTTGGGTCTTGTCTCTCCCTGGAATGTCCACAAGCAGCAGGTGTAGCCAGTCTCCCCACAGCTGCTGAAAGGAACCCTGGTGACATCTCTGTTCTGAGCACCAGGAACTGGCCTTCCCCGGTGTGAGCAGGCTTCCAGGGAACACGGAATCCACATGACCTTAAGATTACCTACAACTCCGTCATGGTGCTGCTGTCTTCCAGGCTCACCGGTCCCTCCCTGGCCAGCGGCAGGGGCCTCCTCACCAATGGTAGAGTTTATTTTCAACAACCTGTTTATTCAAAGAAAGAGTTTATTGATTCCCCCGTTGGTGTTCCTAAAGCAAGAGTGGCAGGTGATCAGGGCTGGTGTAGCATGCAGTTCTTACAGTGCAGCTAATTGCATTTGTCACTGATGACCAAGGAGGAAATAAATCACTAAGATGTTTTGGAAGTGGTGGTATGAATACTTTCATACAAGCTACAGTTTTGAGCCTTAACCCTACAGTACACGCACAAGAAAGAGCCCCCTTCTTCAGGAACTGCTTGTGCACATGGGCACTGTGTAGCTGGATACATTACTGACTGCCCTCTGGAACTCGGAGCTTCAGCCAGTCTGCCCTGATGCAAGGTGCAGGTGTTGAGCATCATCAAAGAGGGCAGAAGAAGGTGAGGAACAATGTTCGGTCCAGATAGAAGCATCCACTGTGGCTGGTATCCGCTTAAGTAAAAACTGGATTCATCTTGGACCAGATTATACTTTTCTGCAATTAGTAAAATCTACTTGTAGGTGGTACAAACCCCCTGCACACCCCAGCTGGCCTGTGCTTGCCCTGGCTTTTCTTCAGAGGCAGGGTGGGTTATATTCGTGTTACCAATCCCCCTTCACCAAATTATTATTCAGTAAGTGAATATGGTTCCTCTCTAAAAGTCTGTGATGCCTACTCCCCCATCCCCAGAGCACCTCACTGTAGGTCTTACCCCAGACAGGAATTTTTCATGCAGAGAAGTCAGGAAGAGCCATAGAACGTGAGCAATCTGATATCCTCCAGCCCATTATATAGGCAAAGTTACTGAGCTAGGAGGAGTATAAACGATGTATTGAACAAGACTTACTTGAGCCGAGATCGCCATATTCACTTCATTCACAAAGCAGCCTTCACTTGTCTCGTTGAGCATTCAATGGACACATACCCTGATGAGCAAGGAGCATCAGTCAAATGTATTCTTTCCACGTTTTGTTGAAATAAACCTCCACATTTGTAGAAGAGTCCCTGTTTGTCATTTCGACCCACGCCCAGCCACCGCATTCATGTTCTACTTTAAGCGGGGAGCTTTCAGCACTGGTAGGCTGAGCCGCTGCTCTGCTGCTAAAAGCTGAGCCATTATAGTGACAGAACAGCATGCATGCATTGCTTCTGCAAAGTGACATCTTTGAGAGACTTGGAGGCTTTTCAGATACACATACCCTTGATGACCTGGGCAGTTTCAGGGGTGTTCTTAAAAGGAACATGAAGATTTGAACCTCTTGGTTTACATGATTTTGTGGGATTTTCTGGGTCAAGTGAATAGTGAACCATATTCAGAGCTCACCTCAGGTCAGTTTTATGGAGAGGTAGATTTCTCTTAATAATTTAGCTGCTTAATGGATTTTGAATGCTAACTTTGGGCACAAAAAGGCACCAGGAGCAGGAAGCTCATGCTTGTGTACCTTCAACCCTCTGCCTCTGTTTCTCTCTAAATCCATGTGGTTGAAGCAAGAACAAACACCAGTCCCCAAACATTTGCAAAGAAAAGTGGAGGCCACAAGAGATCAGGAAGGGGAAGCACTGGCCTTTGCTAATTATTAAACTCGGCATGGTGTGTCTGTCTCTCTGGGATGTTTAGCAAAGCAAAGGGTGTTTTTTTTCTAAAATGAAATGTTTATTTTAAATATACTTTATATATATTTACTTTATACATATACATAATATGTTGTAAGTATACATCCATTTGAATCACCCTAAGGTAGAAGTTCTTAGAGAAGAAGGGAGATCCAGGAGGAAAATTGCTACTCTTTGCCTCCAGCTGCCGCAGGGAATCCTGGTCAGCACAGAGGCCTTGAGCCTTCTTTCCTCCTCCCTAAGCAGGCAGATCAGAAGCAGACCCCAAGATGTGAACTTTAAGCTGTCCTTGTTCTCTGGTGCTTCTGGGAATGGTCAGCAGGAAGAATGGGAAAAGATTCTGCTCCTGCCTCTGGGAACTTGTCTGACACATACAGTGCTTTCTTTTGTAGGGGAGTGCTATTTCTTTCACTGGTCTTTTTCATAAAATTTAAAACCTCCACTGGTACTACTGGAATTGTGAGAAAAGCTTGAACAGCAGGGATTCTGTGATCTAGCCCAGGCCCACCTACATTTCCCCAACTGAAAAACAAGGACACAGGGATGAATACAGGTGTCTAATGACCATCACGGAGGACCCTAACAGTGCTCCTTCCAATGTGTAGGGCTTGGTGAGAAGCCTGAAGAGGAACTGAGCTGGGAAGTGAACATTCACGCCAATGCTAGACTTGACCTGGGCAGAGGAAGGGCACCAGTTGAGTCTGCCTGATCTACAAAGTAGGGCAGAAAGTAGTAAGGGCCACATGAGTGGTATGGACAATTAAGGGCTGAAGCCTCCTGGTAGAGAGCAGTTTCCAGATGGGAAAAGAAGGCAAGGTGTCTCAAGTCAGGGCACACACATTTGCCAGGTTATGAAGGGACACTTCCTAGTTGGAAAGGAACAGCATTGCTCTGGGGGAGGATGAACAATGATATGTGAAAAAAGCAGCTGACAGACCATGAATTTAAATGCTAGGCCAAGGAAGAAGATATGTCCTGGAGAGAGTGGGAAACTGTTGGTGGTCTGGGGCATGGGAAGACCGGGTACAAAAGTTTAGAAAGCAGCATAACAGTGAAAAGACCACCAGCTTGGATGCCAAGAAATCTAGCTTCAAGCCCAGTCCCATGTGTGTATGTCACTGAGCTGGGGGTCACCTAAGATAGTAAGTCCAGGACACCCCAGGAGGCATAGAGATAATAAACTGTCAGCTATTTTCAATACTCCAGAAATCCCACGTGTCCTTAGGCAGCTAAGGCTCACCATGATCTCTGAAGACAGTTTTGCCAAGCCAGCTAGTACTGGCTACCTCATCCTGGCCAGAAGTTCCAATGGGCAGTTAATGATAAATAATGGGACCAGGACATCATCACAAATGCATGTTTGAGTAGGCAAAATCTTCAAAACCAGGATTCCCTGAGGTTGCAGGGGGTGGAAGGAACTGGGGGTGGGACATAATGGCACCTCAGCTCTGAAAGGACTCAGAACCACCCAGTGGGCTCTGCTCATTGGGAACTGTAAGGAGAGGAAATAGAGTGTAGTTCAGAGATTGTTGTATGACGGGCTTAATCCCATTCTGATCCTGTCACTGGTTTTCTGGAGTGAGCAGGAAGGACTGGGAGTAAGGAGAGACCGAAATAACTAACGACGTCCAAGCCCTGAATTAGGAAAAAGCTAACAGAGCACTCTTGTCCGTGCTAACACAGAGAGAGATTTTCGTAGCCACTTAAAAGAGCATAGACTGGGGGCATCTGGGTGGCTCGGTTGAGCGTCCAACTCTTGATTTCCGCTCAGGTCATGGTATTGAATCCCACATCAGGCTCTGCACTGAGTGTGGAAACTTAAGATTCTCTCTCTCCCCCTCCCTCCCTCTACCCCTCTCCCCTGCTCTCTAAAATAAAATTTTTAAAAATTCTAAAAATAAAAGCATAGACTTTGGAATAAGCCTGAGCTGTGTTCAAATATCCAGTCCCTCCCTCATTCTTGTTCTTTGGAAAAGTTCCTGCCTCCTTAATGTGTGAAATATGGATAACAAAGAACTCAAAGGGGCTTTTTGAAAAATTATCTTAAGTCAGTTGATATGAACCAAGCAGTGAGCATTAGTAGCAAATTCTCAGCATATGTTAGGGTTCTCCACGCTCTGCCCCTTCCTTGTGCTCACAAGATATGGGGCTTATCATCACTCTGGACTGTCCTCCTAAAGCTTTCAGAGAAACATCCCCCCACTTACCTGAGCAGAATCTAGGGATTTTCTCCAGACACTGAGTTACATGGACACTGAGCAAAAGTGTCATTGAAGAGTAGTATGGTCTGAATGTCCCCCAAAATTGATGTGTTGATATGCAGCCCCTGTATGAGAAGGTGGGACCTTTGGGTGGTGCTCAAGTCATAAGTGTGAAGCCTTCATGAATAGGAGTAGTGCCTTATAAGAGGATCCAAAGAGATCCTTCCCTTTTCCATCAAGTGAGGATACAACTTAAAGTCAGGGATCCCAGGAGAGAGCCCTCGCCTGACCATATTGGCATTCTAATCTCAGACTTCCATTTTGTTGTGGCAGCCCAAATGAACTAAGACAAAAAACTGGACCAGGATGGTGCTGCCATTCAAACCTAAAAATGTGGGTAAGGAGAGAAAGTACCTCAACATAATATAAACATATGGCAAGCCCACAGCTACCATTAGACTCAACAGTGTAAAACTGAAAACTTTTCTTCTAAGACCAGGAACAAGATAAGGATGCCCACTCTTAATGCTTTTATTCAATGTAGTATTAATGTACAACATGGTGACTACAGTTGATAACACAGTCTTGTATAATTGAACTTTCGGAAGATGGTAGAACTTAAGTGTCTTCACGTACAAGAAAAGTGAGGCGATGGATGTGTTAATTGATTAAATGGAGTGAACCCTTTCACAATGTATACGTGTAGCAAATCACTACAATATACACTTTAAATATCTTACAATTTTGTATGTCAATTATGCTTCAATAAAGTTGGATTTTCTTTTTTAAACTGATACCAGGAGTGAGGAGCTGTAATAAACCTAAAAATGTAGAAATGGCTTTGGAAGAGTTTGGAGGTCCATGCTAGAAAAAGCCTACATTGCCATGAAGAGACCTTTAAACATGATTTGGGTGAGGGCTCAGAAGAGGAAGAGAGCTGTAAAGATTGCCTTCATCTTATTAGAGAATCTCTAAGTGATGGTGAACTGAATGTTGATAAAAACATGGATGCTAAAGGCCTTTCTGATGAGGTTTCCAACAGAAATGAGGAACGTGTTACTGGAAACTATAGGAAAGGTGATACTTGTTTAAAAATGGCAAAGAGGGGCACCTGCGTGGCTCAGTCAGAGTCCAACTTCAGCTCAGTTCATGATCTCACGGTTGGTGAGTTCGAGCCCAACATCAGGTTCCACGCTGGCAGTGCAGAGCCTGCTTGGGATTCTCATTCTTGCTCTCTCATCTCTCTGCCCCTCCCCTGCCCTGCCCATCTCAAAACAAAGTGGCAAAGAACTTGGCTGAACTGTGTTCATGTTCCAGTGTTTTGTGGAAGGTAGAACTTGTGAGCCATCAAATTGGATATTTGGTTGAAGCTGTTCCTGTATTTTTTTTTAATTCTTTTAATGTTTATTTTTTGAAAGAGAGAAAGAGCGAGCAGGGGAGGGGCAGAGAAAGAGGGAGACACAGAATCCAAAGCAGGCCCCAGGCTCTGAGCTGTCAGCACAGAGCCTGACGCTGGGCTCGAACTCACAAACTGCCAGATCATGACCTGAGCCGAAGTCGGACGCTTAACCGACCGAGCCACCCAGGCACACCATGGTTGAAGCTGTTTCTAAGCAAAGTATTGAAGGTGTGACTTGGCTTCTCTTGAATGTTGACAGTAAAATGTGAGAAGAGAGAAAGGACTTAAAGACAGAATTGTTAAAAGGGAAGCAGAAATGTAAAATTTGAAAAATTCTCCATCTGTCCATATTGCAAAAAATGAGGAAGCATGTTCTGAAGAGAACACGAAGGGTATGGCCAAACAATCCTTTGGTTAACATGGGCAAGAACCTCAGACTTAATCAACCACGCCAGCAGGAAAACAGCCTGTTTGAACAAAAGGGGAAAGAGGAAGGAAAGCAGGAAGGTTGCTGGACTTAGATTTACAGGATGGGACCATAGAACTATTCTGCTTCTAACATGCTCTTTTCTTTAAGAAAAAGAGCTCTTTTTCTTTAAGGTTGGAAGGACCCCAAAGGCAATTCAGAGATCATCAGAGCTGCCTCCTTAGTTTCAAAAGGCGGGGTTTCAATTGGCCAGACGTTGAGCCCCACCCAAAGCTGTGGAGGCCAGACCCTTGCCCATCAGAGCCATGGGGGTGGGACCCCTCCTGAAGACTCCACAGTAGTGCTGGTGACACTATTCTGGCCCAGGAGCGCTGCCATGTGGACTGTGCCCAGCGAAGCCATGGGGGCAGGTATACTGCAGGGGGCCAGTGTGAAAGATGAGCCTCCCACTCAGTATACCTGGAACGTGGCAGGTTGTAAAGAAGATTGTTTTCAGGGTCACCTGGGTGGCTCGATCAGTTAAGCGTCCAACTCTTGGTTTCGGCTCAGGTCATGATCTCACAGTTTGTGAGTTCAAGCCCTGCATCAGGCTTTGTGCTGGCAGGGCAGAGCCTGCTTGGGATTCTCTCTCTCCCTCTCTCTCTGCCCCTCCCTCATACTATCAAAATAAAAAACATTTTCTTTTAAAAAGACTTCTCAGCCTTAAAATTTAATGTTGTTTGCCTTATTGGGTTTGAGACTAGCTACGGACCTGTCACCTCTTCCTTCTTGATTTATTTTGGAATGAGAGTGTCTATCCTGTGCCTTCCCACCATTGTATTTTGGAAGCACATGATTTGTTTGATTTCACATGTTCATAGCTGGTGGGGAATTTACCTCAGGATGTATCATACCTTGAGTCTCACAACATATCTGACATAGATCTTACTTAGATGAGACTCTGACTTTTAGACTTTTAAGTTGATGCTGGAATGAGTTAAGGCTTTGGGGGCTGTTGGGATGGAATAACTGTGTTTTACATGTAACAAGGACATAATTTTGGCAGCTAGAGACAGAATGCTATGGTCTGAATGTTTATACTCCTCCCCAAATTTATGCTGAAATCCTAATGCCTACCGGTGATGGTATTAGTAGCTGGGGCCTTTGGGAGGTACTTAAGTCATGAGAACAGAGTCCTCATGAATAGGCTCAGTACCTTATAAAAGAGGATCCAGAGAGATCTCTTCCCCCTTCTGCCATATTGAGGACATAACAAGAAGTCTGTGACCTAGAAGAGGGCCCTCACACAACCATGTGGTACCCTGATCTTGGACTCACAGCCTCCAGAACTGTTAAAAATAAATTTCTATTGTTTGTTTATAAGCAATCCAGTTTGTGGAATTTTGTTATAGCAGCCCAAATGGACTAAGACAGAAAAGGCTGAGCTCTAAGTCTGGCTGTCCTTACAGTAGGGCCTTGAGCAGCTCAAAGGATTTAGGGGGTCTTGGTTTCCCTAGAGTACATAAAGAGAAGACTGAATTAGAATACCCCTAAGATCTCTTCTGTATCTAGAAGGATTCTAATCTGGGATCCTGGATAAAGCTAAAGTCTGGGTAAAAATACCATATCCAGTGGTGTTGTCAGTAATATTATTAATCTCAGTGGGAAACAACAAACCAGCAGCCTGGCCAAAAATTTAACATATATGAGAAATAAGAGCTTATAGGGAGACTTATAAGCTCTCCATGCCACAAAGACCAGAGAGGATCCAATCTATCCACACATCACTAACTGGCTGCAATCCTATACATACTTGTAGAGGAAATGCAAGAGGGCCTGTTAGAAAGCAAAAGCCAGAGCAGGCTAAAAAACTGCCGTTTCAATGTGCTCTCTCTCTCTCTCTCTCTCACACACACACACACACACACCACAAACATGCACACACACACCAACAGAAGGTAGAAGCCTTAATGGTGCAAGGTCTTTGAGCACAACATCTGCCCAAATCTTTGGCTGACCATTAGGTGATTGGCTAACCATTAGGCACAAGGGTGATACCTATGAAGCTAGGCTTAAAAATAAGAACAAGTGGGTCACCTGGCTGGCTCAATCAGAGGAGCATGTGACTCTTGATCTCGGGGCCATGAGTTCGAGCCCCATGTTGGGTGTAGAGATTACTGAAAAATTATATCTTAAAAAAAAATAAGAATAAGAATTTCTAAAAAGAAAAACTGAGCAGAGATGTCAGCATCTGCACACCATAAGGGAAACAGAATCCACAGATTTAGTCAAGTTATTAAACAAAGGCAAAAAGAACCTTTGAGGAGAAAAACCAGAATTTTTGCTATATATACAGCAACCATAGTTGCTATATTATCAAAAATGTCCAATTTTCAACAAAAAGTTATGAGACATTCAAAGAAACAGGAAAGTATAACCCATCCTCATCTCAGGAGAAGAAAAAATGGACAATAGAAACAATTTCTGTGTAGGTCCAGATGTTGAACTTAGCAGACAAAGACTTCAAATCAGCTATTATAGAAAATTTAAAGGAAATTTTGAATAAAATTCTGATATATGCTGTAATAGAGATAAACCTTGAAGACATTTATGCTAAACAACACATTACACCAGACACGAAACAGGAAATATTGTATGATTCTACTTATATGAAGTACCTAGAATTATCAAATTCACAGAGACAGAAAGAACAGTAGATGCCAGAGGCTGAAGGGAGGAGGAATTGGGAGTTATCATTTAATTGGTGCAGGGTTTTAGTTTGGGATAATGAAAAAGTGCTGGAGATGGATAGCGGGGATGGATGCATAACAATGTGAGTACACTTAATGCCACTGAACTGTACAGTTAAAAACTGTTAAAATGGTAAAGTTTATTTAGGTATGTTTACCACAGTTTTTCTTTTAACTGGAGTTTAAAAGTACAATAACCAATGAAAACTAGTGGGACTAAATGGTAGACTCAAAGAGGCAGAAGAAAGAATCAGTAAACTTGAAGATAGAGCAATATAAATTGTCCAGAGTGAAGAACAGAGCCTCCGAGACCCATGCAACATCAGGCATGCCAATTTACATGTGATAAGAATGCCAGGAGAGAAGAGAGAAAAGGGGGCAGAAAAAAATATTTGAAGAAATAATGGCTGAAAACTTCCCAAATATGATGGACAACAATCTGTAGGTCCACAAAACTCAATATGTCCCAAGGCACACATTGTAGCCAACCTTTTGAAATACAAAGAGAAAATCTTGAAAGGAGCTAGAGAGAAACAACTCATCACATATAGAGGAGTAACAAAAAGTAAATAATAAATAACAGCAATGGAAGACGAAAGGCAGTTGGCTGATATATGCAAAGTATTACAAGGGGAAAAAAAAAACCTGTCAAACAAGAATCCTATATGTGGCAAAGCTATCCTTAAAACAAAGATGAGGGGCACCTGGCTGGCTCAGTCGGTAGAACGTGTGACTTTTGATTTTGGAGTTGTGAGTTCAAGCCTCACATTGGGTGTAGAGATTACTTAAAAAAAAAAAAAATCTTAAAAAAAAAAAGATGACATAAAAACATTTCCAGAAAAAAAGACAAGAATTTATTGCTAGAAGACTCACTTTACAACACATATTAAAGGCAATCACTAAGGCTATAAAACAAATTATTCCAGACAGTGACTTAAATCTGCACAAATAAACAGGCATTTGAAAAGGTAAATATATGGATAAGATTGCATAAAACATATTGTATGTTAATTATACTTAAAAAAAAAAAAGAAAAAAAAGAGGGGCACCTGGGTGGTTCATTTGATTATGCATCCAACTCTTCATGTTGGCCCAGGTCATGATCCCCCGGTCATGGGATCTAACCTTGTGTCAAGCTCCACGCTGAGCATGGAGCCTGCTTGAGATATTCTCTCTCTCTCTCTCTCTCTGCCCCCTGCTATGCCTCTCTCCCCCACTTGGTCACATGCTATCTCTCTAAAAGAAAAGAAAAAGAAAAAAATAGTTGAATCAAAAAAAAAGATTGCATAAGACAATAATTATATCTTTATATTTGGGGGTTTATAGCATATGTAAATGTAATAAGTGTGACAATCACTCAAGGGAAAGGGAAGAAAAAAATCAAGCTATATTAATTTTAAATATCTCTGGTGGTCTGCTGGTTAACATTTGGCGCTCTTAAATAGATTGTAATGTAATCCCTGAACAACCACTAAGAAAATAACTTAAAAATATATAGTAAATGCAAATCACATATCTAATAAGGGTTAATATGCAGTTATTTATTATATAAATAACATATAATTCAATGACAAAAACCCAAATAATCTGATTTTGAAAAAGTGTATGACTTGAACAGATACTTCTCTGAAGATAATAGACAAATGGCCAACAAGCATATGAAAAGATGCTCAGCATCACTAATGATTAGAGAAATGCAAAGCAAACCACAATGAGATATCACCTCACAACCATTAGGATAACTTCTATCAAAAAATGAAAAACAAAACAGAAAACAGTATTAGTGAGGATGTGGAGAAATTAGAATCCTTGTGCACTGTTGGTGAGATTGTAAATGGTGCAACCACTATTAAAAACAGTATGGCAGTTCCTCAAAAAAATTAAAAATAGAATTATCATATGATCCAACGATCCCAGTTCTAGGTATATATTCAAAAAAAAAGCAGGGTCTTGAAGAGATATCTGCACACTTATATTCATAGAAGCATTATTCACAGTAGTCAAGATGTGGAAGCAACCCAAATATCCATTGACGGATGAATGGATGAACACACACACACACACACACACACACACACTGGAGTATTCAGCCTTAAAAGGAAAGAAAACCTATTACATGGATCTTGATACATGCTACAACATAGATGAACCTTGAGGACATTATCCTTAGTGAAATAAACCAGTCACAAAAAGACAAACACTGTATGATTTCATTTATAGGAAATAGCAAAAGAAGTCAAATCCATGGAAAAAAGAATGTAGGATGATGGTTACCAGGGGCTGGGAGAGGGGGATATGGGGAGTGCTTGCTCAACGAGTATAGAGTTTCAATTTTGCAAGAAGAAAAGTTCTGGTGATCTGTTACACAACAATGGGAATATTCTTTTTTTGTTTGTTTATTTTTATTTATTTTGAGAGAGATATAGAGAGCAAGCAGGGGAGGGGCAGAGAGAGAGACAGAGAGACAGAATACCAAGAAGGCTCTGCACTGACGGATAGATGTGGGGCTCAAACTCATGAACCATGAAATCACGACCTGAGCCGAAATCAAGAGTTGGACGCTTAACTGACTGAGCCACCCAGGCACCCCTCTTTTTTTAAAGTTATCCCAATATGGGGCTTAAATTCATGACCCCAAGATCAAGAGTTGCATGCTCTACCAACTGAGCCAGCTAGGCGCCCCAGAATAATCTTAGCACTGCTGAAATATACAATTAAAAATAGTTAGTATATTAAATTTTATAAGTATTTTTACTGCAATTTTAAAAAAAGAATGAATATATGGTAAAAACAACAGTTGAATTAAAATGGCTTATTAACACAAAAGAAGGCAGTGACGGAGGAACAAATGGACAAAAAACCTTAATTACATTAGATTTGGAAGGACTAAACACTCCAATCAAAAGGCAGAGACTCTCAGACTGGATAAAAAACAAAATCTAACCCTATGTGGCCTACAAGGAACACACTTCATATTCAAAGACATAAATATATTAAAGGTAAAAGTATGGAGGCACCTGGCTGGTTCAGTCAGTAGAGCATGCAACTCCTGATCTTGGGGTTGTGAGTTTGAGTCGCACATTGGGTGTAGAGATTACTTAAAAATAAAATCTTTTCGGGGCGCCTGGGTGGCGCAGTCGGTTAAGCGTCCGACTTCAGCCAGGTCACGATCTCGCGGTCCGTGAGTTCGAGCCCCCCGTCAGGCTCTGGGCTGATGGCTCAGAGCCTGGAGCCTGTTTCTGATTCTGTGTCTCCCTCTCTCTCTGCCCCTCCCCCATTCATGCTCTGTCTCTCTCTGTCCCAAAAATAAATAAAAACCGTTGAAAAAAAAAATTAAAAAAATAAAATAAAATAAAATCTTTTAAAAAAAAAGGTAAAATTATGGGAAAACATATATCAAATAAATAGTAACCTAAGAGTGCTAGAGTGGCTATATTAATATTGTTAAAAACACATTGAAATAAATATCACTAAAGACAAAGAGGAACACTTATAATGATTATAAATTCAGATTGTCAGGAATTTATCTAACTTATAAATGTATATGTATAAAATGTATACATACCTAAAAGCAGCTCCCAAATATGTAAAGCAAAAATGGACAGAAGTAGGGAGGAGGGGGAGGGATGGATAAAATCGGTGAAAGGGATTAAGAGGTACAAACTTCCAGCTGTAAAAGAAGTATGTCACAAGGATAAAAAGCACAACATGGGGAATATAGTCAATAATGTTGTAATACATTTATTATGGTGAGCATTTCATAATGTATTTAATTGTTGAATCACTGTGCTGTACACCTGAAACTAATTTAATATACATCTACTATACTTCAATTAAAAACAATTTTTTTTTAATTTCAAAACCATGGAAATGTCCTGGTAAAACCAGACAGGTTGATCATCTTAGCAAGAGAGCAGTTCCTGGAGGCCAGCATCCTGAGCATGATGAAAATTGCAGAGAGTGATTTAGAGGAGAAACCAGGAAGTATACACTATTTTTTTTTAATGCTTATTTATTTTTGAGAGAGAGACAGACAGAGCATGAGCAGGGAAGAGGCAGAGAGAGAGGGAGACACAGAATCCAAAGCAGGCTCCAGGCTCTGAGCTGTCAGCACAGAGCCCGATACAGGACTCGAACTCATGACCTGAAATCATGACCTGATCCAAAGTCAGATGCTTAACCAACTGAGCCACCCAGGTGCCCTGGGAAATAAGGCCATAGTAAATATTTATAAATTTGGGTAAACAACCATAATTATTTATTTTAAATTTTACAGAGGAGCACTTGGGTGGCTCAGTCGGTTCAGTATCTGACTTCGGCTCAGGTCATGATCTCATAGCTTGTGCCTTCAAGCCCTGCATCAGGTTCTGTGCTGACAGCCTGGAGCCTGCTTCAGATTCTGTTTCTCCCTCTCTCTTTGCCCCACCCCTGCTTGCACTGTGTGTGTGTGTGTGTGTGTGTGTGTGTGTGTGTGAAAAATAAACATTAAAAAAATAAAATATTGACAGAAGTAAACAAAAGAAGAAACAGGTAAGTCAACAGTAACAGGTCTGGATCAATAAATAACCTAAACTTCCATCCTAAGAAACTGGAAAAAAAAAAAAAAGAACTACACCCAGAGCAAGCAGAATGAAGGAAAAAATCAAGAGAAGAGTGATAACTAGCGAAGTAGAAAACAAAAAACAATAAATAAAAATTAATATAACCAAAAGTCAGTTCTTTGAAAAGATCAACAAAATCAGCAAACAAGAAGAAATGAGAGAAGACACAAATTTCTGAAATCAGGAATGAAAGAGGAGACCTTGCTACTGACCCTTCTGAAATTAAAAGAATTATAAAGGAATATTATAAACAACTTTATACCAACAAATAAGACAACTTAAATAAAATGAACAAATTCCTAGAAAGACACCGTTTTCTAAAACTGACTTAAGAAGAAACAGAAAATCTAAATAGACCTATAACAAGAGGAGAAATTAAGTTAATAACTAAAAATCTTCCAGCAAAGGAAAGCCGAGTACCGGAAGTCTTCACTGACTAATTTTCTTATCAAACATTTAAAAGAAGAAATACCAGGTTGCGCCTGGGTGGCTCAGTCGGTTGAATGTCTGACTTCGGCTCAGGTCGTGATCTCGCAGTTTGTGGGTTCAAGCCCCACGTCGGGCTCTGTGCTGACAGCTCAGAGCCTGGAGCCTGCTTCAGATTCTGTGTGTGTCTCTCTCTCTCTCTGCCCCTCCCTCACTCACACTCTGTCTCTCTCTCTCTCTCTCTCTCTGCCCCTCCTCCACTCACACTCTGTCTCCTGTGGAAATAAATAAACATTTTTAAAAAATTATAAAAAAAGAAGAATAAATACCAGTCTTTCACAAACTCTTTTGGAAAACAAAACATTTTCCAGTTCATTTTCTGAAGCCAATATTATCCTGATACCAAAGCAAACAAAGACATCACTACAAACTAATATCTCTCATGAAAACGGATGTAAAAATCCTTAGCAAATATTAGCAAACAAAATCCAGCAACATATTAAAAAAATTATACATCAGAGTCAGGCGGGATTTGTCCCAGGAGTGCAAAGTTAGTTTAACATCCAAATCAATTAATGTAATATACCATATTCATATAACAAAGGATAAAAGCCACATGATCATCTCAAATAGATGCAGAAAAAGCACTTGGTAAAATCCAACACCAATTCTAAATAAAAATTCTCAATAAACTAGGGTGCCTGGGTGGCTCAGTCAGTTAAGCAACAGACTCTTGATATCCACTCAGGTCATGATCTCATAGTCTTGGGATGGAGCTCTACATTGGGCTCCATGTTCAGCCTGGAGACTGCTTGGGATTCTCTCTCTCCCTCTCTCTCTCTGTTATGTGTGCACTGTCCCTCTCAAAATAAATAAATAAACTTAAAAACATCCTCAACAAAACTATGAAAAGAAAGTCATTTTCTTACCCTGATAAAGGGCATCTATAAAAATCCTAAACTAATATAATTCTTAATGGTGAAAGAAAGGTTGAATACTTTTCCCTCCTAAGATAAGGAACAAGGCAAGAAGAATGTTGATTCTTGCCATTTCTACTCAGCATAATGCTGGGGGTTCTAGCCAGTGCAACAGGCTAAATAAATAAATAAACATTATAGGTTTGTGTGTTATAAAGAAAGAATTAAAACTATCTTGGAGCACCTGGGGCTCATTCAGTTAAGCATCCAACCCTTTTTTTTTTTTAACTTTTTAATTTTTTAAAATTTACATCCATATTAGTCAGCATATAGTGAAGCAATGATTTCAGGAGTAGATTCCTTAATGCCCCTTACCCATTTAGCCCTTCCCCCCTCCCACAACCCCTCCAACAACCCTCACTTTGTTCTCCACATTTATGAGTCTCTTCTGTTTTGTCCCCCTCCCTGTTTTTATATTATTTTTGTTTCTCTTCCCTTATGTTCATCTGTTTTGTCTCTTAAAATCCTCATATGAGTGAAGTTTTATGATTTTTGTCTTTCTCTGACTAATTTCACTTAGCATAACACCCTCCAGTTCCATCCACATAGTTGCAACTCTTGATTTCAGCTCAGTTCACGATTTCGTGGTTCTGTGAGTTCAAGCCCCACATCAGACTCTCTGCTCTCAGTTAGGAACCTGCTTCAGATCATCTGTCTCCCTCTCTCTGTCCTTCCCCTGCTTGCGGGTGCATTCTCCCTCTCTCAAAAATAAATAAACGAAAACTTTTCTAAACTATCTTTATTCACAAATGGCATGATCCTATGTGAGGAACGTATTTTTAAAAACTAGAACTAATAGATATATTCAGCAAAGTCACAGGGTACAAGATCAATATACCAAAAACTCAACTGTCCATCTGTATACCAGCAAGGAGTGATCCAAAAGTGAAATTATAGAAATATGCATTGATAATAGCATCAAAAATGATAGAATACCAAACAAGAACAAGAACTTTAACAAAAGAAGTGCAAGATTTGTACACTGAAAATTATAAAACAACACTGAGAGAAATTGAATATAAATAAATGAAGAGACATTCCATGTTCATGGATTGGAAGACTCACTGTTGTTAAGATTGCAGTTCTCCCTGGGGCATTCACTTTCGAATGTCCCCTCTCTGTAAAGAGAACTTTCCTACTATCCTTCCTTTCTAATCTTATATTCCTATAAACTTCTGCCTGCTGCTCAAAAAAAAAAAAAAAAAAAAAAAGATGGCAGTTCTCCCTAACTTAATCTATGGATAATGTAATCCTCATCAACATCCCATCAATCATTTTTACAGAAATTAACAAATTTATACTAGAATTTATGTGGAAATGCAAAGAACCCAGAATAGTCAAAACAATTTTGATAAAAATTTGGTGGACTTAAACTATCTACTTTCAAAACTTCCACCAGTATAGAAAGAGGCAAATAGAACGAAACAAAAGAGCCTAGAAATAAATCCTCACATTTATGATCAATTGATTTTTTTTTATTTTTTTTATTATATGAAATTTATTGTCAGATTAGTTTCCATACAATACCCAGTGCTCATCCCAAAAGATGCCCTCTTCAATGCGCATCACCTACTTCCCCTCCCTCCCACCCCGCATCAACCCTCAGTTTGTTCTCAGTTTTTAAGTCTCTTATGCTTTGGCTCTCTCTCCCTATGATCAATTGATTTTTGACAAAAGAGTCAAGGCAATTCAATTGGGAAAGAATAGTCTTTTCAGCCAATGGTACTGGGACAACTGGATATGCAAATGCAAAATTATATTTTTAGACCCTCACACTATTGGCAAAAACTAACTCTAAATAAAATCTCTGGAAGAAAACATAGGAGAAAATCTTTGTGACTTTGGCTGGGCAAAGATTTCCTAGATATGAGACCAAAACCACAACCCATAAAAGAAAAAAAATTGAGAAATTACACCACCAAAATTAAAAACATTTATGATTCAAAAAGGTAGCATTAATAAGAAGACTAGCAAAACTAGTCTGGAAGAAAATATTTGCAAGTATTTTATCTGATAAAGGATTTATATTTAGAATATATAAAGTATTCTTATAATGCAATCAGACAAGCAAGTCAATTAAAAATGAGCAAAAGAGGGGTGCCTGGCTGGCTCAGTCAGTAGAGCATTCAACTCTTAATCTCAGGTTCGTGAGTTTGAGACCCACATTGGGCTTGGAGTCCACTTAAAAAAAAAAAAAAGAGCAAAAGATTTGAAGAGACATTTTATCAAAGAAGGTAGACATATGAACACATAAAAAGCTGTTCCACATCATTAGTCATTAGGGAAATACAAATTAAAGCCACATTGAGAATCAGAGGAAGACAAATACCATACAATTTTGCTCATATGTTGAATATAAGAACAAAACAGATGAACATATGAGGAGGGGGGAAAGAAAGAGAGAGGGAAATAAGCCAAAAGAGACTCTTCATGATAGAGAACAAACTGAGGGCTGATGGAGGGAGGTGGGCAGGGATGGGCTAGATGAGTGATGAGCATTAAGGAGGACACTTGTTGGGATGAGCACTGGGTGTTGTATGTAAGTGATGAATCACTGAACTCTATTCCTGAGACCAATATTACACTATATGTTAACTGACTAAAATTTAAATAAAAGTTTGGGGAAAAATAAAAAAAAATAAAGTCACACAACAGTCTATTAGAATGGCTAGATCCCTAATACAGACAAGAACAAACATTAGCAGGGGTGTGGAGTAACTGGAATGCTCATCCATTACTGTTGGGAACAGAAAGTGGTGCAGCCACTTTGGAAAGCAGTTTGGCAATTTCTTAAAATGTTAAACATGAACTTACCACATGACTTTGCAATTCTGTGCCTAGGTATCTATCCAAGAGAAATGAAAACATGTCCCACAAAGACTTGTATTTGTTTTTATCAACTTTATACATGATAGCTAAAATCTGGAAATCAAACATTCATAAATGCATGAACAGATATGCAAAATGTGGTGCAGCCATGTAACAGGCCTGCAGCAAGAACAAATTAACTACCGACATGCGCTGTCCATGGATGAACCTTAGTGACAGAAGCCAACCGCAAACACTGCACCGTGCAAGATTCTTTTTCTATGAAACACTCCAAAAAGACAACTCCATAGCCACAGAAAGCAGATCCATTACTGGGTGAGACTGCAAACCAGCATAGAGTTATTTGTTGGGTTGATGAAAATGTTCTAGAAGTATATTGATGGTAGCACAACTCTACAACTTTGCTAGAAATCACTGAGTTGTACATTTACAATGGTGAACCTTATGGTATGTAAATCACACCCATATGAAAACTGTAGAAGTCTATAACTGGCAAGGGGTAGGGGTGCTCAAACCTTATTGTCAACACCCAGGGCCTGCCTCCCACCTTTGCACCTGTGTCTACATACTCCTCCCCTGTCACCCACGGTTCTCCCTGCAGAGATCCTTCCAGACGCCCCAGGGCACTGCTTGAAATATGACTGTCTTCCTTCCTGTCCTCACACAAGACCCAGTTCCTCCTCAAACCAGACTTTCGTCCTCTAGCTGTTCTCTCCCAGTATGGGAGAATCTTGTGACTAGGAGCACGATCCCCTGTCTGAAGTTCCTCCTATAGCCCCCAGGTGATCTCCCACATACGAACCGTGCAGGTTTTTTTTTTTTAATCAGATCCTACTTTTCCCCCCAATAGTTTCTTTATATATATATATAAACTTATATATATATTTTATATTTATATATTTATATGTTAAGTATATATTAAGTAAATATTAATATTATATTATATATTACATACAAAATATATTAAATATATATTATATATAATATATTATATTTATTTATATATTTATATTTGTATAATATATATTATATAATATTTATATTTATTTGATTTTATTTATATAAAAAGTTGAATATAAATATTTGGAAAGTTGAATATATAAAAAATATATAAAAGTTGAATATAAAGAAATATTTATATTTATATTTAATATATTTATGTTATATATTAAATATATTTAAATATATTATATATAAATATTTTATATTTATATTATATATAAACATATATGTTATATATATAACATATATATATAAACAATATATATTTATAAACTGTTTTTTAAGTTTATTTATTTGTTTTGAGAGAGAGAGAGCACAAGCAGGGGAGGGGCAAAGAGAGAGGAAGACAGAATCTGAAGCAGGTTCCCGGCTCTGAGCTGTCAGCACAGAGCCCAACACAGGGCTCAAACTCAAGAATTGTGAGACCATGACTTGAACCAAAGTAGGAAGCTGAGCCACCCAGGCACCCCACGAATTGTGCAGTTCAAACTTCTATTCAGCAGCTAAGCACAGAAATGGACCCTGGCACCTTTCTAGGTTAATTGAGTTACAAGATGATCCTTTTAGGATCAAAGTCATTTTAACAGCTGCTTCTATGACCCATTTTATTATTGACCTTTCCTCAAAATCTACTCTGGTCTGCTACCCTCCAATCCAGCCCAAGCAAACCCTCCCCTGGGCCTGAGAAAGCCTGACCCTGAGGGGAGGGGCTCTGTCACTGGCAAGCGTCCTAGACTGCACCAATACCCGGTACTCACCCACAAATTTCACAATAACAGGGCAGAGGACACCTTGCTTTGGGGTCCTGCAAGTTTTCTGGGACCTCAATTCCCTGCAGAGCCCCGTTGTTCTTCCCAACAAGCCACAGCCCCGCCCAAGGGCCCGGCTGGACTGATTTACTCAGCAGGCACGTGAGCAATATTACATCACAGATGCTCCCTCTGGTTCAGAGGCTGGCTGAGTGGCAGGGAGACCCTGAAGAAGCAAGACTGAGCTTGGCCATCAAGGAGCTCCACCTGGAGTCACCGCCCGGCAGTAAGGGAACCTCATGCCTAACCCTGGTCACAACTGCACAGGCTCAACCTCGCAGCAGCAGGGCACTGGGCACCTGCCGCCTGGGTGGGGCTCCTGGTCACCGACCCCTGGAGGGGCGCTGCGTGCAGGCAGTAGATTTCTGCCCAGGAGCTAGAAGGACTTTGCACTGTTTGCCACAGGCACTACCTCCACTCCTTTATTCACTATTCAAAAGTCAAACACCCAAACCACTGCTAGGCACACACAGAAATGCAATTATGGGAGGAGGAAACCACTCAACTCCAGAAACGCATCTAAAACTCTACCCTAAAATATCTGCATATTAAACTACCAAGGACAGTTAAGCTTTCAAAGGGAGAAGATCAAAGTGCTGTCATCTTTTAATTTAATCCTTTTGTTGCATCAATGGTCTTAAGAGGGATGAGAGAGATCAAAATAAAAATGGAAACAAACTATATCTTTGTGGCTGTTGTGTTTTAGTCTTTTTTTTTTTCTCAATTTGGGCCACAAAATAGGTCAGCTCCATTACTGATCAGCCTTCCCACAAATATTTAAAACAAATTGAATTGCACACCCAATACCCATCACAATTACACCAGGCACAATAACTAAATTAGCAATTCAACAAAATAATTGGAAATGCGATTCTCTCTCTTCCACCAGTCTCCCTCGAGGGTTTAGCCGATCTATGGGGGAAAACTCAGCTTTCCTAATTCTGCAGCTAATTAGAGACACACTTGTAAATGAAGTTGTTTGTCTTAAAGTTGAAATTCTCATCTGGGGGTGGGGGAGAGGGAAGGAGAGAGGAGAAAGTCCTTTCACTATGGAACAAGTGTATAAACAGGTAGAACACACGCCTAGGTTCTAATTAGCAGCCATCTCTGCGATTAATAAAGCATCACTATTTTATTTTTTACCATCACTTACATGGGAAGGAACACCTTCAGAAGAGCCAGCCTGGCTAGAGAGAGGTATACACTGTCGATGGCCCTTGAGACCAGTTCTAAGGGTCTTGCCGGGAGCAGGAGACCCACCAGGACGTCAGGAGGGCCAGGGACAGAGCCAGCTCCGGCATGAGCTCCCCTGTGTGGGCCAGGGAACCCGGGGCCCCTCCTAACAGGATGCAAAGGGGAGGCCCCCAGGCCAAACAGGCCATCTCCTCCCGTGGGGGGCAGTCAGGGCACACCAGGGACCAGGGACCTGCTGGCTCAGGCCCCCCGCCAGCCAGAGGTGACAATCTACCTTGGCCCACTTGCTCAGGCCACTGTTGGAGAAGCAATCTTGAGGTTTCAATTAGGCTGTCCTTGGCCTCTTTTTGCTCCTTCAGGAAGGAAAATCTCCATTTAATTATATAACGAAGAACTAGGGCTTCCTTTTGTCCCCTCTTACCCTCCTTCAGGAAGATCAGGATGTGACTTTTAAAATGCACCCTTTCCGCAGGGCTCCAAAGGCTTGAGGCACCAGCCACAGGGGTGGCAGGGACTCCTCTCCCACTGCACACACCTGGGCTGCGCACCCCCGCCAGGAACAAAGGCCTGACCTTACCAGCAAGGTCAGCACATGAAACGGTGGCCGCTGGGCCTGGGGAAGCCTCCGTTCCCAAGATCCTCAGAGAACATCACAGCACCCAGGTGGGGGGTGAGGCCCGAGAGGAGCCTGCCAAAACGTTGATAAGTAAATTCAAAAGCACCTGCTCCTTACTGCTTATCTCTTCGAACAATGTGAACTCGGAGTTATCACATTTAAAGTGTTCCGTATTAGCCTTACATTTAGCTCTTAAAACCAAGTGCAGCATGCTACAACTTTAAAGGACACAAGAGTCAAACCAGAAAATAAGTTGAAGGCCCCAGGGAGTCAGTTCCTGGCCTGATCCCTCAGGAAGGAGGAGTGGGGCTGGTTAGCCTCCCGGTCACCCCCTCCGGCCACTCTGGGCAACCAGGCAGGAAACCACTGCCTCCCCACCCCCTCTTTGTACCCCAGCTCACATCCCAGTCACCCCAAAGTCTAAAGCAGGGCCTTCTGGCAGCCTGCGCACATACCTGGTGTGGGAAGACACTGTCGCCTCAGCCCTGGGCGTGCTGGAGCACTCGCTGCCCCGTCGGTTGACTGCTCACTCCATTTCCAATTTTGGTGTTGGCTGTGACTTGCAAACGGTTGGGAAGTATTTGTCTAGACCGAGCTATCCAATATGGTAGCCATTAGCCACACTGCAAGTGCCCAAAGCCACATGTGGCTGGTGACTAGTGTATGAAACAGCACAGAATGGTAAGATCATATTCCCAGCATCCCAGAAAGTTCTATCGGACAGCACTGGTGTAGATGTTCTGGACACTGCTAGGGTTAGAAGAGGCTTTTCCTGGACTCCCCACAGGGGAGTGGAAGGGACCACTGTGGATGGGCAGACCTCAGAGCCCAACAGCTTTGGGCTCCATATCAGCCACACCTGCCTGCTGAGGCACCTGGCCTTCTGCAGGCAGGACTCTGAGGCCAGCGGCAGAGCCCCAGGAGGCAGTGCCCACCAGCCGCAATCCGCTGCCTTCCTGCCCATCTCACCCGGGAGAACCAGAACCTAGGAAAGTAGCGCCACGCCTGGAAAGGGACTGGGAGCCTTACAGGCTGGGAGCAGTGCCCTCCAGCCTGTAAGGGGTTTCATCAGACCCGAGTTGGAGCACGCGGAGTCTACAGCAGAGGGGAATGAACATGCACCTCGTGGCTGGGTCACCTGCCCAAACAGCCCTTTGCTCAGCCTCCACCAGGGCCTGGCACACAGCGGGCGGTCAACGACATCTGAATAAACGGACACCAACAACATTCCTGCGCCTGCGCTAAATAAACCCCAGTCTTTGAAGCTGCCTTTACTTAGGCACAGCTGTCTTGGAAGTGTTCAGCTGACTTCGTCTTACTAAGTAGGAGCCTGAGGCCCAGGGGTCAAACGACTTCCTCAAGGTCAAACCCTAGCCGGTTTCATTTCTAGTCCAGGATTCTTTCCGCTCCACCTTTCATTCATATCTGTCCTTTACTCCGAACTCTACATACACCCATTCCCAGACTAAGTCTGTGTCCCCAGGTCTCTGCCAGAGCCCAGTAACACGGCCCTGAAGAAAGCCAGCACCCCCTACCTTGGGGAAGGGCAGGCCAGAGCAGAGGAGACAGCCAGCCACGTGCCGGGAGCCTGGTGGCTGGAGTGCACGGAGCTCGTCTTTCCAATCTGCCCATAAAGGGGAAGGTGGGGTGGGAAGAGGGGGGGCAAGGACCTTTATGTGTTACTGTCACGGTGCCTCCTGAGGACCTTATATTTTTCTTTCCACCCTATCAGTGCGGTGAGATTGGTGGTGGTGGTGGGTGGTTTTTTTGTTTTGTTTTGTTTTTTTAACACTCTTAAATTTTCTTTCCTGAGAATTCAGTGTCCTTGACCTCGACAAATGAACTGAGAACCCTGAACCCGGGGAGATAAACGAAGCAGACTTGTCAGGAATATAAATGTGGCTGCACCAGTACCCTATCGGCAGACCCCACTCGACGGGCAAGAAAGACGCGGCAAAGGCAACCTACGTGTGTCCAAGAGAAAGCAAAATTGGACAAGCACACTCCCTCCGCCGTGCACTGTCCCCTCCCACCCAGGCCAGGAGCAGGTGACCAGGACTTCATCACTAGAGCTGCTGCACCAACTGAACATGCGCAAATCAGCGGGGTGATATGGATCCCCTGGACTTAGGGGAGATAGTTAATGCACTTACCGAGTGGCTGGCAACTATTTTTGAGATGTTATGAAGGAAGAGAAAGTAAAGAAAGACGGAAAGAAAATGAAGTAGATAACTTAAAAAAAAAAATGACCAAGGCAAGCTTAATTCCTAACACAACTTCCCCCACTACACAAGCACAGACATAACTTTAAAAAGTATAAGCACAGACTCAGATGTAGAAAACAAGGTTCATTCGCTTGAGACAAGGCTCGCTGCTTGTGTTTGCCTTTATTAAACACAAGTACACACAGGGCAACACTATCAGGGTGTCGGCAGAGGGGCAGGGGGCCGCCCTGGAGTGAAACACTCACGCTTCTGCATCCACAGCCTTGGGCTTCTCTGGGGCATCCTTTACCTCTGCCTGTCTGCAAAGTTTTGCTGAGACAGGTGACTGCCTCATTTGTGAGTCTGGCCCAGGGAGACATGGATCTTGGCATCACCACATTCCATATACAGTGGCTGCTGTGTCCTGGGGAGTGGTTCCAAGGTTTATGACAAACATCACATTTGGACTCATTCTGTGCCTCGAACTCGGCTCCCTCCGGATGAAACGGTAAGGGGTGAAGAGGCAGTAATCTTGGAGAGGTCTTTGCAATGTACATGCGGACCAAGGAACTCCACCTCTAAAAGGAAGCTTCTTCCAAGCTGGGGATGGCAGAGTCTGGCGCCGAACTGCTTGGAGCTGACTTCCTTCAGTGTTGTTGGGTCTCAGGGTTCCTGAATGATGCCCAACCAGAGGTCTTGGATGGCGACCCCTGGAGAGAATGGCTACACACTAAAGGTTGTACGGAGAAGTCGGGAGTAATGCACACCCACATGAGGCAAGGGAAACCCATCTGAGGGATCCCCAGGATGAGAGCTGTGAAAGCAGCAAGAGCCTGAAAACTGGAGGGGGGAGTGGAGAGCAACTGGCAGGCAATCTAGCAGCAGAAAAAAAGATATTAGAGCGGGATGAGCACTAGGTGTTGTATGTAAGTGATGAACCACGGGAATCTACCCCCAAACCGAGAGCACACTTTACACACGGTATATTAGCCACTTTGACAATAAATTATATTAAAAAAAAATTCTGAAAACATCACAACTAGCTGTTCATACCATAAGCATGAAAGGAAAAAAAAAGATATGGGGGCCGAGGAGGGACATGATGGTGTCACTATCCGCCGTCTTTCATTGGAGCATCTCCAAGCACATTGAAGGCAGCAGCTCTTTAATCCTCCCAGAGGAGGATGCCAATTTGAAGGGTTCCCTGAGGAGCAGGAAATAAACCAGGATTCCTGGGCCGGTCTCCTATTTTCCCCGTCCACACCCTTTATTGTGAAATGGTCCAGCCTAAGGCAAGTGAGGAGCGAGGGTGCAAATACGAACCAAGAGCCTTCAAAATAGTTGGACTCTTTCCCTTGGTTCACTTGACTCCTAAAAATATATGCCAAGAAAAAAATTATTTTGAGAGACAATAAAAAAGCTTTTGTCCAGTAACATTATTCATTATAGTAAATAGTTATTAATAAATGTTCAATTATGGGGGATTTGGCTAATTGCTGAAGATACAAGCCTAACATGGGATTATTAGTTAGCAAATTACTTAAATGATATCTGTAAAAATATGGAAATGATATATATCTGTAAAACCTGTACTATTTTTTGAAGATTTCATTTATTTATTTATTAAAAAAATTTTTTTAAGTGTTTTTTTTTAAAGCATTTCTTCATTTTTGAAAGGCAGAGAGAGAGCACAAATGGGGAGGGGCAGAGAGAGAGGGAGACACAGAATCTGAAGCAGGCTCCAGGCTCCAAGCTCTCAGCACAGAGCCTGACACGGGGCTCGAACTCACGGACCGCGAGATCATGACCTGAGCTGCAGTCGGCCGCTTAACCGACTGAGCTACCCTGGCACCGCTAAAATATTTATTTTTGAGAGAGAAAGCAAGCAAGCAGGGGAGAGGCAGAGAGGGAGACAGGGAATCAAAGCAGGCTCCAGACTCCAAGTTGTCAGCACAGAGCCCGATGTGGGGCTTGAACCCACAAACCGTGAGATCATGACCAGAGCCAAACTTGGACCCTCAACCGACTGAGCCATCCAGGCATCCCTAAAGATCTTATTTTTAAGAAATGTCTATACCCAACATGGGGCTTGAACTCACGACCCTGAGATCAAGAGTTGCATCCTCCACCTACTCAGCCAGGCACCCCTCTCTTACTGTACCATGAATATTAAAATGCAGAACACTGGTGGTGTATGTGAGTTATGTGGATGGGGCAGGGGTATGGCTGCATGCCTGGGTATTTTGTTTTCCTTGTTTTTAAAAGGTGAGTAGAAAATTTCAAATAGTCTGAAGTAAAAACCAAGTCTTCCACCCCAGCTGCCCCTGGGAGAAGAGACGAGGCTACTCCACATCATGGCGCCTGTACAGGCAAGATGGCTCTGAAGCACCACTTGGTGATGAGTAATGAGAAGTGGCTATTTCTGGGTGGTAGGGTTACAGCCAAGACTTATTTTTCCCTTCGCGTTTTCCGTAATTAGTTGTTAATGTAAAATCATCTCAGACAAGAAACCAGCCTTCTATCCTCTGTCCCCAGGGGAGGGGCCCACCACCCACAGGCCGCGGCCAGTGGGCGCTGGGGAGCCCCACTGTGACCAGCTCCCTGCCTCGCCCGTTCCAGTGAGGTCTTTAAGCTCTGTGGCTCGTGAGTGTCGTGCATGAAGTAGTCAGCTGGGCAAAAAGAAAATAAGCAAACTTCACACAAAAGGGAGGAATGCTTCAGTCAACACTGAAAAAGGGCCCTGGATTGAAACTCTTGATAACTATTCTCACCTCATTTGAAAATCAGCATTAGCTACCAAAATGTAAAGTATTAGTTTTATTAAAATGCAAATCAATCAACTAATCTGTCTTTCTAGTAACAGTTGAATTGCAGTATCCGTGTCAATTAAAATAGTTTCCAATTTATTCTTGGCTGGAAGGAGGGTGGTCTTCTGAATTTTAAAATGCAAGCCTCTCTTTACTGAAAATTCTGTTTTCTCATCTCTCCCGATTTTAATTCATTTTAATTAAGCACGTTGGGTTCCAAATATTTTGGAGTACCTGTTTAAATCTTTTCCTTCATCAGGTCAAGAGTGACTGTGACAAAGATTCCATCTCTTCAGGAAATGGAGGTTAGCAACCGGCTCACCGGAAGCATGGTGTTAAGAGGTCATTTATTGCTGTTCTAATGTGCATGATCCAGACTCCTCAGGCTAGAGGGACAGGATTGGATGTTCTCTATTTTAAAAAGTGATCATTTTGAAGGGAGTAACTGTGGGGGAACTCTATTCCTGTTGATCTTTTGGGTAACTAGAGGCACACTGAAAATTAAACATTTCCCTGACAGTCAAGCCCAAGAGGTAACTAGCAGACAAGAGAAACACATCACCATGTACTAAGGTCCAATTAATGTGAGATGGAAAAACCCTCCTCCCCGCAATCTGCCCCATCCTGAGCTCAGCAGACACTCTGATGTTAATACTAAACTGTGATGCAGATTCCAATGAGGACTCACTTCATTTGGAGCCCAGCCTTTAGTGGTCCCGACACCACGGCAGTGATACGTGGGGATTCCCAGGCAACGAGATCGGTCACCTGCTTTTGACATTTCAAAACAGTATCAAAACCTGACGTTACCAACAGTGACCACTCATGCACCACAACTGAATGCATGCTTCTTCTCAGTTTCATAGCGCGACATGAAGATGTGGGCCCAGGAGCCGGGAGGTGGTCAGTTGCGGATGCCGGCACGCACGCATTACTTATGCAAGATAATCTTCATTGCATATTGACCACAGCATGCCAATAAATCCCCCTTATGGGGATTTAATTTCCAGCTTTTGACCTCTGGATGAAAAACAAGTGAATCATTTCCTCCTGCTAGATTTACACCAGAGCTGATCTCAATAAAGTGACTTAGGAATGGAGAGAACGGAAAAGGGCTCTGAAAGAATCTTTATGGGTAAAACTAAAAAAGAAGGCAGGGATTTGTATTTGCAACAAAGAAGCAAATACCTCCATGTTACAAAGTCTCGTGGGCATAGTTCATAGGTTTTTGGGGATTCCTTGCTCCTCAGAGCCATGATCAATCACCAAATGTTATCCACCCTGAAAGCAGCATTTCAGCCCAGAATTATTGCTCCTGTGAGGTTTTGTATTGCGAGAGGAGGCTGACTAGAAAAAAAAGTGAAAACCCTCCCAACAAACACCATCACCCCTCTAGAGCCCTCAGTCAGACTTACTCTGCTGCTTAAGAAATCACATGTGGCAGCGCGGCAGTGACAATACTCTTTATTTGTGATGGTGAAAGGGCGTGGGGCACCAGTCCTTGGCAGACTGGGGCAGGGAAGACATGGGACATTTGGTTCCAGGCTTCCCGGGACTTAGCAGGCATGTGCTCTGCACGCACCCCTTCCTGGGACTTCCCAATGTGCTCGACCCTGCTGGCCGATGGCTTCCTCCACTCGAGGAGCCAACCTGGCTAAGGCGCCGTGGTGTTCAGAGGCCCTGCCTCAGGTCCGCAGCGACAGAGATGGGCGCTGTCAGTCCCTCTGGCCTTCGTCAGGAGGGCGGAGCTGCCCAAAAAGAGATCGATACAACTCTGTCCTGGAAGACAAACAAAACAAACTGGTTAACTTTGCAAGGTTAAACAAGAACTAAGAAGCTGGGAAATGCCCCAATCGGTTTCTTCAATTGCAAACACAGCCGTGTAATTAAAAATGCATCCCACAGCTCTTACTCACAAATACAAAGGAAGGAAGAACCTAGAAGCGCCGATCAAATAGTAAAATATGTAAATAGTCCGGTGTGGATAGATACCTGTCTCCAGGGAATGAGTTTTCTATAAGTTTGCCCTTTACAGACAGGCTCTTCAAGTAAGAAAACAAGATTGAATATTTTAATAGGATGTATGAGACCGCCGCACGACGAGGAGGATTCAATCAGACATGGGATGTAGGGGGATATGATTTAGTTTTCATACATTTTCTTGGACTTGGAAGTACTTGAAAAACAATGAAAATGACCCAGCAACAAGATTCCAATTACTATCACATGTGCAGCTGTTTGGTGATAGAAGCAAGGCTCTTCCCCACTCCCCTGGCCCCTTTTATCTATTTTCAATCTAATAAATAATTCGATTGGCTAATTTATTTCTAGAGCTGGGTTTCGAAATTTAGAAAATGATAGTATGCCAGGGTCTTGGGTCCTTGAAAATAAAGTATCACTGCCAACCTCTGTTTCTGTTATCAAATGCAACACACATCCAGCCACTTGGCCAAAGCTACGCGTCAAGGCCTGGCAATCTAAAAAGGGGTGGGTTTGGGGTGGGGTCCCTCCTGCCATTGTCACAGGAGCTCCAGGACACTTCCCCTGTGGACAGAGAGCAGGTTCTCCCTGCAGGATCTGAGGAGGGTGGAGAGCCACGGAGGGAGGAAACGCGGCCCGCCTAAGGCAGGTGACCCATGCCTGTACTCCGTGTGACGGCCCGGCCACTAATGCTCACGGAGGGACAGCAGGCACACAGGGCTGAGGTCCTGTATCAGTGAGGGAACGACCCCAGAAGAAAGCTGTGCCTGCTGTTTCACACTCTCGAGATCGAACCATAAAAAGACAGCCAGCTGTCGTGGCTAAGAAAACAGGCTTTTACAAGTGGCCTCATAATCGGAGAGCCATCTTCAGCAAATCTGCTTTTCAAAACAAAACGAAACACCAAACCACCACCCCTCAAACAGCTGTGCGGGTTCAGTAAGACTTCAACACAAAAACTTAGGAGTCTGTTTTTGAAGTCATCTTACTGTGGCTGTGGTTGTGGGCGGGAACAGAGGTACGATCGTTAGAAAACCCAGCAATAAAAATAGCATATTAAAACTTTTTTTTAAAAAAAGGAAAGATCCTAAAGAAGAAAGTCCAGTGGCCCAGAATGTAGCCAAACCCCATCATACTGGGGACCATAGTGTGGGCAGAGGTGTGTGGCTTAGGAAACCGTGGGTCTTTAGTATTATCACAGGAATCTCCCCCTCACCCTGAACCACCAGCCAGCTCTGAGGCCTACAAAGGCCTCAGATTGACCAGGGGCTCCATTGTTTCTTTTGTTCCTGTGCTTTGTACACCTGCCTGCTCGGCCTGGCCAGCCGGAGAGCACAAGGCTGGAGGGCGCTTCTGACCAGATGCAAACAAGAGGCAGGCAGCCTCGCTTCCAAAGGCAGTGGCTTCTGAATCACCAGCTCCATCACATGAAAGATGCTTCCCCGTATCGCACCATGGCCTATTTGCCAATAAGCACAAGCCTCTCTCGCCATTTCAACGCAAAAAATTCAACGGCATTAAGGTGGGGGGGGGGGGGGAGCGGCCACGACAGAAAGGATTAGTATGGCTTTAAGGCTGCACTGGCTGGCGAGAGGGATTGCTGTTCAGGCCTTGGCAATCACACCCTTTCCCACCTCTCCCTGCTCCCTGCTCGCCTGCCCCAGACCCCATCATTACCGCCCAGCAAATGTTTTCACTCGGCGCTGCAATCGCAGGGAAGTGCCTGGGCCAAGGCAGCAGTTACTGGCCGCAGCAGGGTTCACATGTCGGGAGCAGAGAGTGAAATGCAGAAACCCATGTTTTGATAGAACATCATTTCACACTCAAGTGGACAAAGCTGACAAACATATGCAGCTGTTAGTGGCAAAGCAACTTGGAAAGCTGAGGGGTCTGGGATCTCAAAATAGTTTGAGAGAGACTAGGAGTAAGGGATTATTCCAATCTAAAACCTCCTAGTAATTGCAGCTCCGCGCCTTCCTCATCACCTGCCACCAATCAGGGATCGTCTCTACCCTCAAAGCATCTCAGACTCCCCCGCCCCTCGAGGCCTCCACTAGCCAGCCATTCCAGTCGCTTACCAAGAATACGGTGACGGCCTCGAACGGACTTTCCTGTTCCCTTCTCTGCCCGGCCCTCTGTTTCTCAGCCCCAGCACCGTGGCACCACCGGGAAGAAGCCCCCAGGCTCCAACTGCTCTGCTCAGCGTGGCCCCAGTGCGTCTTTCCCACAGAGGCTCTGTGCGGCAGGACATGCCAGGCTGGACACTGTGGCCGCTCTGAGCCCCAGAGTTTCACAAAACCACGCAGCCCCCTCAAACATTTTGTAAGCTGACACAAAATTTTTCTCAATACATTTAATAGTTACAGAGGATATAATTACCAGAACACTGTGAATACTAACTTTTGAAATAAAACTCTTACATTTTTTTTTGTAATGCACCCAATGGAATCTATATGCCATACTGACTCGATAGTCATCATCATTCGTTTAAATAACACATAAACATACTCTTCAACTTGGAAATTTTACAGCATCCTCTCCTTTTTAAACTCGTATTTCCATTTGATTCTTCCCTACAGATTTTTGTCCTAATTGTTTTATGCTTGAAAGTCTTTTATTGATCACCCTATTAATACTTCTTGGCCACAAAAAACAAGTATGTAAATTGAAACACATTTTGAAATTTCAGAAGTTGAAATGAAAGTATTAAAAAAAATTTTTTTTAATGTTTATTCATTTTTTGAGAGACAGCGAGAGACAGAGCACAAGCAGGGGAGGGGAAGAGAGAGAGAGAGGGAGACACAGAACCCGAAGCAGGTTCCAGGCTCCGAGCTGTCAGCACAGAACCTGACACGGGTCTCGAAAGCACGAACCGTGAGATCATGACCTGAGCCGAAGTCCGACTGAGCCACCCGGGTGGCCCCTGAAATGAAAATGTTTTAATTTCTTGACACCATAAGGCTCTAGGTAATTAAAAAGTACTTCTGGATTGTGTTATTATTACATAATTATTATGATAAAATCGACATATACCATGGTATAATAAAACATAATTTTGGTGAACATTTAATACACGTAAATATGTAAAATGTTACTGGAACTGCATGCCTTCATGATATGGATGAGGCTTCTCATGTACCCGTGGTGAACAGCATTTAGTGCCAGAATGAAAGAGTGCTCAGCATCCAGTCTATCCCTGCTTGTTGGTTTTTGCAGACACAAGTAAGGAGAAAAGTCACGTGAACAAGTAGATGGGCATCAGAGAGTTTCGTTACAGCAAGGTCACCCAATTCTTTCAATTTCTTCTGAATTACATGCCCCCCAAATCACATAGTGATCTACCACCAAAAACTGGTTTTAATGATCTGTGAGCTGACAGCTCAATTAGGTTCTCTTGCAATTTTGTTGAAAATAAAGATCTGGGACCATCTGACCCACAGGGACTGGTTACCCAGGCCTAGTGCCCTCCGTTCTCCATCCCACACCAGTACGGAGCCGTGCTCTTGCTAGGGGGCCTGGAGTGGGCAGAAAGCCTCCTCCTCAGAGAGGAGGGGCTCGGGCAGGCTGTGTGTCAGGTGAGGGAGACCCACAGCCCCTGCTCAGGTGCACTCCCAAGCAGCCCCATTTCGGGAAAGAGCACACATCTGGAAATCGATTCCCAAAAAATGCGCGTCTACTTTCCCCTTGGGGAGTCTCTGCGCACCCCAGTGTGAAGACTCAGGGGTGGGGGAACTCTGCGTACTTCCCCCAAACCCAGACAGGCGTGTGATGTGGTGCCAGTGCTGGGGGAAGATAAAAGCATCTGAAAAGGAACATGTCCACATCCCCTTTCCCCATCCCAAGGAAAACAAAACTAAAAATAAAACTAGGTAATAAAAAGGCACCATGGGACAGAGGGTCAGACTGCCTTCTGCTGCATGGAACATTTTTCCCTGCAGCATCTTTCCTAACCAGGATTTAGCCATGCAGAGAAGCTAAACTATCAATCCTTCAGGTTAACCTTGTCTCCATCTGATTCTCTAGGGTAAGTGTATAGTTTAATACTTGAGGTCCCCTTAAGGCTATGCATAATGAACTTGGTTTAAAAAAAAAAAAACAACCCATGTAATTCCTGCTCCCTATCACTTCAAGAATCAAGATTTGAATCACTGAGCTGCACTGCCTTCCCCTCTTTGTTCCCTTCCCCCCACACTCCCAGCCTCAGTGGCCAGTGGGAACGTCCACTGTGGAAAATGTATTAATGTTCGTGTCATGCAGGAGAATAACCCACGGAGTAATTAACAAGACTTGGACCTAAGGTAGAAGGTCGATAGCAGGGGCTCTTCCTTGAATTAAAATTTAACTTACCCTTTATTGCAACCTACAAAAGCAAGTAATGAGCACTAACATTTTTATTTCTTTTAAACTGTCATTTAGGCTGTAGAGGGGATAATTACCTATCTCTAGTGTAGTAAGGTTTTATAACCCTTAGTGAGGCATTTTCTAATTTAATATTTTTACTATATTATCATAAAACCTGTTTCTGGAAAAAAAATGATCATGGATTAGCAGCCATTTTCCATAAAGACAGAATGTGTGTGTGTGTGTGTGTGTATTAGGATTCGGTTTATTTATTACAGGATTCTCCTGAAGACACTCAAAGTACCACAGCTGAGCGATCCGTGCAGCACGGTCACTCGGGTGGTGGGCAAGCCTTGCGGCGGCCCGAGCTGAAGTGGGGGGCAGCGTGCGTACAGAAGACTGCAGCCCCAAGTGTGTGCACCTCAGTGTGCTCCCCTCGGTTCCTTGTGTGCACCTCCCACCGCAACAAAAACCGGAGCCTTTCATGCTGTTGTTCGGGCAGTCGGCACGAAGAGACACGTTAAACCTGTACACGATCTGTGTGGGGCTTTCAATTTGCTAGGTCAGTAGCTTGCAGCACTGGGATACGGAAACAATTGTACTGGCTGTGCTCCAGAACACCGCACTCCTCCTCCTGTGGCCCGGAAACCCCAAAGCTGTCAAGAACCCCCTCTGTCCCCGTGGCCAGAGGCAGGCACTGAGAAAGCAGCAATGCCACTGCTCCCTGAAGGAGCCTGCACAGTCCCCAAAGTACATCGTGTTCCCCGAGCAAGTATTACAGGCAGGAGCTGGAAGCCAGGCTTCCAAATGTGCCAGCGGAGACAGTATCGCTGCTTTCCTGATTAACATTATACACATAATTTGCCCTTGATTAATTTGAAATTGTTCATTTGTTGCTTTGTGGCTGGGGGGGGGGGGGCAGTAGTGTCTTCCTAAATACACAAGACGCAACCCAGAATGCGTCCTGGCCCCTCCTCCTTTCTAGCCTCTCCCTCTCTCTGCACCCTGAGGACCTTGTGCTGCACACAAAAGTGGTCTAGCATTTGCTGCCACTTCACTCAAGCCCTTAGGTAGCCATTTAAGAATAAAAACATGATGAAACACACAAAGGGAAAGAGAGACTAAGGGTTCCAACCAGCAGAATCCTGATCAAATCCAAATCCTTAGGGGTCAGTGTAGGAACAGCCAGAACAGAAATTCACACTGGCCAGCAGGGAAAATCATTGGCGATGTTACTGAAGCCTGCCTTTTTTCACGTTTGTGTTCTGAAAACAATGTACTTACTCGTGCTGTGGAAGCTCATGAACATGGTTAGAGGAGGTCCCTGCCTCAAAACACAACACAAACGTATGATACGCGCCTCACACCTATCTGGATGCCTATGTGAGCTTCATTAGACTTTGTAGGGAATGACGAGGCTGTGAATGACGACAGCGGAAGCTGAGTTGGGAAGGCGAATGGACCCAGTAAATGTGTCTAGTTAGACGGACCTGCTCCACTGGGAGAGACGTGTGAACATTCTTCCTCACACTGAACCCAACTCTGCCATTCTGTGACTGCCACCCATGGGCCCCTGGCCCTCCGGAGCCAAGAGAGAAAACAAAGCTGACTGCCCTTCCCTGCGGCAGCATTTCAATTATTTGACGGCTTCTCCTAACTAAATCTGTTCTTTGCTGGGTGAAAAGAAACAGTTCATTCCTGCTGTGATGAAACCTGGAGTTCTCTCGACAGTAAGGTCCTCAGATCCTCTGAGCTAATCCTGACGCGCCTGGTGCAGCCTAGTTAATCCAAAGTGGGCAGAACAGGCGACTCTATTCCCTCTTCTGTTCTCACACCTCCCCTGCCTTCATGGAGCTTCCACTCTCTTCCAAATATCGACTGAACAAGATATCTTGCCAATTATTCCTTGACCCAGACCAATGACACCAAACAAAGCGGTCCTCCTGCCCCTCTGAATGCTTTGTGATCTGCTCCCCAAAACGTAAGACACAAAATAGTACCTCCCTTTAATCTTTTTCCTTCTGCTTCTTCTGACCCAAATCCATTTCATCCATATCAGTGACTTTACGAGTGAGAGAAAGTCGCTTGAGAAATGTTTCTGTGGCCTAACAGGGGAAATATATTGATCCAAACGGCAAGCAATTGCCCTGTGCTCCTTGGGGGCTGGGGCAGAGGGTGAACCCCAGCATGTCACAGGAATGGCATCCGAGGCAGACACATGCTGGAACTGGTCTCTGAGACTGGACTGTTAGGGATGCAATCCAAGTGAAGACACACACGCAGCCCTTATAAGGAGGCAGTGTCAGTTAGTCAGGACAACAGACAGAAATCACGACAGAAAATTTGGATCCTGAATATAGCCCAAAGGTCAGCCCTTAACTCTCTCCCCTACTCTCCTCCCAACATCCCCCAGCAACAAAAAATGGTTCACAGGCTCCTTTCCTGAAATCTCATCACAATTCCATACCAAAACCCAACACACACACACACACACACGCACACGAAATGAGGTTAAAAGAAAAGAAAGCAGCCTTCTCTTACCTAGGACTTATTTCTTAAGAGGATCAAGTTAGCAAAGTACCAGAGAGGACTCCGAGGAGACCCACATCCATCACTAATTACCTAAATCTGGAGACCAGGCAAGTCTCTAAGCAGCTGCGGGCTGAACCGCAGCCGCCCGAATCCGCCACGAGGTGGCAGTACACGACGTGGTTCTAAGGACTCGGCCAGTGATGTGGCTCGCGGCAAACTGTGCCCATAAATTACCTAGTGTGTCTGCTCTCATCACCATCCTCCCTGGGCTTGAAGGAGACTCTAGAAGGTCTGTTCCAATTCGCTCTTTTGGTCAGGTCAGAACTAGGTCCTTCAAACCTCTGCAAATGCTTTTAGCCCTGCAGCTTTAAATTACAGATGGTGACATGTGGCCTCTGGCCTGTCTCCTAAAGATCAGACAGACTCGAGATTTATAAATGTTCAAGGAAGCAGGTTGAGGGCCCAAACAAAGGAACTGAAAGGCTGGGGAAAGGAAGGCGAGGGCAGAGGGCCAGGGAGGCGAGACAAACAAGGGGTGGAATCTGTCCCGGGTTCCTCACTTGTGCTCTGTTCTGGTTCCCAAGTCGGCTACACTCACTCCACTCGAACAAAGGAAGAAAAATACTTGAAACTTCTGTCATTCCTACCGCTAGCTTTGAGTCTTTCAAATTCTTTTAAAGAAAAATAATTTACCTTGGTGGACTGGCAAAAAATAAGGGTGGTGGAGATGGGGGGGTGGGGACAGTGGCACTCTAGACAAAAGGGATGTTGCCTCCTTTCCTGTGCATTAATATTCCATATTCCTGGGATGATTTCCACTTTCACAGTTTGACTGTTTTATAACAGATTTGATGCGAGAGAAGACAAATGGCCTCGCTAAGGAAAGACGACAAATCATCTCACCGCTTTTAGCAGGGTTTTCTCTTTATTTTTATTTATTTTTATTCTGTAGCTGGGCTGCAGAGCTCTCTGCCTTGCTGGAGATGTTTAATATTAACGTCAAGCCACCACGATCCCGGCAATAGAGTTGGCCGGTGTTGTGTTTACGGTTTTGTGACTGCTGGCTTCAGGAAGATGAAGCTCCTTGTTCAAACAGCAGCCCCTCTAACAGCTCCTGTTAAAAGCCAGGGGATGCTTCACTGCTTAGACGTGAATCACTTCCTCCAACCGCACTGAAGAGGAGACTGACACGCGAGTTACATTTGTGTCCCTATCAAGGCTGCTGCCCAGCGACCCGGGGCCTGGGGGGCAGCGTGTGCCGCATCTCTCAGCTCCAGTTTAACTCCTACTTTTGGGGGTCAAAACACATGGAAATTAGTGAAGGTATTTACTGGCAACCCACAGAGTTTCAGCAAGGCATTCTATTGCTTCTGGTAATCAGCTGGAGGACGCATTTGACTAAAAAAACCAGCACCATTCCAAACAAAAGCAGTGAGCACTGAGCACACAAACACCAGGCACCTGGTGGTGTGAGGTACTCTGGGCCCTGGGGCCAAGTCCTGACACTCTCCTCCCTGGGGTACAAGGATCTTGTGCTCTCCCCTGCTCCTCCTCCCTCTTTGTCTTTTCATCTTCCTCCTGGCCAGGGGTGTAGACCTTTTCCTCGCTTCCATTCTTGGCTCTCCTCTCTTCCCTCTCCCACTCTCCCCTGGCAATCTCATCCACGCTCTCAGCACTAACAATCTCCGGTGGGCAGAACACCCACGGCTGTGGCTCCGGCACCCTCACCTAGACAGGCATTGCATGCCCTGGCGCGCAGGCTAGGCTTGCTGTCACCTAAACTGCCATTTGTTAATAAGGGCAGCAAATTCTCTATCATTCAAGGCCCACACTTAACTGCTTAATGGCAGGAAGCTACAAAATTACAGGTATCGATACCACATTTTCTTTCTTTTTTTTAATAAATATTTTCTTTTAAAAAAAATGCTTATTTTGAGAGACAGCACACAAGTGGGGGGAGAGGGGGAGGGGAAGGGGAGAGAGGGAGAGGGAGAGCGGGAGGGGGAGAGAGAGAGAGAGAGAGAGAGAGAAAATGAGAATCCCAAGCGGGCTCTGTGCTGTCAGCACAGAGCTCGATGTGGGGCTCCATCACGACCTGAGATGAAATCAAGAGTTGGGAGCTTAACCGACTGGATCACCCAGGCACCCCAATACCACATTTTCTGATTCAAAAATAAAATATGCCCTGAGACAGAGCTCTGGCTTGGGCAGTTTACTTATATTAATTGATAGAATACAAATTGATGCCCTCCATCTATCAGTCTATTTTGGCTCTTAATAGTATCCTTCAAAGTATTTCTTCCTCTTTTCTGTAAATCAGAAATTTGGAAAAAGGCGTTTTTATTGTTTATTTATTTATGAGTGAGAGAGAGTGTGTGCGCAAGCAGGTAGGGGCAGAGAGAGAGAATGGGAGACACAGAATCCAAAGGAGGCTCCAGGCTCTGAGCTGTCAGCACAGAGCCTGATGTGGGGCTCGAACTCACAAACCAAACTGTGAGATCATGACCTCGGCTGAAATCAGACGCTTAACCAACTGAGTCACCCAGGCACCTCGGAAAAAAGGTTTGTCCAAGACACCTGCCACCTAACTTTCCCCAGGAGTAGTGACCAGGACCCCGTGGCCTCCAGATGTCTGCAACAGGACCATCGCGCCCTGCTTCGTTCACCAACCAGTCACTGCAGCCAGCAGTCTGACGACGGATCCCAGTTAGAAGGCTGGTTTTAAAAAGCCTACTTGCTAAGTGCAAACGGAGTAGTGTGCCCCTCTGTGCGTGGAAGCCGGCAGAGTCTGTTGTGAGGCACGGCTGCGCCTCCCCTGCAGGACGGAGAGGTAGGCGAGGAGGCAGTGTGCTGCCAAGTGCGTGCAGGAGAAAATGCGTATCGATTTCTTCTTTCTTATAAAGGAGCACAAAGCGCTGAAGAACAATTGCGTATCCCTGCAGCATTTCACATTCCACGTGAGACAAAGGCCCAACCCCCACCCGCCTGAGAAGCTGAGAGGGGAACCACGCGGTGCTGCGTCTCCTGGGGGTGTGTCAGCGGCCACCATGCCGTCAGGGTCCACTGCTGGGACTCCAAACACCTCAGGCCATGAACGCCTCCCCTGCCTCTGATCAAGTCATTTCCCTCACTGGGCTGATGCCGCCTCATCTATATTGGAGAAGAAAGAGCCTTCAGTCTTATTTACCTTTTAAGTGGAGGTGCCCAGAGGGTAAAAGAGTTAATGTTTATAAAGTGTTCAGCTCCCCAGAGGGAGACAATGGATAAAACACAAGGTGTGGTTATGGCTCATTCAAGACCTCATTTCCAGGGTAGTTAGTAATAGCTTCCCATTACAAATGCAGAGCTTCCCAGCACCTTGAACTCAAAGTAGGATGAGGCAATGCCCTTTATTTAAATATCCTTTTTTAGTTTGACACTTACTACCAACACTAAAAATAACAATAGGTAACCAGGGACTATTATGCCTTGTTAATGCACACACAGAATCCATTCCAGGGGTGCCTGGGTGGCTCAGTGGGTTGGTCAGACTTTTGACTCAGGTCGTGATCTCATGGTTCATGGGTTCGAGCCCCACGTCGGGCTCTGTGCTGACGGCTCAGAGCCTGGAGCCTGATTTGGATTCTGTGTCTCCTTCTCTCTCTCTGCCCCTCCCCTGTTCGCACTTTGTCTCTCTCTCAAAAATAAATAAACATAAAAAAAAAAAAATCCATTCCACAACTGTTTTCTTCTGAAGCCAAACAAATCCTGAAAGCAGTCCAAAAAACTGACCTAAAGCTATAGCTGGTCATGACAGATCCTGGTCTATAGTCTTCACATTTCCATAGTAACTAACAATTTATAGGAGGGCCACAGAAACCAAACCTAGTGTAGATATCACAGCCAAGATAGGCAGGAGGAAACCTACAGTAGAATACAAAGTTTATTTATGTGTGTGCTCCTGGAAGTGATGGAAATACATGAGTATTCCTGAAAGATCTTTTCCCGAGGCTCATTCTCCGTAAAAATGACCTCAAAACCTCTCTAAGTAAAGGGTTGGGAATGAGAGGTCCTAGAGCTGGACTCTTCATTTCTGAGGATCTCCCAACATGGCCAAGAGCTAAGAAGAAAATATAGAGCTGGCCCTCAAGCAGTGCCGTGTTTTAGCATGGAGATGTAACCCACAGCTAATTAGGGCATGGCCTGGTGGTAAATGCGACATGTAATATGGACAAGTGCAAAGTGCTAAGGGAGCAGGGGAGAGTATATTAAAGGAGTTAGATGATTTGGAGAGATTTCAGTAAAAGGGGCAAAAGCTTTTCCTCATCTGTCTTATAGGACTGTTTGCAAAAATAGTCTTACCAGCAAACTGTAAATAGACTTATAAGCTGAAAGCCTTTAAAGGCATTTCAGACAGGAGATCTACAGCCAACTCTTTTCAGGTTTGGACAGAAATGGATATGCTTCTGCTGCAGGCAAAGGGACAATGACCTAATATTTACCCATGTGAAAACATGCATTTTGTTTATTATTTAATTTTTTAAAAAGTTTATTTATTTTGAGAACGAGAGAGCAAGTGGGGAAGAGGCAGAGAGAGGGAGAGAGAGCGTCCCACGCAGGCTCCATACCGGCAAGTGCAGAGCCCAACGTGGGGCTCAACCTCACAAAATGCGAGATCATGACCTGAGCCGAGATCAAGAGTTGGATCCTTAACCAACTGACCCACCCAGGAGCCCCACATTTTGTTTATTTAAATAACTGTATGGATTACATTTAAAACAGTCCTTCTTAGAAACAAAAATTTAAAAAGAACGTTTCATTCTCAAGACTCTCATGAGCAAGTGCCCGAGTGGCTTAGTCGGTTGAATGTCTGACTTCAGCTCAGGTCATGATCTCAAGGTTCGTGAGTTTGAGCCCCATGTCGGGCTCTGTGCTGACAGCTCAGAGCCTGGAGCCTGCTTCATTCAGATTCTGTGTCTCCCTCTCTCTCTGCCCCTCCCCTGCTCACATACTCTCTCTCTCTCAAAAATACACAAACATTAAAAAAAAAAAAAAAAGACTCTCATAAACAAGAAGGACTATTTTTGCTTTGTAAAGGAGACTGAGCCACATAGGGAAGCCTTCTTTGGGGTGGCACTGGATGAGTGTTAGCGCAAAACACACACACAAGCACTCTCCTGCATCAACCCTCTAGCTGAGAGAGGCTGGCATCAACTGGGAAGAGACCTTAAATAAACGGTTTTGCAAATAATACTTGTGCTACAAAAATGTTATATAATTAAGGCAAGATAAAACTGGAATCAAATTATTCCAAATGTACGAGCATAAAACCTTGACACAAAACCAAGTACAAGGTTACAGTAAATATACGTGTACTACTTTGACTTACAAGTTAAACATTCATTTTTTTTCCATTTTTAAATAGTTTGTTTATTTAAGTAGTCTCTACACCCAACATGGGGCTCAAACCCACATCCCTGAGATCAAGAGTCCTATGCTTCTCCGACTGAGCCAGCCAGGCACCCAACAGGTAAGCATTCTTAGTGAGAAGAAAACCCCTATCAAGTGCTTTTGTGAGCTGTGATAAATACTGTTCCAGAGGAACAAGTAGAGACTCCAGGAAGAGCGAGCCCCCCAGCCCAGTGTGGGATGGAGAGGTGAACTTAGGCCTCCCTGGTGGAGTCGGTCAAGGACTATGAACATTCATTCCAACAGGAAAGGACTGAGGGTGAGGAGATGCCCCGGTTAAGAGAGCAGAGTCAAGAGACGCAAGCAGGAGTGGGTGGAGGAGGGGCTGTGGGGGCAGCACATGGAGGGCAGGCTGACACCGGTGAGGACCATGAGGGGCAGGGCCGAACAGTATGGCTTGAGTTCTGTAGACGACAAACAACAGAGCAGCTCCTCTGTTCTGGGAAGGTTCACTCTGGCAACAATCCACAGGCCTGACCACATGACACCGAGCTGTTAAGAGCCTGCTGGTGCAACAGTCCACATGGGAAAGAGCAAAAATGGTCGGACTCAAAAAGAAGCAGAAACAGTAAATAGGGACCATTGAACAGAATATTAAAGTTCCAAGCAGATTAAAAGTAAGAAAAAAAAAATCAGATGAAACCAAGGAGAACACAGGTGAATATCTGATCCTTGGATACAGCAGGGCTTGACTGGCTAATCATAAAAGCAATGGAAATATTCTAAAGAAAAAAGGTTTTATATATTTGATTACATAAAAAAGGAAAAATTATATTGGGGCATCTGGGTGGCTCAGTCGGTTAAGCCTCTGACTTCAGCTCAGGTCATGATCAGGTCTGTGAGTCTGAGCCCCGTGTTGGGCTCTGTGCTGTCAGTCCAGAGCCTGGAGCCTTCTTTGGATTCTGTCTTCCTCTCTCTCTGCCCCTCCCCCACTCATGCTCTGTCTCTCAAAATATGAATAAACGTTAAAACATTTTTTTTAAAAAAAGGAAAAATTATCTGTGACCAATAAAAATCATTAACATCAACAGGCAAACAAGATAAGAAAAAAAGATCTGTATGAAATACAGTATAGAACCATAATAGATATTACTCATACAAACTGCAAAGAAAAACTAAAAGGCAAATAAGCAGAGTATAAAACAGAAATGTGAGTGATTAATAAATATACATACACTTCAAGTTCACTATTAAATGAGAAAATAAACATTAGATACTTAGTTCAGTGGCTAGCACAGTGTAGGTCAGTCAAGTGTCACTTGTTACTAGCTTATAAAGCAGTAAATAACTTTTAGCACATCATAATAGATAACACTTTTGAAACATAACCTTCCATATTAGCAAAGGTATAATGACAAACCTTAACCAGTGAGGGAGCAGGGGCATGCAAATTAGTACAACTAATCAAGATCATTAGGAGGTTTATGCCTTTGATCCAGGAATTACCCTTCCAAGAATGTATTCTAAAGACTCTAGCAAAACTTAGAACACGGATTTAAAAAAAAAAATTTTTTTTTTTTTTAGAGAGAGAGTGAGAGAGAGAGAGCATACAAGCGTGGGAGTGGGCAGAGAGAAACAGAGAGAGAGAACTGTAGGTAGGCTCCACGCTCAGTGTGGAGCCTGATGTGGGACACCCCAGAACACAGAATTCTGTACAAATATGTTCACTGCAGCATTACTTAAAAAGAAATAAAAATAATTAGAAACAATCTAAATGTCCAATATTCCATAATTTAATATTATAAAGCTATTCAAATACCTTTAAAAAATGGCGTTAAAATGCTTAAATATAAAGTTAACCAGAAAAAGGGATTCAAACATATATGCATATATCTTTATAAAATACACACACAAAAAAATTCTCCAAGAAAACATATAAAGGGGATTCTGGGTGGCTCAGGAGGTTAAACATGTGAATCTTGATTTCGACTCAGGTCATGATCTCAGGGTTGTTAGATTGAGCCCCGCATAAGGCTCTGTGCTAGGTGTGGAGCCTTAACATTCTCTCCCTCCCTTCCTCTACCTCTCACACACTCTCTTTCAAAACAAAACAAACAAACAAAACATATAAAAGCATTAATGTTCAACTCTCAATAGCATATAACATGAATTTTTCTTTGTCCTTACTGTATTTTCCAAATTTTCTCCCATATGCATGTATTGTTTTTATTACAGGGGGAAAAAAAGATACTGTCTATAAAGAAAGTAGGTGACCTGAATACGGCAGGTGTAGAACTATAAAAGCAAGCTGATAGAATATATCAGATTTCAAAGCTGATTATAAGGTTTAGGGTCTTTGTTTAAAAAAAAATTTTTTTTAATGTTTATTTATTCTTGAGAGACAGAGCACGAGCAGGGGAGAGACAGAGAGAGAGGGAGGCACAGAATCCAAAGCAGGCTCCAGGCTGAGCCATCAGCACAGAGCCCAACACGGGGCCCGAACCCACAAGTTATGAGATCATGACCTGAGCCAAAGTTGGACGCTCAAATGACTGAGCCTCCCAGGTGCCCCAAGATTTAGGGTCTTTGTAATCAGAAGAAAGTGTAACCATAATGGCATGTTATGCTGTGATTCATACTAAAATGTGAATGACTTATTATGCAAACCTCCCCTATATAAAAAGCATCTCTATTATAAAATTTAAAAAAGGAAAACAAAACATTATTTTAATCCAAATAAGCACCCCCCCCCCCCAAACAAGTTTTTAATTGACAGAAAGGTTCTCGTATACACATTGAGAATGGGGAGAAGCAGCTTCACTTTGGCACATTATCCCACATATCTCTAAAAGCTTGCTCATGTCTTGGAGACAGCAGCAGGTTTGAATTCACATTCCTAAATGCATATACCAGCTCCACTACTTATTTGCTATTTAACTTGGGCAAGTTACTTAATTGCTCTATGCCTCAGTATTCTTATCATAAAATGCAGATAATGTCAACCACTTCAGTGGTTTCTTTTAAGAACTGAATGAAAAGGTACATGAACAGCTTAGCACCATTTCTGGTATATAGTAAATACTCAATAAATGGAATATGATGTTATTACTCTGTGTCATTTCACTGCAGACTTAGGGTGGATAACTCAGAGCAAAGGATGAATGCACTTAGAAACAGAAATGGTCTAGATATCTTAGCAACCTAACGCTGGCTCAGTGATCATTGAGGGAAATACAAAAGTAACGTGAAAACATTTAGCCCCTGCAGGATACTTAGATGTAATTAATACAATATTATAAGATATTATATTTTAAAAGATAGTAATAATAAAACACCAGAACTTAAAAACAGGAAGTCCTTAAGAGAAACATTTACATTCACTTTAAAGAATGTGAAAGATCCCTTTGGGGGAAAAAACGGACTCACAATCCTCTGAAGAAATGATAGGAATTTAAGCGAAATGAGAACTATAGTCAAGAAACCCCATTTTGAGGAGAGATTTATCTGTTCAGCATCTACAATCTCTTTCTAGAAGATGTGCTTTTATCACTCTATATATCCTGCTTGGAACCAAGGCTTCAATTTGAGAATGCAAATTCACTAGAATTGTGTAAGACTGAACAGTAGCAAATCAGGAAAAACAGAAAAAAACAATGGCAGTTTTCAATCCAGTTTTAAAACTCTGTGGCCCACGTCTCAGGTTTGAACTTGAGAATGTTTCCTTTGTCCTTTCTGACATTACTGGAGGAGAAAGGCCCCAGGCCTCCTATATCTGTGCTGGACGCCATCTCTAATGATGATGTATGGGGGTCCTTTCCCCTCAGCACTGCTGGGGGGTCAAACATGTGATGCTGCCCGCCTGAGTATCAACAAGCGAATTATAAACTGTGTCAATCCGAGTTAATGCAAAGCTGTAATCCTCTTTAACAAGAGATCAAATCACTGCTGTGAGTTATGTTCATTCTGTAATCTGATAAGAAAGAGAGGGAGCCTCTAATAAAAGAGTAATGGGAGCCTTTAATGACGCTGGTAAAAGGCAGCACCAGTGAAAATATTGCTCTCGTTCCTGCTGATTAGATCAATGTTGCATATTTGCCCGGACTTGTTTCACCTGTCAGAATAACCTGTGTCTTTTTAGGAGATAAGAAGCCTCAGAGAAAGCATCTGTATCTTAACCATTCTTGCTTGCAAGTTTTTAACCAGCGAAAAATGCTCTGTGGGAGGGTACTTCTGGGGTTATTAGCTGATGTGTTCTCAAATGCAGAGCAAACTACACCAGAATATATCACCATGATTCAATGCCAAATTCTCTTAAATAAAGGGGTAAAGTAGGCAAAGGGTAGTAAAAAATGGTCTAAGTAACCTCTGGGTTACCAATTAGGGGGAGAAGAATATCATCAGTAGAGTGGTAGAATGTGCCCATATTTAGGGTGCAGACCCACACACACAAAAATGGCAAGCGGAAGATAAATTGCCTGTACAAATTCTATTATACCAAGACACCTCAAGAACAACGTGGCAGTGATGTTGACAAAGCACTTTACAATGCTGGATTACCTTTGTACGTTTCTTTTCTAGAACTCCAAATGTAAAACAATAATGTATTTGGTGCCTAGTTTTCATTAAAGGATCCTCTCATTTTTTTTTATTTTGTTTTAATGTTTATTATATATATATATATATGCGTGTGTGTGTGTGTGTGTACATATATATATATGTACACACACACACACACACACACACACACACACACACACACACATACATACATACGGCATGAGTTGTGGAGGGGCAGAGAGAGAGGCAGAGACAGAATCCAAAGCTGACTCTAGGCTCTGAGCTGTCATCACAGAGCATGACGTGGGGCTTGAACTCACCAGCTGTGAGATCATGACCTGAGCTAAAGTTGGACACTTAACTGACTGAGATACCCAGGCACCCCTCTTTGTTCTTTTGTAATGCCAGCAAGCTTCATAACAGGAGTAGGGAAAAGTGTTTTTTTATTGTAGGGGAGAAAACGGGGGGCTAACATGGAAAATCTTAGTTTCTATTGAGAATTTCCTTAAGTTCTTTGCAAAGGAATGGGGAACCTATAAAGTGTTAATAGTGTTACCATTTTTGTAATAAGAAACAAAGCTTCAAACAACAACAAGAACAACAACAACAAGTTTCTCAAGAAAATGCAATAACCTAGCCTTGTAACAGAGGGTACTAGAATTGGGTTTATATAAGAACAGTTGTCTGAAGCAGCAGTTAATGCTGCAAACACCAAGTTTCTTTGGTGCATTCCAGCTGCTAGTTGATGCTGAGACCCCCCCCCCCCCGCCCATGCTGACAGCCAGAATGCTCTGTGGAGGGGCACACCATGGCAACAGAGAACGTGGCACACGTGGACTCCCTTCCCAAATCTGAGGTGGCAGCCAGTATGAGGAACATCTCTGGACCTGTCTCTGAGGTCTCCCTCAGAATTTGCTTCTCCCTGTTACACCAGCATTTTACTATCTGACCCACATCAACACAACAGAAAAACAAGAATTAACTTCTTTAAAAGTCTGCCTGAGAGGGTCTTTCAAAAACACAGGCAAAATAACCCCAGATGATTATTTCCACAACCTCCAAATTCTTCATTTTGTTGCAACTATAATAAGAGATCATCTGAATTTTTACTTCAGACTCTCTCTGGTCTAACATCACTCCAGGGGATTCACACCATGTAAAGTAAGCTGTTTCTAAAATGTTGATAAGCTCAGAATAACTTTAGTCGTCAGAGAGGCCCAACAGCAATCCTGTAAATCATGCAAGTAGCACCCTGACCTGTTCTCAGTGGTAACAATATACTTAGAGAGATTCTCTCCCAAAGAGACACCAAACCTTTTCTCCTCCTTAGCCCATGGATAACCCTGTCGTCTCTACAATATCATATGATACTTTGCCCTCTTAGCAAAGATGACTCAAAGAGCAAACAGTAGCTGCTCTGAGAGCTGAGCTGCCCCGTATCAAGGGCTTGCCAAAGTCAGTGATCATTGTTAGGCTCATAGTAACCTCCTTCCTTGCATGCAAACATGGAATACATCGGCAAAGTGGGATTTCTTTTGTTTTCTCTCAGTACTGGGGATGTTCATCAGGCCTGCAACAGAAACCACCTGCCTACCTCCTAATGTTGTAAAGATCTACTGGACCAGCACAAATGAAGTATCTCGAGTTACGCGTGACTTTCTAACATAGGAGACCTAAAAGCACATAAAGGCATTAAATTAGTATCCAAAATTTATCCAGAAAAAATGCCCCCAAAGGAAAATTTGGTAACACAGGGGCACAAACTGGGCTACTTTGCATTTAAAAGGTGTTTTTTAAAAAAACATATTGCTTGAAGGTAAAAAATGCTAGCATGAGAAAAGAATATGTATCAGCAGAAATTAACTAAATAGACAACACTACATAGACCACATCACAGGAGACACATGATGAAGATGCCACTGCCCTTTTTTTTTTTTTTAACGTTTATTTATTTTTGAGACAGAGAGAGACACAGCATGAACGGGGGAGGGGCAGAGAGAGAGGGAGACACAGAATCAGAAGCAGGCTCCAGGCTCTGAGCCATCAGCCCAGAGCCTGACGCGGGGCTCGAACTCGCGGACCGCGAGATCGTGACCTGAGCTGAAGTCGGACGCTTCCCCGACTGAGCCACCCAGGCACCCCTGCCACTGCCTTTTTAAAGATCCTTTTAAAGATAGCACTTCTTTCTCCACTAAGGATATTTTAATAGCCGGGGTTAAAGATCTCTTCTATTCTCTCCCTTAATGAGAACTACGTTCCAGTTTCAATTCAAATTTGACCGAGTGCAAATTATTTTTTAGCTCAAACTGGATGATTTTAGCTCAAATTGGGGATCCAAGGACGGGTAAACAACACTCAGATTCTGCCTCGCTTCTCCTCCAAAAAACTCCCCAAGCATTGGGAAATTCAGGCATATGTGTGGAACAATAAACTGGAACCAAGAAACAAAGAAAAGAGAAGGGGTTCTCTCCCCAGACTTGGCTAAGGTGGGAACCACAGGTGGAGCTGCCTCTGGGAATGAGAAATCAAAGGGCTAGAAAATGTATGTGTATTTTACCATGATTAAAAAAGGGGGTGGAGGGTACTAGTCAGGGATGAAAAAGTCAGTTTTATCCACATGGTCCATAGGGCAGAAACCATAAGGGAGAGATCTTCCATTCACAGACTTTAATACAGAAACAATCAAGACCTTCCCATTTCTTCTCCATATTATCAATATAATTTTCTGACGGAAAATGTCCTTTTTTTCCTGGTGATAAAAAGCAGTGTAAGCTTATTGTAGAAAAATTCCGAACACCGTGGAAATACACAGACCAAAAAGTCAATGTGTTTTTTCCTCCCTGCCACCCAGCAACAAACACGTGGTGCGGCTGCTGTACACTGCGTCAGAGCTTCTTACTTTGTAATGGAACTTCTATGAGTCCATCCTCATGGCAAAGGACTGGACCAAAACACAAGTACAGAAAACAAAACATCGGGAGTCTCCCTCACCCCTTCCCTCATGCCATTCCTTTCCCGGAGGTAAACACTGTAGATATTATGATGTATGGTCTTGCCAAACATTTCCCTAAGCACTGTAACATTTATATACATATATGTACATATATGCCTGTTTTTATCTTTATTTTTAAAACAAGTGGATGGTGTTACAAGCAGTTTCTTTTTCCAGTCAACAAAATAACCTGGAAATCTATGGCAGCACAATTGGTTTTTTAAAGTATCACTTTTTGGGGCGCCTGGGTGGCGCAGTCGGTTGAGTGTCCGACTTCGGCCAGGTCACGATCTCGCGGTCCGGGAGTTCGAGCCCCGCGTCAGGCTCTGGGCTGATGGCTCGGAGCCTGGAGCCTGTTTCCGATTCTGTGTCTCCCTCTCTCTCTGCCCCTCCCCCGTTCATGCTCTGTCTCTCTCTGTCCCCCCCCCCCCAAAAAAAAAATAAATAAAGTATCACTTTTTTTCTATCACATGTATCTATTTAGTCAAAAAGGCGGATTCTAGTATAGTATTTTATAGCCTACTTTTCCACTGAACATTATGTTAATACCTACAGCACTACTTTGTCCTTTAAAAGCTCTTTATAATTTCACTGTGATTTATTTAACTAGTTGCTTATTGGTCATTTAGTTTCTTATTTTCCTCCATTATAAACCATGATGCAACAAACATTTTTATTTTGTTTTGTATTTCCTATTTATTCTTTTACTGAAGTATAGCTGACACACAATGTAAAGATTCTTGATGCAAATATATTTGCCGACTTGCTATTTCCTTAGGTCAATTCCTAGAAGTAGATTTTTCTGGGTCAACAGGTAAGTATACATTTAAAATTCTGAAACACATTGCCAAATGGCCCTCCAAAATGATTTTTGCCAGTTACATTCCCGACAACGGTATATGAAAGTGTTTCCCCATACCATCCACACTGAGGGTTACCAAGCTTTTAATGTTTTGTAATTTTATAAGGAAAACAATGAAATATCATTTTAACTTGCATTTGTTTTTTTTTTTTTTTTAATTTATCCTATGAGAGAGAGAGAGAGAGAGAGAGAGAGAGAGAGAGAGAGAGAGAGGCAGGCAGGCAGTGTAAGCAGGGGAGGGGCAGAGAGAGAGGGAGAGAGAATCCCAAGCAGGCTCTGCACTGTTAGCACAGAGTACGATCCAGGGCTTGATCTCATGATCCCATGAGATCATGACCTGAGCCAAGATCAACAGTGGGATACTTAACCAACTAAGCCACCCAGGTGCCCCTAATTTGCATTTCTTTGATTAATGAGATTGACAGTCTTTACGTTTTTGAGATTTTTAAAAAATGATTTCTAAGTTTGCTTTTTGACATGCTTTGCCCATTATTTTTACTGGAATATTCTTAGAAACTTCTAAAAACTCTTTACATAGTATTTTACATAGTAAAGAAAAATATCATATTTTGAACTTTTCCTTGCCAGTTTGTCATTTACTTACCACTCTGTTTCAAAGTCTTTTTCGATGTGACTTAAGGCAGTCAGATCTATAAATATTTTTCCTTAGAATTTCTGGCCTTGGTGTCATGCTTACAAAGCCCTTTTCTACCTCAAAATCATAAATAATTCTCTATTCATATATGCACACCAAGAATGACGTATCTGTAACTTAGCAAAACCAAAATATTCATTTGGGAAAAAGTGGTATACACTGATACTGATATTTTAACAATTATAAAAGTTTCCCATCCTCCAGTATATTTTGTTATGTACAAAGTAAGAGACAAAACAGTACAGTAGCAGATAGTCTCTAGTTATGGAATTACTCGAAGAAAAACAAAATGGGCCCAGCCATGACTACCTCTTTCTTAAGATAAAGTACAACACCTATTGGCCCTGAGAGTTTGCATACTAGAAGCAGAGAGAGCTAATACGCAGTTACTCTACCCATAGTCAACCTGGCTTATTCAGACTATGGAGCATGAGCAGTTATGTGGATAAATGCCTCCTATCCCTGGGTAGCACACAGGGAATGGAGTGTGCTGCAGTAAAAACACATGCTCAGTTGTCCAGCTACAAGACTTTTATTAAATTCCTTATTAAGTGGGCTCAACAAGCTGGAGAACAATGCTGATAATAAGCAATCAGTCCACAAGAGACAACATTTTCTCCCCACCAATACTGAACGCCGGAAGGACTATCACCCAACAAATGTTCCCAACCCCTTCTCCCTTGCCTGCTCTACCTGAAGGAGCAACTTAGCACAGTTCTATCCAATGAGATATAAGAATAAGTTTAGAGGGGATTCTGGGGAAGCTTTTCCCTTTCTTTTCTTTTCTTTTGTGTTGTTGTTGTTGTTGTTGTTGTTGTTTACTTTTCTAATAAAAGAAAGTAGGTAAATCTGACATCACTTCTTTCCTCTCTTCTTCCTGCCCTGAACATGTCTGATGGCTGAAACTGTAGCCACCATCTTGGGACCACAACAGAAAGACCAAGAGATGCTGGCCCTTATATCATTGAGAAGGGAAAACCACTGGCAGTAATTGCATGCTACACCTACAATTTTTCTGTCAAAAAAAAAACAACCAAAAAAACCCAAAAAACAACCTCTCACTTGCTTATGCCTCTGCAGGCAGGTTTTAAGTTTCTTACAAAGTCTAACATGATCCTAAATAAAAGAGCCATTTTCAAGTAATCTTTGGCTAACATGTGGTTGCAACCCTCAGATATTTTAAGTGAATAAGTAAGATTTAAGAAAACGAAGTGCCCCTGGGATATTAGGTGATTCAAGAAAAATCCCAACTAAGAAGGACAAAAAGTTGATTTCTAAATGATCTAGTAGTAGTACTATATTCAAAAGATGGCACTAATATTTAAACTGGGTTTCACTTTATGCCTGGGGGAATAATGTTTCCTTAAATGGGTTTGTTTTAGTTTTAAACATCTAGTTTTCTTTTCCTTTGTTGTAACTTTTCGTGTTGTCTTGACAGGGATTTTAAGTTGCACTCTATTTACTCTGTAATTTTAAAAAACAGACTGGATCCAGAAATAAGCGGAAATAAACAAACAAACAAAAAACCCCAGCCAGCCAGACAAAAGCATTCACTTGCAAAAAGCACAGGTGAGCATGCGAAGTCACAAAGTTCTGACCGGAAATGAATTTAGAACCTTCCATAAGCTCTTTTGTACTTCAGGATACTGAACAAGGGCAAACAAAAAATAAGTAATCACTGTGTTCACGTAAACTTGCAGATCTACTACTTTTCAGGCCAGGAGGGAAAATCTGATGTGGTTTAGTGGCAAACAACACTCTCAAATAAAAAGGTCAAATGTACCTTGAGAAATAAAACTGGCAGACTATTATGTATTTACCCTAGGACTAATAATTTCACTTGGTAAAGATTTATGTTTACAAATGTCTACCACAGCATTATTTACAGCAATAATTAAAAATAATTGTCCAACAACTAGTGAATGGTTAAATAAGGAACATGAAAATATTATAGTCATTTTAGTGACATGAATATGCTCACAGTATACAAAATATTTAAATGAAAAATTCACAACAGAATATAATTTTAGCTATATTCTAAAGAAAAATAAGAATATACTCGAAGGGAACTCATAAAGACTGAAAGCTGGCCAGCTCAGTCAGCGGAACATATTACTCTTGATTTTGGGGTCATGAGTTCAAGCCCCAATTTGGGTAGAGAGATTACTTTAAAATAAATAAATAAATAAAATGAAATGTGTAAGAAAATTAAAAAAAAAAAAAAGACTGAAAGGAAATATTCAAAGATGCTACAGTGGCTCCCTCCTGCATGTGTACATACTTACATACACACATTTCCTAGCTGCCTATGCTGAAAGAACCTAGCAACAGTGAAACCCAGTGACAATGAACACCCTTAGCACACAGATCTTAGTTTCTAAATACCACAATCCACAAAAAAGAATCAGGGTTCCTTGGAGAAAGACAGACTCCAGGGTTGGAACAGGGAAAGTATAAGACGAGCCTAGAATATCCTGTTAGAAAGTAAGAATGTACTCAAGGAATGGGGATATTTCAAAAGGACAAAAGCCAGCTTGTGAGGGCTTCATTAATGCTGGACAATTTTAAAACAAAATAAATGATAGTAATAGATTATAATTCACTGAATAAAAAAAAAAAGCAGGAGTTCATACTAATATAATGAATGACAAATAAATGAAAGAGAAAGGATATGGCTAAATAAGCAATATTATAAACATGTTACAATGTAGAATGCCAACTAATAAATGTAGAAGGAATTATTCTCTAAAAAATGGCTAATTATTAATTGTTATATTATGAGGATATATTTCTATTTTCTTTCAGTTTTATAAAATGAGCATGTACTTCTTTTGTAAAAATACTAAGAAAATCCTCAATGGCAGTCTGAACAAACACAACTTAATACACATCTCTAGAGCAGTATCAAGCCATTTTAAAAAAGGAGAGCAGGAGCGCCTGGGTGGCTCAGTCGGTTAAGCGTCTGACTTAGGCTCAGGTCATGATCTTACGGCTTATGGGTTTGAGTCCTGTGTCAGGCTCTGTGCTGACAGCTCAGAGCCTGGAGCCTGCTTCAGATTCTGTGTCTCCCTCTCTCTCTGACCCTCCCCCGTTCATGCTCTGTTTCTCTCTGTCTCAAAAACAAATAAAACATTAAAAAAAAAATTAAAAAAAATTTTTTTTAAAGGAGAGCATATGCACAAAACCCACAAACACACAGAGCAAGTACAAGTGCTGTCTTGACCCGTCTGTCTGTCCTAGAGAAAAGCCCAGATGTCCTAGGCAGGTGGCTAAAGTTAAAAACAAAATAGCGAAAACAAACAAAAACCCACCAGAGGCAGCACTGATATTTACAGAAATTTTGTTTTGGTTTTACAGTAATTATGGGGTGAAGAGATGTGACAAGGACCCTTGCTATGATGCCAATGACAAATGGTTAACTGATAAGAAGAAATGGAGAGGGTGACAGGCTGTAGAACAGGTCAATATCAGGCTGTCATGGAGCCATTTGAGACACATAATTAATCTATTACTCACCTGGCATCATCATTCATTGTAGTTTGGTCAATAGGTGCCATGAAGCTTAGTAGCTTGCTAAGGACGTGAAACCTAAATAAAGCAGGAAACAAACAGGCAGCAACATTAGTAACTATTAACCTAGAAAAGGAAACACATTCTATGAGCTAACAAACTCCAGAACTGACCACAGAAGCATTTGGCTCCAGAATGAAAATAGGGAACAATTCATTGGCACATACTAATCACAACTGTATCTCCCTCTAGTTCTTTTATATTACAGGAGAAGTCTGATAAAAGCACATTGTAAATGACAGTAGTTCAACACAGATTCATTTACATCACAGTCCCCAGAAAGAGTAGACACACTCATGCTCTTGAGCAATATACTAATCCTCAAACATTACTCCAGACAGAAGACAATAAGGACTTGAGTACCCCATTTTCCTCCTCTAAGTATATCCTCATCATTTTCGGTGTCATTACTAGTAGTTACTAGTGTAGGTAGTAGTACAACACCCAACTTATAATGCCTCACCACCACCTTCACTCACTAGCACTAGTTCTCTGAGTCAGAGAAGGCTTCTAGAATTCCACACCATCTCTACTTATTAGAGCCAGTCTTTCATTTCCCCCATCCTTAAATGAAGGATTATATCTGAGTACATAACAAGTTTGATCCCTAGATCTTCCAAGTCATGGTGTTATGGAAATTTAAAAACATCACTTCCACTTCCCACCAACAGGAAAAAAACCGGTATTTTTGTATGGAGTGCTTCGAGATCCTCCAGCGAAAGGAGCCAAACAACTACATGACCTTATACAGACCAAATGATACAGAAGAGAATTAAAAGGAGCTAGCCCTTTCTGTTCATTATAATAGAAGAGGATGTACGACAATATGCATATTATAAAATTCTAACCAAAAAACTCTACTTGGGGGGCATTTGGCTGGCTCAGTCGGTAGATGTGATTCTTGATCTCGGGGTTGTAAGTTCGAGCCCCACATCGGGTGTAGGGATCACTTAAAAAAAATCTTTTAAAAAACCCACAAAATTTTACTTGAACAGAACACTATCCACAAACAAAAATATGATATTTTTGTATACATAATATTAGCTTTACAGTGTTAAAAATATTTTTACACGTATCAAATAATTTGATTCTCTACAGTACCACCCACAGCTGAGCCTCCCAAATTTCATTTTTTTTGACAAATGAATTTTACAAGAATAATAGTAACGAGATTTCCTTCATTACAAGAGTAATAGAAAAAGTATAAATTCGTTATAGAAAATATGGAAAAAACCAATGAAGCACACACAAAATGTATAGTTCCTCCACCTACAGACAGTTGTTAACATTTTGATTAGTTATGTTTGTTTTTCATAGTGACGCTGTTATTTACCCACACACATACACACACATAAATTTTGTAACTTCTTTTTTTAACTTAGCATTGTAAACATTGTCCCATAACAATATCAGAATAGCTGAATACAATTCCAGGAGTGGAAATACTATAATACATTTTTGAACATGTATATGCTCCCAATTCTTCATGTTTCATGAGATGCAAAAACAAAATCTCTATGTATATCTGTTTTTTTAAATGTCTGTCACCTCCTAATTATAAAAAGTAATATATAATTCTTACAAAAAGAATCCAAATACAGAAATGTATAGAAAACTGACAAGCCTCCTGCAGCCTTACACCCCAGAAATAATCACTATTAATTAAAACTGTTAAGTATGGCTGTAGAATTTTCTATATATAAGACAAAAATAAACTTAACACGGTTTTCACATAAAAGGGAGGTTGTAATATACTTGATATTCTGCATTATGCTTTTTCCCACTGAACCTTACCATATTCTACTCTTTTCCATAGTTGTAAAACATTCCATTGTTAATATAATTTATTTAATCTCCTATTGATGGGCATTTACATACACTGCCCCCCTTTAAAAACCATACTAAATAGTGTTAAAGTGAAAATTCTTATACATTAATTATTGTATGTTTGTTCACATAAATTTCCTTCGGGCAGATTTTGAGATGTGAAATTGCTGGTGAATCAAAAGGTATATACATAGTGAAAGCTGAAACACGGAGCCAAAATACCCTCCAAAAGGTTATGTTAATATATGAGACTATAAACACTCACATAACCTTTTAAGTAATAAAGCATAAGTACTATTAATAAATTCATTTTAATGTCTTTAGGCTTCACCAAACTTTGGTGTCCATCTGAAAACATGAATACTGTTCTTGGCTGTATCCAAAGAGAGGTTTAATTCACTCTATGGACAAAGACTATGATGAACTCTACTCCACAGTTGTATTGTCCAATCCAGTAGTCACTGGCCACATGCAGTTACTTAAGCACTCGACACATGGCTAGTCTGACTGCTGCAAATGTGCCTAAATGAGAAAAGTGCACCAGATTTTGAAGACTTGAGATGGAAAAAAGAATATAAAATATACCATTAATAATTTTAAAATAATAAATTAATAATTTGTTGAAATACTGAGTAATAATATTTTTGATATTGGGTTAAATGAAATATATTATTAAGCTTAAGTCCATCTCATTCTTTTTACTTTTTAAATGTGGCCACTAGAACATTTAACATTACATATGTAATACATATTCTTATTGGATGATACTGCTCTGTGGAATACTTTTACATTTTAATACAGTATATTCAATAACTATTAACAGCATGATGAAAGACAGACTTTAAGAAGTAATCACATTAAAGACGATTTAGTAATGTGTACTTAATGCAATAGATTTCATCTAATCTCAGTGCTGCTGAGGATGGATGCATGTTTTAGTATTAAAAACACCTTTTAACAACCATACCAAGAAAAGACAAATGTAATTTTACTGCAGAAGAACAGACAAACACAGTAATACATCCTGTTATTAAAGGCCTGAGTTTAATTTATTTACACTAGGAATTCTGATTAAATCATGATCAGATCTACTTACATATAATGCTCAGTAAAAGTACTGATAATCGATAATTACAATTATTTTCCCAAACCAAAATATTCCTTTTTTAAAAATAAGTTACTTTCTAGCACCCAACTAACAAGTTGCCACATCCAGTCTGACAAGGCTGATGCCACTGACCTGCTATCATTTAAACTGATGTTTTCACAAGTCAATGTTCATCTTTGCTATAACATTTCTGGAAATCTTCTCTCTCCAACTCTATCACAAACAAAAGAGAAAACTTGCTCACTAATGGACCTAGTATTGGTGATGACAGCTGGGACACCTACCAGCTCTTCTTGAGGTCTAATTTAAGGAAGTTATTTATAATATTCCCATGCAGCCTGGGCTACATGTTTAATCCTTTGGGCCAGAATGCTAATGTAGCCATTGCGTCATTTTAGTGCCCGTATAGGCCAGTGTGTCCTGCCCAGAGAAAGAAAACAGGCCACAGGTTAGAAGCATGGGCTCTGTGGAGCGCCTGGGTGGCTTAGTCGGATTAAGTGTCCAACTCTTGATTTCGGCTCAGGTCATGATCTCATGGTTTGTGAGATGGAGCCCCACATCAGGCTCTGCACTGACAGCATGGAGTCTGCTTGGGATTCTCTCTCCCTCTCTCTGCCTCTTCCTTGCTTGCATGTGTGTACACACTCTCTCAAAACAAAAGACAGATAGAAGCATGGGCTCTGCAATCAGACCAATTAACTCAAACCCCAATTTGCTACTTACTAGCTCTGTATGGGCCATGTGAGTTACCTTCTCTAAGCACTTTACAGAAATTAGCTCATCTAATCTGATAACACCCTCCAAGATGCGATTTTTATTAATATACTCATTTCACAGATGAGGAAACGGAAGCACAGAGATGTGAACTGACTTGCCTAAGGTCTCCAGGTTGGTAAGTAGAAGACTCAGTTCAATCTGACAGTCTAGCTCTACAGTCTGTGTTTTTTGTTCTCTCTGCACATAAACTGCATAGCAGTACCTGACAGTGAGTTTTACAAATGCTGGTTATCACTATTGCTATTAATAAAGAACACTCTCTGATTCTGACCACATCCTTCACATTCCTGGTCACAGGAAAGCCAGATGAATATGGATGCTAAAACTACAAGACAATGCAAAACATATGACCTTTTTAAAAATGTTTTAATTCAATAATTAATTTGTATTAATTTTAGACTTATAGAAAGATTGCAGGAGTGCCTGAGTGGCACAGTTGGTTAAGCATCTAACTTTGGCTCGGGTCATGATCTTGTGGTTTGTGAGTTCGAGCCCTATGTCTGTCAGCACAGAGCCTGCTTTGGCTCCTCTGTTCCCCCCTCTCTCTGCCCCTCCCACGTGCACTCTCCCTCTCTTTCTCTTTCTCAAAAGTAAATTTAAAAACATTAAAAAAAACAAATAGAAAGATTGCAAAAATAGTAGAGAGTTTACACATTCCCTCACCCACCTTCCTCTAATGTTAACAATTTACATAAACATAGTGGATTATCAAAATCAGGAAATTAGCATTGATACAATACTACTACCCAAATTACACAGCTTATTCAAATTTCTATTTTTTATCTGAGAGTCTTTTTTCTTTCCCAGGATCTAATTTAAGACCCCAAATTGCACATACTTGCAATGTCTCCTTAGTCTCCTTCACTCTATAAGAGTTCTTCAGTCTTCCTTTGTTTTTCAGTGACTCACTACAGTCTACAGAATAAAGTCTGAATTCTTAGCATGGTCATGACCTAGCACTCAGCTACTCATACAGCCTCCTTCATCTCCTGCCATTCCCCCATATTCACTTTAAGTTCCTGTCAAAATAAATTAAATTACAGCTCCTAAAATGGTATGTACACTCTCAAGTCTGTGTTTTTGCAAATGGTATTCTCTTTGGCCTTTCACTAGGCTAACTCTCCTAGCGTGCTCAGTGTGAAATGTGGATGGTATCTTACAGGAAGTCTTCCTGAGCAGCCTACATCTCCCCATGGGCAATGGGGTGACCACTACACCAGGGATCCACCAACAGCATCACTGTCCACTTATTGCTTGCCATCCTCTCCTGAGGACATACTCCTTCAGGGCAGAATGGGTTTTACCTGGCACCTCATATGGTTCCTAGAACTTCAGAAGGAATCCTTTTTATATTTTAATTAACCACTTCTTACATTTTAATGTTTAGCCTGGTTTATTAAATAGAATATCTGTCTCCCACTTGTCTGTTGCCAGAATAAGATTGTCAATGTCTCTGGATTTATGGGGATGTGTAAATCTAAATCACTATCAAAATGCTATGAAACCAGATCTACATACTTGCAACTCTAATGAACAGTTTAATGAGATGAGTCTATTAACATACAAAAAATGGTTGCTATTAAAATAAAATCCTCGTTTTTTTTCTTTCAACTTAATAAATAATAACTGTGATAAGTATATTTTGATTTGGGAAACAAAAGACTCATGTTCTTCTAAGTTATTTGCCATGCTAGAAAAGTACTCGGTTCTCTAACACTCATCCGGACTTCTTACTCTGTGCTATGTTTACGTTATAGCCATTCCTTCTTACCTAGTGAGCATGTTAATTTTAATTACATAATCATCCAAAAAACATTTCTGGCTGACTAATGTCTACAAGGAATTACAACAGATAGATACGGTTGGAATTGTCTTAAAGAATAAGGGAGCACAATTCTTGCTCTCAAGGGGCGCATACATATAGTTACTTGCCCCAATATAAAATTCATAACAGTAATGTAGAAAAGAGATTTTCTCCTCTCTCAATTCTTCTAATGACTGTATATTTGCAACAGCAATACCAATAGGTAAGTACAAGAGAAACCAAAGAAATTAATACTTTCGAATGCTTTCTACATACCAGAAATTTACACATGATTTAAAAAAAAAATTTTTTTTTAATGTTTATTTTTGAGAGAGAGACAGAGAGACACAGAGACAGAGAGCAAGAGCAAGCATGAGTGCGGGAGGGGCAGAGAGAGAGGGAGACACAGAATCCAAAGCAGGCTCCAAGCTATGAGCTGTTAGCACAGAGCCCAACATGGGTCTTGAACTCACGGACTGCGAGATCATGACCTGAGCTTAAGTCGGATGCTTAACCAACTGAGCCATCCAGGCGTCCCTATAAAGTAGGGATTATTATCTCTTCTTAGTAAATAAGAAAAGTGAGGTCCAGAGAACAAAGAACAACCAAAATTGTGTGGCCAGACAAAGCCAGAATTTGAACCCAACTCCCAGGATTCTGGGTTCCTCCCACTAGAGAACATTTATAGCCTCATAAAGCTACAGTTTTAAAAGCACGGTACTGGAAGGATGCCTGGATGGCTCAGTCAGGTGAGCGTCTGACTCTGGATTTCAGCTCAGGTCATAATCTCACATTCTTGAGATTGAGCCCCACGTCGGGCTCCACACTGAGTGTGGAGCCTGCTTGGGATTCTCTTTCTCCCTCCCTTCTGCCCTGCCCGTTCCCCCCTTCACTCACATTCTTGCTTCTCTCAAAAAACAAAGAAATAAAAGCACAGTACTGGAGAAAAATCTGATCTCAACGTTAAAGAGTAAATCTGGCTCTCTAGTCCATGTTCTTGGAATCATCCCACTAAAAACAAACCTGGAGAAGTACGAAGACTTGGAAATTCTGACATATTAAAAAAGTTAAACAAACTGTAAAATAGAACCTGAAATTTAAGAAAGTGACTTTGAATAAAAAGATGATGAAAAGCTGCTTTGCACTTCTGCAAAGTTAAAGAGAACTACATATTTCCTAGTGAGTTTAACTTAAATTAACAGGTTAATTAAAGTAGTTGTGAAAAAAAATAAAGTAGTTGTGAAATCTGCTTCTCTGAAGTTATTTAAAAATGAGATAGATCCACATTTGTCTAAAGGCAATCCAATGACAGGCAGGCTCTAATAAGGATATGGGATTAGCTGTCTGCCTAAATTGTCCTAACACAATGAGTTTAAGATTTTTCTTCCATGTGCACCCCAATTACAAGAAGTTTCTTTGACATGCAGGCTTTGTAAGAATATTACATAGCAGGCGTATAATATCATGTATCTGTGTACACACACACACACACACACACACACACACACACACTCACACACACAGGATTGAGGGGTTTCCTATAGTCAGAAATATGTTTTCTCATAAAAATTGTATTTCTCAGGGCACCTGGCTGGCTCAGTCAGCTGAGCATGTGACTCTTGATCTCAGGGTCATGAGTTTGAGCCTCACTCTGGGTGTAGTGATTGCTGAAAAATAAAATCTTAAAAAAAATTATATTTCTCATCTCATTTAAGCACATTGTTAACATTCTCTGGAATCTTCGTTTATATATTCTTCACATAGTGTATACATGTATGACATCATGAAAATGGACCAATTCTATTCTAAATAAGCATCCAAAGTAAAATTGTTAAATTGTTCTATAGAAATCGCTTTTTAAATATAAGACAATTTCAACTATCCTATCTTGTTTTCTTATTTCTCTTTCAGGAAAAGGCAGGCATTATTTAACCCATCCCTTCACAACAGCAAAAAGGAACAGAAACTATAGTCTTAGAGTATGGTATTAGAGTGAGAAAAATTGAGCCTCATAAAAAGCCACCAGTATTGTTTTAGTTATTTTTCTGATCCTTAAAAACAGAATCATCAGAAGAAATAGAGAAATGACATAACAGCCTTTAAAATACAAGAGATGTAATGTAACATGTGAAAATTTGTTCTACAAAGTAACTCACCGAAGTTTCCTTCCTTTGCTGGCTTTCCTATCTACTTTCTTGTGGATTTTGCTTCGCAATTTCTGGATCGCAAGCCACTGCCTGGGAAATTCACAAGCAATGTTATGCATCATCACGAACAGAAATAGTTATACCTATTGACAAATTGGAATTTTTCTCACTAACAACCTTGCAGAAAGAAATCATCAACCTACATCAAGTTCCTCAAGATAGTCTGGGGCCAAAGTGACTAATCAATTGAAGAGGATTTGTGCAATGGTAAAAAAACAAATGGCAGCTGGGAAATTCTACAGCGAATTTGGTTAACAATGCTCCTTAGTGTCTAGAGTTGCTGTAACAAGCACTAAATCCAGCAGTCTGCAGGAAAACCCATCAAACTGGGTATAGCTGCTTGGGTTTGCTTTCAGTGTTTTAGCTGTACAGCATGTTCTATTACTATTACTGCAACTGCTATTCAGCCTGAATAGACGAATTCTTCAATTTTCCCTTTGTTAATGCCCGTGTGCTTTTTCTTGCACTTTCCAATTTTTGCTAATTTTTTATAATTATCCACTACTGACACTAGTTTTACAACCATTTTGTTTATTTAACTTTAATTTCACCTGTGGTATTTAAGAATGTGCTGCTGAGAGGTAAGGGTTCTTCCCCCCCCATATAATCTCAATATGACTTGTCACACTTACAAAAAAGTGAACAGTAATCCTTTACTATCAAATATGGAGTCAGTCTTCAAATTTCCCAGATCATCTCAATTTTACAGTTAGTCTGTTCAAATCATGGCCCAATATTCACATATTCTATAGTCCTTTTAGATTAAAAGGAATTAATCTTTCAAAAAAAGGATACTGGACTAAGAAAATCTTCATAGATTCCTCACATGAACAAATTCCTCACATGAACAAATGTGAAAAAAAGGAGAAGCAGCAGCAGCTAAGTCATCTTACCTGATTTATACAACGGAAACTCAACATCAGAAAAAAATAATCTAGGGAAATCCAATTACTGTAATCTTAATATAATCTTAATTACCATAATCTATTTTATTGTAAAGTCAGATAAATGTACAATATAATCACCACTTAAATGCAATTTGCTGTATCACATTAAATTTATAGTGAGCAGCTCTCTATAGCCTTCCAGAGATACACAAAATATCAACAATATCCTACCCCTAAAACTCAAAGAATGTTTTACTCAAATAAAATTATTTCATCAACACAAATTTTTCATTGCATTCTCAAAATGCTGCTCTGCCCAGAATCCCATCCTGGCACTTGCAGCTTTTGTTTGCTTTCATGCTTTTGCAAATTATAGCTCATGGCTATTTAAATGTACACTATTCATTAGGTAGCACTCTAAATGCCCTTTTTATTTTCCAACCACAGGATGAAGCATACACACAAGAGCCTTCCTTCACTACTTTACATTCTACCCTGACATCTGGGTAATGCTGCCACGTTCCATTTCTAATTGTGCCGAAGCTTTTACTGAGGGGTGGAGGTCTAAATTAGGGCAGACTCAAACAAAGCAGATTCAACTATGAGCAAGGAACCTGTTGTGCACAGTGTCACGTTCTGACGGCCGAGAGCACACATTTGGGTGCTTGCTTTTTATCCACTGGTCAGAGGTTGATACAGATACAATCACCGCCCAAATCAGAGAGCAAAGGGCATAAGGAGGACTCTGAAAAACACACTCTAAAACAAATGCATATAGGTGTTTTATAATCTCTCATTCAAACTGCACTTAAGGCAGGGTAGGGTAAACAGGATTTCCATCGCTTTGTCTCTCTAGCTCTTATTATCTTGCTTAATTAACTTTTATAGTTACAGGGCCGATCACTGCCTTTGAGGCAGAATTAAGGGGACTGAAAGAGAGAAACTATTATATAGGGCTGCTTGCATGAACAGAAAGCCATATCTAAATTACCTTCCCATGGCCACTTGATCATTGGGATCCAAGGAGCTGGTCTTTCGTTCTATGAGTTCTCGAAGGAGCTTGTGGAAAAAGGAAAGCAACTGATTTATTTATCATCTCCCAGCACCAACTGACTTTAAAAGGAATTTAGTAGGAATTCTGAATGGCATAGTGACAGCTCTAAAACTACAATCAATAAGGGACAACCCAGTGGCAAGAGCATGACTGAATTCCCATTAACCCTTTCATATTTATATATCTTTAAAAAGGTGGCTATAGCAATAGCTGAGAACAGAAGTCCATTTGGAAGACTTATTGTACTGCAGTTCATTTCAAAAGGATCAATGAGTGTGCAACATTCCCTTCATTGTTTTTATGATTAGTTTTGTCCATCTCATCGATACCGATGGAGAATCTTTAAAAGGTCAGGTGGAAAAGGCTGTATGGCAAAAAAGAAAATGCATCAGCTTCTCACCAATAGGATAACGGTACATGGTTAACTTCTGACCTATAACCTCCAGCAGCCAGGAAGGTCATCCTCAGGCAAAAGCCTTTATTACATGTAATTAAAAGCGTGAACTTCATTCTCTTGCTTTCCACGGCTGGTACTCCACCATGCTTACCATGAAGCGATTCAACCACATATGACACTCACGCATTCATGGCCATGACAAATTATAAGAGGGAACCTAACGAAAGTCATACGTGTGTACTGCAAATATGGGAGAACCAGTCTCTCGTCCCATACAGTGAGCTCCATGAGAACTCTACATTACTCTCCTACTCTCCGCTTAGTCCTGGGCAGTCTACTGCATCTGACCCGAGTGTAAACCTGTAACTTTCACACAGACTTAAGAATCTGCATTGGATCTTAAAGTCCTACTAGGTGAAGAGGAGTAATGTTTAAAAGTTAAACATTAGGGGTGCCCGGCAGGCTCAGTCGCTAGAGCATGTGACTCTTGATCTCAGGGGCATGAGTTCAAGCCCCAGGTTGGGCGTGTAGCCTGCTCAAAAATGAAGAAAAGTTAAACATTAAGGGAGGACAGTTTTAAATTACTATTTAAAAAAACCTAGATATCATGTCTCCTATACAAGTGCTATGTGCAGGGAAATAGCAACAGAGATTAAAATCCCAAAAGTCTGAGAGAAATCTAAGCGAAGACACTAATATAATCCTGCTAATCATCTGTCAATAATATAGGTTTGACTTTACAATGTGTTTCTTCACCAAAAAAGGTCATTATTTTGTAGGTGAGGCATGGTAGCAATACAGATATTTCACCAAGTTAAACAGCTGAAGTCTGTGGGAGGGTAAAGAAGGAGGAATAAATTCCTATGAAAGTAGTTCACTCTCTAATTTTCATTTGTTTATGTAAGTAGGCACTGGAAGAAGTAAAACAAATTTATAGAAATGTTCATCTCCATATAAGATGAATCTTTATTGCAAAAGGGAAAAGGATATCTCAATCGCAATTAAAAAACCTCCTGTGATGCTTTTTCATTTGCTTATTTTGGACATTATTACTACAGCAATTACGTTTAAAAATGTGGGGACCAGAGGCCACTGGTTTATTATCACTAGAAAACAGCAAGCTATTTCTCTACCCTGTTTATCTGATTGATTCCCAACATCTTTCTGGCAGCCAATCTATCAGTTTATCTCTCCTACTTCATCACAGTCACTTCTGGCAGCTAAATACAAGATCCAAATCCAGTGTTACACAGACATACGACACAGTAAACCTATGTAGCACTGCTACTCTGTAAACGGCTGCCCTGAAGGCTAAGCCAAAATGGGCTTCTGGTTCCTAGTCAATATTCTGTCAGAAGCAAGGTGGTGGGGGTAGAGGGGCAGAGGTTAATAATAAAACCAGAAGAAGGAGAAGAAAAAGAATAGAAAGAAAACACTAAGAAAGGAAGGGAAATAACGGAATGACTGCATCTCATTGCCCTTACCTTGTTCCGGCCACAGAAGAGATTATAACAACTGTTCCTGGTTTTCCTAATCGTCTCTGATCCCTTGAGACTGGGGCTGTCATGGCCACTGGGAGCAAGTGCTCATGGAAGGCTGCCCCAGCACAACAGGGGTGATCCTCTGGAAGAAAGCCCCATATGCCCTTCCCGAAGGCTGGAAATTGAAGCTGCACAACCACAGTGGATCTATTACATTTGCAGTGGTCTCTGCAATTCAAACACCACGTTGGTGCAGCATTTCTTTCAAGCACTCTGTGTACTTTCCATATTCTGGGCTGCATTTTCACTACCCAAGTGCCCTGCACAGCTGTTCTTAGCCATTCATGACAAGGAAGATGATTTTACTGGTCAATCTGGCCAAGTCTAGTTTATTCAGTCTGGTGTTGCAGAAGATCCTGTTGTGTGCAAGGTAGGAATAAGAAAGTAGCAAGAAAATACAAGTGAACAAACCATTCCCATGGTGCTTGCTATTTCCCACAGCTGATGCAATCACTGGGTTTTAATTTAATTAGGAAAACTGCTTTCGAAGAATTTGCTGAAAAATTAAGCTTTAGGAATATTGCTGAAGAATTTAATTTTGCCTCTCAGTTCAATTTTTGTAGCTTAACTTTATGAATAAACTTCCCCATTAAAATACAGGTTTCTGTTACAGTTATTGGAGCTTTTTATTTCAACAATAATGACACAATATTTGTAATTTTCTTTGTGACGAGGAAAATGGGGACATGCGTGAAATATTTTTGTCCCAGTCTGTTTTAATTCCAGAGTCAGCTCACAAAAGCTTGATTGTTTCTCTAGTTCTAGGGGAAAATCATAGATGTAGTTAGGTTTCCAGGTCAGCCCACAAAAACCTATTTAACCTGTAACAACATACATGAGAAATAGCCCTGATAGTGCTGTTCAGCATCTAATCAGCATTTATAATACTTTGTCTAGAAAAATGCATGCCAGAATCAGTTAAAAATGGCAGACTGAACACATTAGTTTATCTCTTCTCCCTTCTCAACCCCTCTAAAAGACAGGAGAGAAATAAAACAAATGTATTAACCCATGAGAAAGAAGAGGAAGGGAGAGTTAATGAGAGCAGATTTTCATAAATTTTTCAGAGACAGTCAGGAGATGGAAGAGTAGAAGGTAGTTATCACCAAAGAGCCCGGAAGGAATAAGAGGTGAGGGTGGAACTAATTAGGCCCATAGAATCCCCAGGAGGAGGCACAGTGGCAGAAGTGGGAGGGACGGTGCCACTGGGCCCTGACTATCCCACAAGTGACTAACCCCTCTACCAACCCCTCTCACGCAGAGAAAAGTTTTCTTCTCTGGAAAAAATGAGCCCCAGAAGCTCCAGATGTAAGGCTATGAGGTGGCAAAGGCTGGGATGCAGAAGGGAAAGGTGATGCCCATCTTCTGCCTCATTCCCTGACCCTACACACAGAATGCTGGCACCCAGATACAAAACCTCCCAGGCAGGAGAGTGGGGGGAAGGGGCGGGTCCTCTCTGGGAGAAACTCCATCGCTGATCCCTCCTCTCCCCAGAAAATCACATCTCCAAGTTCTGCCATTTGAAGACAATTCCAAACAGGAGGTTTGTTCACAGTATAGCTCAGGTTTCAGAGACACTTGGAATGTCTTACTAAATATGAAGAGAGTTAAGGATCACCGGCATCTGAGGAAAGGCTCAGACAGAGACCAAAATAGGAAGGAAAAAAGGGGACACAACAAAGCAATGCGGAAAACAAAAGAAACCTAAGGAAAGGAAGAATAGACACTGTCGGAGAAGTGAAAGAAGATACACTTCCCTAAGAACAGGAGGCTATGAGAAAAGAATAAAATAAGAAATTCAACACGAAACAAAAAAAATTTAAATTGCAAAGAACTGGAAGATAAATGTGCAAAAATCTTTCAGATCTGAAACAAAAAGGCAAAAAGATAACATCCTCCTGCTTATTTGTGTTTTTGGCGTGTTTTTTTCCCCCTTGCTTGTATGTAAGAGAAGAAAAAAATTTAGAGGACAATCCAGAATGTCAAACATCTGACTTTGTTAAGGCTAGGAGAACATAATTAAAGAAATGGTACTGACAATTTCCCAAATTGAAGGACAGGAATGAGCCTGCAAAAATCTAGTACAATGAATGAAAAAAGACCTTTCCCAAGACACATCATCATGAAATGTGGAACACTGGAAGTAAAGAGAAGATCCTAAATGCTTACAGAAAAAATAGGTCACATATAAAGAGGGTGACCACATGTCCCAGTTTACCCCAGAGAGTCCTGGGTTTATGCCTGTTGTCCTAGTATTCTTTCAGGCTAGCACCTCAAATGTCCCAGTTTTGACAATAAATTATACAGTCACCCTACATATTAAGGAATGAAAACTAAATGGGATTAGACATTTCAACAGCAATAGCAGATACGGGAGGATTGCAGAGCAATGCCTTCAAAATTCTGAGGAAAATCACTTTCAACCTCAAAATTCCATCCACAAAGTATTACCAAGTATGAAAGTTACATGGAGACATTTTCACACATGCAAGAACTCAACAATTTTCTTTCCACACACTCTTTCACAGGAAGATGTGCTTGAGTAAAATGAGCATGTAACAGCAAGAAAGCGAAAGACATGAGACGTCAGAAAATAGGTCTAACTCAGGAAAGCAGCAAAGGCAGGTCCCAAGACTACTGATGGCAGGGGCCCAGAGAGCAACCATTCCAAAAAGAACAGAGTCCAGAGAGCTCTAGAAATAAGGTCTCCAGGGAAAAGGGTAGGTGGGTGGGGGAATAATAGGTTAGTTTATGTATTCAAGGCATTTATTTGGTGTATGTGGGGTGGAAACAGATACACAGAACACAAAGTCTATTTTTTAAAACAGGCCTTATTATTCTAGGAAAAAACAAGCATGTAAGGAAATATAATCATAGTACATGTGAACATTTATTTAGTCATCATATTGTAAACAATAAATCTTCACAAAACTGTGACAATAAGTACTTTAAGAAAATGGAGGACAGAAGTGTGGAGGTAGAAAGTACAGAAGGGCTAGGACCTCACTACCATAATGGGAAGTCAAGAGATGATTTGATAAATGACTGTTGATAAATCAACAATAGTATAAACATACTATTTAAAATATGCAAGTAATAAAAAACCTAAAGCAGTGGAAGTTTTTGCCTTCCAAAACTTCTCAGCACCGTATTTTACCATTTTTTAAACAACAGATGACCCAAGAAGAATTCGTCCGTTATTTATTTAGCAATGTCTGAAGGAAAGAGGATACAGTAGTCCCCTGCCTTATCCTCGGTTTTAGTTACCTGCTGCCAACTACGGTCTGGAAGCAGATGAGCCTCCTTCTGACGGATCATCAGATGTAGTCTAACGCTACATCACACGCGTACGTCATTCACCTCACTTCCTCTCATCACATAGGCATCTTATCATTTCACATCATCATAAGAAGGATGAGTACAGTACACTAAGGTGTTTAGAGAGAGACCACATTCACATTATTTTTATTACAGTGTATTGTTATAATTGTTCTATTTTATTATTATTGTTATTCTCTTACTGTGTCTAACTTATAAATTAAACTTTATCACAGGTATGTATGTGCAGAAACAAGCACAGTATATTTAGGGTGCAGTACTATCCACGGCTTCAGGCATCCACTGGGAGTTTTGGATCATATCCCCTGTGGATAAGGGGGGGGGACCAGTGTAGGTATTCTGAAAAATCTTGAAAGTTTGCAAATTCACACTGAAAAATTTCATAATTCCTACAGGGGGAAAAAGGACGGGATGATCAAGGATCTACTGATGAAAGCTCTTCTGAATATTTTTCTGCTCCCTAAATTAAAACATGGCAACACACTAGAAATACCAATAACATTTATTTTGACTTGCCGCTGATGCCAAGTAATTGTTAATAATTTTATTGAGATACAATTCACTTACTATACAATTCACCTATGCACAATATATATAATTCAGTGTATTTTAGTAAATTCACAGAGTGGTGCAGTCACCACCACATTTAATCTTAGAACAATTTCATCCCACCTAAAAGAAACCCCAAACCTATTAGCTATCATCCCCAGTATACCTCTCTGTCCCCCCGCCCCCATACTCCCATATCCCTAAGCAATCACTAACCTTTATGTCTTTATGATGTGCCCATTCTGGACATTTCATATAAATGTAATTTATGGTTTTTTTATGACTAGCTTGTTTCACTTAACTAACATGTGTTCCAAGGTTTATCCACATTGTAATATATGTCAGTACTTCCTTCTTTTTTATGGCTGAATGATATTCCATTATATACCATATTTTATCTATTCATTAGTGGAAGGACATTTGGTTGTTTTCACTTCATGGTTATTGTGAATAATGCTCCTATGGACATTCACTACAAGTTTTTGTGTAGACATATGCTTTCATTTCTCTTGGGTATATACCTACAAGTGAAATTGCTATGGTTAACATTTTGAGGAACTGCTAGGCTGTTTTCCAAAGCAGGTGCACCACTTTACATTCTCACCAGCCATGTTTGACAGGTCCAACTTTTTGACATCCTCATCAGCACTTGTTATTACCTGACTTTTTGATTATAGCCATCCTAGTGGGTGTAAAGTATTATTTCATTGTGGTTCTGATTTGCATTTCCCTGATGGCTAGCTAATGAGGTTGGCATCCTCTTGTGATTACTGGTCATTTGTGTATCTTCTTTGGAGAAATGTCTATTCAGATGCTTTTCCCATTGTTTTAGTAGGTTGTCTTTTTATTATTAAGCTGTAAGAGTTCTTTATATATTCTAGACACCAGTCCCTTATCAACTCCCTTTCTTTAGGCTGTCTTTTCACTTTCTTGATGGTATCATTTGCAATAGAAAAGTTTTTAATTTTGATGTAAGTCCAGTTTTTTCTTTTGTCATTTGTACTTTTGGTGTTGTATCTAAGAAATTAATTCATAATCCAAGGTCATGAATATCTACTTCTGTGTTCTCTTCTAAGAGTTTTATAACTTCAGCTCTTGTATTTAGATCTAGATCCATTTTGAGCTAATTTTTGTATATGGTGTGATGTAGGGGCCCAACTTCATTCTTTTGTGTGTGTATATCCAACTGCACCATTTGCCAAGAGATTATTCTTTTCTCCATTGAACTGTTTTGGCGCTCTTGCCAAAAAACAAGTAATTTTTAAATTTTTGTTTTATTTAGTTTTTAAATAGGCTTCATGCTCAGTGCAGAGCTTGAAATCATGACCCTGAGATTAAGACCTGAGCTGAGATTAGGAGCTGGATGCTTAGCTGACTGAGCCACCCAGGCACCCCAAAACAAGTAATTTGTAACATTTGGTTTTATGGCCATATATTCACTGGCTTTCCAAATTTGTGACCTACAGTTATTGATTCTTATACCGCTCAGGCTTCTATGGTTCAGAGCCAGATTCTTAAGATGGAAAAACCTTGGGACAACTCTCTCCAACTTACTCAGCCTAGCTGAGTCAGGATTTTTCAAACTCTGTCCCCAATACATAGACTGCATAGGAAACAAGTACAGTCAACTTCTCTTACATGTATTTCAGTCCCTCTCTCCCTGAGATACAAAAAGCAGACTCATAATGCTTGGCTTTACTCTTCCTTCCGTTTCCTCTTCAGCTCCACAAGAAATCTTAGTGAAAATGTATGTTTCTGCTCTGCCTCTTGCTTTACCAAATGTTTCTGTTCTCAGCTCTCCAGTCTTTCAAATTAACACCCCCACTTTCAATTTTTATATGCTATATTTAAAGTATACAAAAAATAAATCCACATACACTATAATTTCAAATAGCTGGGTAGGAATTACTGTACATGCCTATAGTATAAAACTGCCAGAAGGTGACCCACTCCCCACAGGTAACTATTTTTTCTGTTTTCTTTCCACATTGCCCACTCACTCCTCAACCAACTCCATAACACCTAAATTTCTGTCTCCATTGTTCTAATGAAACAACTCATGCCAAGGTCTCCAGATCTCCATGTCTAATGGACATCTGTCATGACTCATCCTACTAGACTTTTTTAAAATTTATTTATTTATTTTGAGAGGGGGAGAGAGACAGAGAGAGGAGAGAGACAGAATCCCAAGCAGGGTCCATACTACCAGTGCAGAGCCCAAGGTGGGGCTCGAACCCACAAACCGTGAGATCACAACCTGAGCCAAAACCAAGAGTCAGATGCTTAACCAACTGAACCACCCAGGCACCCCTACCCCTCCTACTAGATTTCTTGAAGCAGCAAGTGATACTGTACATTCTTACCTTCCTGAAACACTCTTTCTTGCCATCTTTGAGGCACCTCCCTGTTTTTACTCCATATTCAGCCATCTCCTCTGCCCAAACATTGCATGCTAGCATTCTTTAAGACTCAGTTCCAAGCTGCCTTTTCCTCTCACTCTATACACTTTCCCCAAGAGTTTCATTCTATTCTCAAGACTTCAATGATACAAGAGCTACCCCTGGAATTCCTTTTCCTTTACATTCAATATCTAATCTGTCTCCAAGTCCTTTGTATGTGAGCCACTCATTCATGAATCTGTCCATTTTTATCTATCTCCACTGTCTATATCCTACTATAGGCTATCATCGTCTTCATACATTCCATAAATATGTATTGAGTACCCTGGGAAGACAACGTAAAATAAAACACACATGGACTCACCTGAATTAGTATATGATTTCCGCACATTTACTCTTGCCCCTCCTCCATTCTGGTCTCCTAATTAGAGCCAGAGTAATATTTTTTAAATGCAAATATGCCAGAGGATAAAATTCTTATTGCAGCCTAAAGGCCCAATATGGTCTGGTCCCTTATCTACCTCTCCAGCCTAACCTTCCACCTCCGTGCTCCTGTCCCACCAGTCTTCTTTCCGTACCTGAAATGCTCCCAGGTGCACTCCCGTCACAGAGCCCTTTATGCAGGAGCCCTGCCACAGGTGTGCTTCCCTAACCATTTACCTGCTTACACCCCACCTCCTTCTCCATTTATTAATGTCAGTTTAATCATCTCTTCCTTAAGGGAACCTTTCTTTTTTTAATGTTTATTTATTTTTTTATGGGGGTGAAGAAAAAGAGGGAAGCAGAGAATCTGAAGCAGGTTCTGTGCTGCAGAGCTCAAACTCATGAACGTGGAGATCATGACCGGAGCGGAAGTCAGATGCTTAACTGACTGAGCCACCCAGGCACCCTCTTAGGGAAGTCTTCTTTAACCCCACCCTCCACACATATACACACTACGCTCGTACTTAATCTGCACTTGTTAGTGGATTACTTGATTAATGCCTATCTCCTCCTCTTATCGAGAGTACCACTATCTACCTAAGCAACTGTTTTGTTTTTTGTCATTACCATTATCAGCAAATCCTCCTCCCCGAACAATATTCTTCTCACATGTCTTACAGAGGGCCCAGAGAAGTGGGTGGTTTAAGTGGGTGTTTTTTCCCCTTCATTTAATATACTGTTCTTGACCTATTCATTGATTCATTAATAATATAGTCAATGTGCATGAATTAGGAAAATAAAACCAAGATCCTTGAAGATTTGAATATGCCCATGAAAATTTACTTTGTACAAGCTACAGAACTAACTCTCTTTGTGCAGTGCACCCCCAGCACTGCAAATATAAATTAATCCATTTCCTTGCATCATCTCAAGAATCACCTTTTTAAAACATTTTTTTTAACATTTTTATTCATTTTTGAGAGACAGAGGGAGACAGAGCATGAGGGGGAAGGGCAGATAGAGAGGCAAACACAGAATCGGAAGCAGGCTCCAGGCTCTGAGCTGTCAGCACAGAGCCTGACACGGGGCTCGAACTCATAAACCAAAGGATCATGACCTGAGACAAGTCGGATGTTTAACCAACTGAGCCACTCAGGTACCCCAAGAATCACCCTTTTTTTAAACCATCCTAAGAGTACTTGAATTAAAAGTACAAAAACAAAAAATTAATCCAAATGAATTAAAAGATTTTAAATCACTTCTCATTCTATTCATGTTAAAATCATGTAGACCTATCCTCCCTCTTGGATCGCATTTCCTAAAGGAAGTGTTGGTTCTTCTCTGGAAAAGAGAAGGAACAGACCTTTTGTGCTTCCTCTAAACCATCCAGACCCTCTTTCTGCAATCTCTTTGAGTTGGTCCTTTTATTATAAGAAAGGTGTCTTGACATCTTCATAATAAAAACCTGAATTAATTTCAATATAGTGTGTTTTTAAATGTTTATTTATTTTTGAGAGAGAAATAGAGAGTGAGCAGGGGAGAGGCAGAGAGAGAGGGAGACAGAATGCCACCCTGACAGTGCAGAGCCTGATGCAGGACTTGAACTCATGAACTGTGAGATCATGACCTGAGCCAAAACCAAGAGTTGGACGCTTAATCACCTGAGCCACCCACGCACCCCTCAACATTTATTCATTTTTGAGAGACAGAGAAAGACAGAGCGTGAGCAGGGAAAGGGCAGAGAGAGGGAGACACAGAATCTGAAACAGGCTCCAGGCTCTGAGCTGTCAGCACAGAGCCCGACGCGGGGATTGAACTCACGAACTGCGAGATCCTGACCTGAACCGAAGTCAGACGCTCAACCGACTGAACCACCCAGGCAACACCCCAGGCACCCCTCAAGATAGTGTTTTTTATTTAAACATTTTTTTATTAAAAAATAAATAAACTTTTTATTTACAAAATACGTTTTTCAAATTCCAAATTTCAGGTTCCCATCTCCCATTTTCTAAGATCTAATGATTCTAGATAGTGTGCTGCATGGTTCAGTGTAACTGTAAATATCTGCCCACGAGTCAGTATAATACCATGGCTTTGGTGTCTGACAGATCTGGGTTCCGAATCCAAACTATGCCCCTTACTAGCTGTTTAATCTGGGACAAGTTATCTGACCTCTCCAGAGACTCAGTTTCCTTTCATAAAATAGTAATAATTTTATCTCATAAATTTCATTTGGTATTTTAGAAGATGATGAAAGTAATACACTTAAGCAAAATATAAGTATTCAATAAACAGAAATACTGGGGTGCCTGGGTGGCACAACTGATTAAGTGCCCAACTCTTGATTTCAGCTCAGGTCATGATCTCATGGCTTGTGAGTTCGAGCCCTGTGCTGACAGTGAGGGGCCTGCTTGGGATCCCGTCTCCCCCCACTCTCTGTCCCTCCTCCATTCATGCTCTCTCTCTCAAAAAATAAACTATAGGGGCGCCTGGGTGGCTCAGTCGGTTAAGCGTCCAACTTCAGCTCAGGTTGTGATCTCATGGTCCATGAGTTTGAGCCCCGCGTCGGGCTCTGTGCTGACAGCTCAGAGCCTGGAGCCTGTTTCAGATTCTGTGTCTCTCTTTCTGACCCTCCCCCGTTCATGCTCTGTCTCTCTCTGTCTCAAAAATAAATAAAGGTTAAAAAATAAATAAATAAACTATAAACAAATATAAATAAATAAATAATAATATTGTCAGCATCAGATAACAATACTCACCGATAATCCACCAAATCTCACTTGGGACAAAAAACTCAACCCCCCACCCCCCTAGCTAAATCACCACCACCACAGATGCTAATAATGAACAAGTACAATAATTCTGTTTTCATTTCTACTGATTAGATATGAAATGAAGAAAAAGCAGAATGAAGAAAATGTAAAACACACTGAAAATTCACAAAAATGGTAAGTCACTATTTGAAAAGTATGCTACTGGTGGTAGAACTTTTCCAAACCAGACCATGATAAATTGGAGCAAAAGTGATCCTGTCCTTCATCATTTGTTCCATTTTAACAACTAACTGCTATTCCCTGTGACCTGCAATTCTGGCCACATGATCCCCTACACTTAGCACTTCCCCCAGCCATTAAAGTTCCATCTCTGAAGACCTGGATCACATGCCATCTCCTCCTCCCTGCAGCCTTCTTCAACTCCCTCAAACCATTTTTAATTTCTCCCTCTTCTAAATTCTTTCAGACCCCCTCACCAAGCATGCTGGTTGGTTATGTTTTCGTCATTTCCTTTGCCTGGCTGTAAGCATCCTGAAGGCAGGTTATAGTCGGACTCAAATTCTCACCTCCCACAGAACTCTGCGCACTGCCTTGCACACAGCAATTATTCAATAACATTTCTAAAATGACAGAGTTAAGTAGCAAGCATTCTTGTCGATCCTGTAATCAAGGATGAACAGTATCCAGCTTCTGTAATGACAAGTACAATATTTACAGGAAGAGTGGTACAGAGAAGAATGGAGAGAAATCATGATGTGTGAATAGAATTCAAGAAGCATCTTAATACTGACGTTACAAATAGCCTGCCTTTGGTTACTAAAATAAGAAAATGTATAGCTACAGGCTACCACTGAAAAAGTCAGCCTGACTCTGCCTCGCTGCCCTTGGTCTTTAAAGATTTGATTAGTTTTTCCACTTTCTGATTCAGTGCTGCATCATGCCTCCACTCCAGAGCTAGAGCTAAGTAAGGCCTGTGATTTGGAAGGGATGATAAATTCATCGACTAAATAAAGTAACACTGTTTTCTCAGCACAAGTTCTAAAATACTTCAAAGGCTGTGGTATTTCACTAGCCTTGGCCATTGGGGTTAAAATTTATTAGTCAAAACAGAAAACTTTCTCATCAGATCCCATGTATTCCATTAGGCATGATATATAATGTCTCCCAATGTCTAATTATTAACGAGGACTATAAGTAAATCACAATCAGTATTAGGTCCTGATGTGTGCAGACAGGGTAAGAATTAAGCAATTCGGATGCTAAAGAATTTCTTTTTTGCCAATTTGCTTTTCCTTTCTTTTTCTTAAAAATAAAAAGAATTTTACAAGCATCAAGCCACTCTTCCTAATCCATAACAAAAGTAACAATATACAGAAAGTTCTATTGTTTGAAATTTCCAACAGTTCCCATTTCCAGTCCCATATTCCAGTCCCTTGGTCAGAACATCCTTCTGGTGTGTATCTTTTTTTCCCTTCCATATTTAATAAAGGTGATCAGAAGAGTTAAATATCCTTTGGGAGCTCAGTTCAGTCACTGACTATTCTGGAGCACTCTTGGGCAAGTTTCTTTTAATGGCACCAAACAATATATCATTTGTCTTGGAAGAATAAAGAGGAAGTCATTCAGAACTAGAGAAGATTTTACTACAGGGATTCACAAGTAAGAAACCGGAAGGGTAGTACTAACTTGTGTTCTGTAATGATGTCCTTTAGGATGTGAAGCCCAGCTGAAACAAAGCTTTCCCTGTCTTTCCGGCATTCTGCCTCTAGCATTCATACTCCAATAATTCTTCAGCCCCACCAGGATCAATAACCCATTGATTCTGCCACCTTTTCAGCAGCCTGCCTCTTCTCACATGCTCACTTCCCTCCTTCCTCAGGTGGAAGTGATTCCACAGGCCATCAGGAAAATCACTCCTGGTATACATTCTCAACTCCCTTGCATGCTGTCCCTTTGTCAAACAGATTCGCGATCCCTTGGGAACTGATGGGTCTTGGAATTCAGAACTTTTAGGATATGAGGAAGATAATACAGTGTTAAATAAAATACAAATGCCCCAGCAGAGTCTGGGATAGCACCCTAAAATCAAGCACATGAATATTTCTGCAGCAAAATACAGGAATCATCCCCACTAAGCGGGATAAATGAAACCCTAACAAGTTTATAATAGCTTCAGGTCAGATGTTGCCACCACAAAAGTTTGCCAAACTTACTAAAAACAAACAAATCAAACAAACAAACAAAAACAACAAACTGAGTTTTCAGAACTTTTTACATTTCAGAATTGCAGGTAAAGGATTAAGTACCTGTACTCCCTTGGCAACTCCCCCCCCCCCCCCCCCCCGCCCCACCCCAACCATGTTAAACGTGCATCCATGCAGCTGAACTGCCTGGAGAAAAAGACAAGACCATGTGAATGGGGGTCCCCCATTTGAAAGTCATTAACCCTGACCTCATGTGGATCTTCTGTGCTACCTGACAACTCCCCTGTGGGTTTCCCTTCTACTCACTCTCCCACTCTGTTGGGAGACTCTGCCATGCCTCCTCTTTTCTCAAACCTCCTGCCTCTGCCACATCTTCTCTCAGCTTCTTGACTCAAAGTTAAGACAAAAGGAGACAAAAGCACCCTGATGAGCATTTCCACATGCTTCCACAGTATCTCCTTGCAAGTGTACCCGTATACTCTGCCTTCCCTCCTCTATGTATGGATGAAATGTTTGTCAGAACAACTTCTCTGGACTTGAATACTCACCACCAATTCTCACCTCCACTGAATCATTTCCACCAGCAAAGTACATTTCCTCTCTTAAAACAAAACAAAACACTCTCCCAAACTTTCCCTTTCAGCTGCTCCATTTCTCTATTCTCTTAACAGCAAGCCTACTCAAGAGCTGCCTAGACTCAGCATCTCCAATTTTTCTCCTACCATTCCTTTTTGAACCCACTTTATCATTCTACCAAAACAGTTCTTGTCAAGGTCACCATGATTTCCACCTTGCTGACACCAATGGTCAATTTTTCAGTCCTTATGTCACTTGTGCACACTTGACATAGGTCGTTCTCTTCTTTAAAAAAAAAAAAAAAAAAAGCTTTATTCAGATATAATTCACAGACCATACAATTCACCAATTTAAACTGTATGATTCAATGGTTTTGTATAGTCACAGACTTGTGCAACCATCACCACAATCAATTTCAGAATATTTTCATCACTTTCAAAAGAAACCCATTACCCATTACTTTTCACTTGCATTTTCCTCCTATGACCCCCAACCCTAGGCAGCCATTAATCCACTTTCTCTCAATGCAGATGTGCCTACTCTGGGTATCTCATATATACAGATCATACAATAGTAGTCTTTTGTCACTGACTTCTTTCACTTAGCATACTGTTTCCAAGGCTTATCCATGTTGCAGCAAGTCATCGGCACTTCATGCCTTTTTATAGCTGAATACCACTCTATTGCATGGGTATACACTTTGTCCAACCATTTATCAGTTGAGGGACATTTGGGCTGCTTCCTTTGTGGCTATTATGAATAATGCTGTGAATATTCATGTACAAGTCTTAGTGTGGGCAAATGCTTTCATTTCTCTTGAGTATACACTTAACAGTGAAACTGCCACGTCATAGGGTAACTCTAAGTTTAATGTTTTGAGGAACAGCCAAACTTTTCCAGAGGTTGCACCAATTTATATGCCCACCAGCAATGTGTGAAGGTTCCAAATTTTCCATATCTTTGCCAACACTTGCTATCATCTTTTTGAGTCTGCTAGTACTTACTTTATGCACCTTTGCATTTATATTCATAAGAGATACTGGTCTGGAATTTTCTTGTGCTGCTTTTGTCTGGTTTTGGTTTCAAGATGATACCACATTTCCTCCTTCTTGAAACACTTTTACATGGAACCTGGGAAATCACTCTTCCTTCACTCTCTTACTGGTTGCTCTTTCTCAATCACCTTTGCTGGCTGCCCTGTATCTCCCCAACCTCTAAATGTTTGAATGTCCCAGGATCAAAGTTTGAATCAATTCTTTTTTTCTCTCTCGCTTCATTTTCTAGGTGATCTTGTTCAGTCTCATTGCATTAAATACAATCTATATGCTGATGGCTCTCAAATTTATACCTTCAAGCCCAGATCTTCCTACGGACTCCAAAATTATACATATAACTACCTCTTCAACAACTCCACATGAATGTTTCCGAAGTAATCTAAACTTAATATAATTGATAATCAAAATAATTAAAGCCAAAACAAGTCTATGGGGGGAGGGGGGAGCTTAATAAAACCAAAACTTAGTTCCAGCTTTCTCCTCCAAATTAGCTTCTCTCATTGTTTTCCCCATCGCAGTAAATAGCAATTTCATCCTTCCCACTGCTCAGCCCAAAAACCTTAGTCATTTGGACTCCTTGCTTTCCACACCCCATATGAAATTCAATGGCAAATTCTGTCAGTTCAACTTTAACATAAGTTCAGAATCCAACTACTTTGCACTCCTTCCAAAACCACCCTAGTCCCAACTACCACCATCTCTTGCCTGGATTATCACTAGAGTCTCTTAACTGGCTTCTTGTTTACCACCTTATGCCCCTACAGTTTATTCTCAACACAGACAGCAGAGTGATTCTTTTAAAATATTAGTCCAATCATGTGACTCCTCTGTTCAAAACCCTTTAGTGATTTCCCATCTTAGTTGCAATAAAAGCCAAAATGTTACAGTGGCTTACAGGTCCTATAGTACCTGGCCCTCCATTACCTCTCTTTCCTCCTCTATCACTCTTTCTTGCCTAGTCTACCCCAACGACACTGGCCTCCATGAATTTCCTAGAACATGCTAGCCTCCACCGTGCCTCAGAGCTTTTGTACTTGCCATTCCCTTTGTTCCCAACACTCTTCCTCCAGATACTTGCATGACTGTTATTTGTTTCCTTCAAGTCTCTGCACAAACACAACCTTATCCCCTGAACATCCTACAAAAAAACAGTGACTGTCCTATCTCTACCCTGGAATTCCTTTCACCCATGCCAGGTTTTAGAATCTTCTACTGTACAGTCACAATATATTTCCCCTTTCATCCTATCTCTGAGCTAGAATGGATGCTCACATGGACAGAACTTTGCTTTGTTGTAGCCTCTAACAGAGCTCCAAGAGAACTTTCTATGATGAGGAAATATTCTGTATTTGCATTGTCCAATACCATAGCCACTAGCACATGTGGCCACTTGAAATGTGGCCAGTATGAATGAGGAACTGAATTTTTAGTTTTATTCTATTTTAATTAATTTAAATTTAAATACTACATGTGGCTAGTAGCTACCGCATTGGCTAGCACAGCACAGCCTAAAATAGCAGTTAGTCAAAAATACATAGTAGGTATGCAAATATTTATTGAATGAATGATGGAAGGAAGAAAGAAATCTGAAGGTTTTTTTTTCTCCTTAGCTTTTTATTATGGAAAACTGCAGAAATACACAAAAGTAGGACATAGCAAAATGAACCCTCCAATACCAATCACCAACTTGAAGGCTCTTCTAACCTGAAATAAGTTTCAGTGGATACTGACATCTCAATCCAGCTTCTAACAATTACCATATTCTTGGAAAATAGAGAATTTATATTATCCAGAGTTTATATCAAACAGCATCTCTCATGGTCTTTTAGAGATTATAGAGAAATGACTTTAGCAATCAGATCAGATATATGTTGGGGGAAAAACTGGTATGCAAATCAGTGCTTGAGGCAGACACATACATGTATGTTTTTATATCAAGGACCTGATTACTCTCTTCCACCATTTACTTTCTCCACATAAATTTTAATGAAGTCACACTCTTAAAGGAGGAGCTATGTGACCATACAAATTAAGAGAGAACTTCACTCTTGTAAGATGACACAAATTCCTTGGGCAGGGATTTTGTCTTCTTAGTCTTTAAAAACCTATCACCTGGTATAATAAATGTTAATTGAATGAAGTTCATAATTGCATAAAAGTGATACATATGAACTGTCAGAGTGCAAAAGATACACTGGACCTTTCCTAAACAGATATATTCTGAAAAGGAAATTTTCAAATGGATTTTCAACATGTCAGATCAAAACGCAGTTTAATATGCTGAAAACAAAAATCAAACCCGGAGTACAAATTCTTGGATTTCAATGTCCTAACTCACTAGGTGGGGTGCTCCTTATACTAGTCATATACTTGCTTTAGGCTCCAGTTTGTAAAAAGACAGTTTGGCCTTGATGTTCTTCAAAGATGCTATCTAACTTTAAACCAATTATGTTCTATCCTAGATCCCCAATACACAAAAATTTTAAAAGATGCTGATTAACTTCTTTCTATGCTAGATCGTTTCCCCTAAAATTTACCTTAAAGGAGCTTTACATTGCAGGTGATTTAATATGAAGACATCATAACCTACTTTAGGGAAGTAGTGTTCCCTGTTTCTTGAGAAGTACCAAATTCTTCACTTGGGGCCACTGCTGGAGTCCTATGTCTGATTTACACTCAGCTGGCTGGCTTTGTGCTTATTAGTACAGAAAAGGCAATTTTGGCCACATATTTGCCTAGTAAATTCCCAAGATACCACCTGTGTTTGAAAAAGTTTCTTCAACAGTTCTAAGCCAATTCTTATCTCTTTCCTAGCTGGCTCCATAAAATGTACTGTTTCAGGTTTTGTTCTGAGGTTTTGCCTTTGTTAAACGAGGTAGTATTACTAAAGTCGTGCTCTGATGTTTTTCAAAGCAAGGGAACAGAAAGAAATGAGGGCTAGCCATGTAAACCTTCCCTTGACATTACTGTTGGATGAAATTTCTGGACCTTGCATTTAAAATGTGGCTTTGAGGGGTGCCTGGGTGGCTTAGTCGGTTGAGCGTCTGACTCTCGGTGTTGGCTTAGGTCATGATCTTGCAGTTTGTGGATTCGAGCCTCACATCAGGCTCTGTGCTAACAGTGCAGAGCCTGCTTGGGATTCTCTCTCTCTCCCTCTCCCACTGCCCCTCCCATGCATGCTCTCTCAAAAAAAATAAATAAACTTAAAAATAAAATGAAATAAAATGTGGCTTTTGGCCTCCTATTTCGTGCAGCTTCCACAATAACGAGCCCAGGCTAGCAGTCAAATGCCAATATTGATGCTGACTTTGGGTCTAAACACTGACAGATCAACAATGGCAGTACAGAAGTTAGAATGTATCTCAAATAAAATTCTTATACATGGTACACAAAATAATCTTGTAATTAGTAAAACTAGAGTTGAATTGGACACTGATATTTGGTTTGGGTTTTTTTTTTTTTTAAAACATCTATACTATGCCTCAAGGAACCTAGCTGATTAATTATCTGCTATATGTTTAGCCATGATATCAATTTTCAAGTTTATGTATTTCATATATAAGTCCGCTCTAAAATAATCATAAAGGTCTATGTGTAGTAAGTCTTATCAAATTTTTTAAGCTTATTTTTATCTATCTATTTAAGAAAAAAATTTTTTTAAATGTTTTTTAATGTTTATTTATTTTTGAGAGACAGAGAGACAGGGACAGAGCTCAAGAGGGGAAGGTCCAGAGAGAGAGGGAGACACAGAATCTGAAGTAGGCTCCAGGCTCCGAGCTGTCAGCACAGAGCCCGACGCGGGGCTCAGACTCACGAACCGCAAGATCATGACCTGAGCCGAAGTCGGATGCTTAACTGACTGAGCCACCCAGCTGCCTTCCCAAAATTTTTTAATGTTTATTTATTTTTGAGAGAGAGAGACACAGAGTGCGAGTAGGGGAGGGGCAGAGAAAGAGGGAGGCACTGAATCTGAGGCAGGCTCCAGACTCTGCCCCCTACACAGGGCTCGAACTCACAAACCACAAGATCATGACCTGAGCCAAAGTCAGAGGCTCAACTGACTGAGCCACCCAGGCGCCCCTATTTTTATTTATTTTGAGAGAGAGATAGAGAGCAAGTGGAGGAAGGGCAGAGAGAGAGAGAGACAGAGAGAGAGAGAGAGAGAGAGAGAGAGAGAGAGAGAGAATCTCAAGCAGGCTCTGAGCTGTCAGTGCAGAGCCCGACCTGGGGCTAGAACTTATGAACTATGAGATCATGACCTGAGCCAAAGTCAGACACTTAACCGACTAAACCACCCAGGCGCCCCTAAATTTTGTAAAAATGTTTTATTTATTTGTGTGTGTGTGTGTGTGTGTGTGTGTGTGTGAGAGAGAGAGAGAGAGAGAGAGAGAGAGAGAGAGAGAGAGAGATGGAGTACGAGCGGGGCAGGGGCAGAGAGAGAGGGAGACACAGAACCCGAAGCAGGCTCCAGGCAAACCATGAGATCATGACTTGAGCCAAATTTGGATGCTTAGCCCCAGGTGCCCCAAATTTTATCAAATTTTCAAGAAACATAACTCATGTTTCAAGTAAGAGTAACATCTAAAAGTAAAATTAAAAATGAAATACTGCTCTGAACAAAGGTATCTGTTTTTTGACAACTAATTAAAAGGAACAGGTTCAAATTAAACTTTGAAGTATATTATTAACCATCAACTGAACCACTGGAAAGATACATGCCAACAATATTGTATTGCCATTAACCATAGGAATGGCTTGAGACATCTTACTCACACTAAGATCTAAATGTATGCAATTAAAGCCACCATATCAACTGTCCATATTAATCACTCACCAATTTAATTAAGGTAAACCATCTTGCCAGAAAGCTTGCCTCTTCTCTCTTTCTTAACATTATCGACTTTTACAGTTCAACGAATTAGTAATTACTTGCTTATGCCACTATCAAATGTGTTGGATACAGAAGTCCAGCATGTGGCAAGGTCAGTTATAGACATGTCCTGATGGCATGTGAAAGGAGAAATTTAACCCATCAAAGTGGTCGTCGAAAGAGCAAAACCTATTATGCCTTTCTCTAGACACTCCTGGTTAAATTCAAAGTGACAGGACAAACCAGATCAAAACCAAACAGAGCCAGAAGCAACATACAAAATCCTAATATACCCTTAGAAATCCAGGAATCGATTTGTCAATATCTAAGCTCAATTAGCCCTTTCAGAACAAAATACCTCATGAAGTGACAAGAAACTAGTTTGAGGTCTGGGATATGAAAAGAATAAAAGCAGTCACTTTATATAGCTTATTGTTAAGTGCAGTCATATCTCAACCTGGAGATATTGTGGGGATTAAATAAAGATGTATGTCAAGTACCTATCTACTAAGCCAAGGAGATGGCACATAACCAATGTTCAGTAAATGTTAGCCCTTCCTCAAATCGTTAAAGGATGCAGACTTATCAAGTCAAAGATCAACTGATGGTTTAAAAAAGCAAATGAAAGCAAAGGAAAACCTTACATGGTGATATAGACAACGTATCTTCTAGAACTCAGCACACAGGATAATGAAAATGAAAAACAGACACTGAAAACATTTCTCAATGGCTCATCCTTTGTGGTCATTTACAACCGTCCTGTTTTGTGAAATTGTCTTTAGGGATGAGCTTTGATAAGAAATAGGCCAAGTGCAAACTAATTCCACTTGAGAGGGAAACTGCAATGCCTACAGCAGGTGAACAGTTTCTCTCATGAAATCTTTCCACTGGGTATACTTCAAGCTTTTAGCAATTCCAGTTTCCAGACAAACCAGTAACACAACTATAAAGCTAATTTTTTCATCAGAATTGTTAAGTAACAGGAGTTCAATAAATCATTTGCCTTCTAAGAAGAAAAAAATGACTTTCCAACACAAATAATATTTCTTCTGGTTATAAGAAAATGATGCTTATTTACAAACCAAAAGGTATAATACTATAGTGAAGTCTTTTTATGGCTCAAGAATGAAATATTTAAGAAATAAAGGTACAGAAAGAACAGGACTCGGGTCTCAAAAATCTTGAGATCAAGCATTCATGTCACCATTTACTATACAGCTTCCAGGAAGTTACTTAACTTCTCAGGGATGCAGTTTCTTTTAAAGTTCTTTCAGCTCAAAAATGATATGATTACTTATGATATCTGATACTCTTCAGTGTCTGAGTATGTATACACATACACATGTCGCTTTATTAAATAATACAGATATATTTTCAAAGTTGTAGTAATTAAAGGCCCATTATGAAACAAAGGGAGAGAGAGAATGAATGAATGAATGTGTGTGTGTGTGTGTGTGTGTATGTTGGGTATTCTGACCCTGAATATCATTCTCAGTAGTTAGGGCATTTACACAGCCTGAATTAACCAAGTAAGCCTTTAAACCCTTACAATGAAACATTAAAATTCAATGTGGCTATAATCTCTTCCTTACAAAACACGGACCCAAAGAGTCTGGCTTCAAGTATGGTTAAAAGAAAAAAAAAAAAGGCGAAGTGTATTATATTCACCACCCAGCTCTTCCATATGACCACATTAAAAAAAAACACAAATGAAAACTCACAGGCCCATTGTAATACATTGTGCCACTTCTGAATGCAACACTTAGCTCAGGCTTACTACCCTGACAAATAAAGGAAAGCACTTTATGAAGCCAATTTAATTGGGAGGTGACAGAAAACATACAGCCATTTTCTTTAGCCTTATCATTGAATTGGCTTCAGCTCCAATCTCGGGCAAATCCCACTCAACAGAAGAAATTAACCAGGTCAGCAGAACAGGTGCTGTGCTGTGTCTGTCAAGGGCCTGGCATCACCACAATTACTTGCACACAATGAAGCAGTAATCTTCACAGATCATCTCTCCCAAGAAGTATATTGGGGAGGGAGAGGAAAACTGAAGGGAGGCGGGGGGAAAGTGGGAAGAATAAGAGGAATAGGAGGCAAAGAGAAAAGGCAAGAAGAGAAAATGAATGTGCAGCTGCCTTGCGGCTCAGCAGATGTCGGGATGTGATGTACGAGGCTAGGATAAGCTGTCGGAGCCCGCTGCCAAAGAGTGGTAAGTGATTAAAGCCTGCACAGTTCTAAGCACCATATTTAGAATCTGCGGGGTTTCAGGACTTGCACCCATTCCTTGCTGTGCTGCCAGATGTTGGCAACTGGTCCAGTTCCTACTGACTGTGCATGGATGGCAGCAGTTGGTGCAGCAGCAAAGCAATCTGGAATGCTTCCGGAGATGCTGTACATTAACAAGTGTCACCCATCATTCACCTTTACAGAAGGCTGAAACAACTCCAATTTGCTGCCACTTCCCTCTTGGGAAACGGCCAAGATAAAGTTGCGCCTGGCAGCCCCATTTGTTTCACTCAGGTGTTTCAGCTGCCTTGCTGACCTCTATTAGTTTAAGTTTTAATTTAGATTAACCCCAGCACCCCAATTAACCAGCAAGGGGAAAAGCTAAGATGTGACTAGTCATAACTCTGAAATCAGAATTTATCGAAGGTAAAATTATTAATTGGGATGAAGGGCCAATCAAGTAATGCTATTTCTTTTTAAACAGACCTCTAGGAAAAAAAAAAAAAATCAGACCAAGGATTGCCAGTGGAAGCAACTTCTTTCTCCCCAGTAATTTCAGTTTATTTTATTAAGCCTATTTAATTTATGATGCACTTTCCATCGAACAATGTACACTTCAATTAATGAAGACTGGAGCATTTTTGATTGTCTCCCATGATCTCACACAGTTATACAGCATTAATATCCCATATCAGGTAATTCCTTATAGACACTCTAGAACAAAATAGAGTTCCCTACTCTTCTGACAAATGGATATAATAAGAGAAGAAAAGGAAAAAAGAATCAGGACCTCTGACTAGGAACACCTGAGGCCACACCAATCCTCTTTCTTACACCCTCTCATCATTACTTTTAAGACTCACTTATGGCAATAATTTCATTGAACACTCCAGAGTGAACAGAAAGATTATTAGAGGGTCTCTTTCTCTTCTAATGGCAAAGACTCAGAGGTATCCCCTATATAGAATCACCTGTTCTATTGGCCCTGTAGTGTAATTTTCCCAAATTTTTTCCTTCATATTCCCAATACATAATACATCATGGCTAAACCTTCAACAAGCAGTTGAAATTCCTTGGCAAAGTTAATACACTAAAAATTCAGCAGAGAAAAAAAGGGTATCTCGATAAATAATGGCTCAACAAAAGCTGGTGCATCACTGCTGAATAGCCTCCTTAATTCCCAGAGCTAGAAAGGGGACATCCTAAAGCAGATTTCATTAAGTATAACTTACCCGGAGACCCAGGATTACAGGAAAATATTTTAGTTCTTTAGAATAGCCCAAACTACATTCAGAGTCACCAGCATCATTAAAAAGAGCAGCATGCCAGCAGACAATAATATCAAGGGAAAGAACTGAGGGACATTTGCAAAGAGGGATCAACAGCTGGGCCATATTTTGACTTCTACCAATTCTTTCTGTCTTCAAAACATTACACTGTAATTATAATCAATGGTAGCAGACAATCTCAACACATATTTAACTGATTTGAAGAGGCACCCCCCCCCCCCACACACACACACACACAAAACACAAGAGACTTAATAGGTAATAGAACCAGAAGTTCAATTCAAGAACTCTGGGATCCCAGCCCTTTAGCTCCATATCCCAATCTAACAGTAATAGTACAAGAAACCAAATAACTAGCAAAAAGTCCTCTATTACATTAATATTCTCAAAAATGTCTAAGAATGAACCACCTGACTCGAAGAAGCTCAGCTGTTTTACACATAATTTATACTCTGCAGCAACTAACAAAGTAGTTGTAGTTGTTTTCATTTCAAAAGGAAAAACACAAGACAGGAAAGGAAAAACAGATTCAGAACTACACAGTAAGTCAATTCTGAAGACAGCACTTCTAACTCCCTGACTCTATCCTCCTTCCAAAGTAGACCAGAGAATTCTATGAGCTGTTTTAAAATGCTAACACCTGATCTGTAACAAAAGAAAAGAGTATGAAAATTATACCTGGTGGTAAAAGTCATCGTCATCAAAGATTTCTCCATCCAAGTCCTTCAGGTGGGCATTGGCAGGGGCTTGAGGAAGGATCTCCTGAATCAAGGAGAAAAGAGGAAGGAGTGAATCCAAAAAGGTTATTGAAGTAATGTAGCTACTACATATAATGTGTATGACAGTCAAAGCACTTTTCCTTAAGATATAAAGAACTCTTAAATTAAAGAACAAAAACATTCCAATAAAAAAAGTAGACAAAAACATTAATAGGCACTTGACAGAAAAAGAACCATAAACGATCAATAATCATATAAAAATGTTTAACCTCATTCTAATTAAATACATGAAAATTAAAATAAGATGACACCATTTTTCACTTCTAAAACTGGCAACAATCAGTGCCAGAAAACCCAGCTGGTGGAAATGGGAACTAATACAACCTTTCTGGAGGGAATCAGTAACACGTGTCAGGATTTAAAATGTGGGGGCGCCTGGGTTAAGCTAAGCGTACAACTTCGGCTCAGGTCATGATCTTGCAGTTTGTGGGTTTGAACCCCACGTTGGGGTGTGTGCTGACAGTGTGGAGCCTGCTTGGGATTCTCTATCTCTCTCTCTCTCTGCCCCTCCCCCACTCATGCTTTCTCTCCCTAAATAAACTTTTAAAAAAACGTGTACTCTCTTTGATTTGCTATTTCCACTTTGAGAAATCTATCCATATGTCCACACAAATACACATATTATAAATGCTCATGAATGTTTCCAATAGCACTGTCTCTAAAGCTGGAGACAACAAAAATATCCACTGTTTAAATAAATTATAGTACACACCCATAAGAGGGAATGTTCAGTAGCCATTAGGAAAAATGAAATTGATCTCTATATAATCGATCTCTAGGAAAATTTAAATTTAAAAATTATAAGATTTTACATATAGTTTATAATATTTTATATATTTATAAATACACATATCCATTCCATTTAATTAAAAATATGTAACCATATTTCTATATAGATATATGTGTCATATGTGTATATAGTTATATGAATAGAAAAAGCTTGTTATAACTGTGAACATTGGTTCAATCTAAGAAGCGGAATTTTACTTTTCATTTTAAATTCTTTTGAATTTTGAAAAAAATTATTAAGTATATGTTTCTATAAATAAAAGTTTCCTTTAAACAAAAGAATTTGTTCTAATTTTGGATCCTTTTCTGTAGTATCTACATGTCCAATATAAAGCCTAAAGTACACACTCACTTCAATACTGACATTTCCAAAGAAGCAGCTTTAAAACTGAATTATAAAAACTGGATTATGAATGCTTCCATTACCAGACTCCTATCAAACTCAAAAATAAGAGAAGACTACACAGAAGTTAACAATAGCCCCATTTTAAAACAATTTTGTCCTTCCATATACTCTTACTTTGTCAACAATCTAGTAAAGTAGTGCTTTTTCCCTTTCTTTCACTAACTTCTTATACCAAGAATGACATCTACAAGCAGGTGATTGGATTTTTCAGCTAATTAGCCTCATAGAAACTACTCACGGTAATCACCCAGCATCACACAGCTCTTACCAGTTGTCCTGGCAAACTCTCCGGGACAGGCTGCGCTGATGGTTCAGGTTTGCCAAGAACTCGGTAGATGGAGCGCTTGGTCTGTGTCCTTCGAAGTAATCTTTCTTTGTCCATCAGAATATGATCGATCTGAGTCAAGATTGAGCGTTCAAAGGCACCAAAACCCTGCAACATTAACCAGTGTCAGATAATGCAGAAAGTGTGTGCTGAAGGCAGCTACATTGGTTTCTCTATCTTTCTGTGTCAGCAGAGAAGCAGACGATCCTCCTCTCAGGAAGGACTTTGTATTACAGACCGAGTTCCTGAATGGCTGTAACTGTTCTCAGGAAAAAAAAAAAATTAGTCTTAAGCAGGTTGTATTACTTTCCTATACCCAGAGAGTAACTTCTGCATCTTTCATAACTGTTTAAAAATCTACTTCTTTAAGTAGTTTGTGTTCCCAAACATCTGAACACTTATGAGGCCATAATTTCTAGAATAAAATATTCTTTCTAATAAAGTTAAAATCCCAGGTCTGAATAGTATAAACCCCAATGGTGGGAGTTCAGTAAATTTTCTACAGTAATGACCGATTACTATTACATCATGACATTATAATGAGCTACATAAATATAAGATGCATGAGCTGTAGTTCCAATTTCTTAAAACTGCTTCAGGTGGCCACAACCTCTGTTACACACATGTACTTACATGCACGTGCACGCGCGCACACACACACACACACACACACACACACCTTCCCCAGTTTTCCAGAAGCCAGCTTGGTTTTATCATGCCATTTCTGAAGTGTGCGGTTCCTATAGACTGTGAAGTCGGCAAAACGCTTAGCCATGAAGCTGGGATAGTCCTCCATTTCTAGCTTCCTCTTTGGTGGGGCCTTTCTCTGCTTCTTCTCTTCTACTAGCTCTTCATCTTCACTGGAAATCTCTTCCTCACTAGAAAACCAATAAGAACACTAAGTCCAACGAAAACAAACATTACCCAAATAAAAAGCTAAGCTCACATGATGTCGAGTATTTAGGCCTTCCCTATTCTGTCTACATTTTCAATAACATCATAGATGTGAGGATGGCTTTTTCTGTTTGAAAAGAATGTTCATGAGGTCAATCAAAAACTCATGTAACTTTTCAAATAAATATAAAAACTACTGGCTTAGAAATATTTTTTTAAAAGGTAAGCAAACCGTAAAAATAAATGAGGTTGTAAAAACATTATTAGAAATGCATATGAACCAGGCCTCTACTGTTACAAGATGGGTCTTTAAAAATTAAACACATAATCATACTTTTATGACCTTAATCCCCAAATCAATAAGGGCAATGTGTCTCCCTGTAACGAATTGTTCAGGAAAGCTGAATAATAGTAGTCTAATCACAGGAAGAGAGCCAAATGTGAAGAAAACTCAAAGGGGTAGGCAGCAGAATGGAAAGTATGTTGCAATAAATGCAACTTCCATGAGAAAGTAATACAACCTCCACCTATCAAGCCAATTGCCCTCAATGGACTACTTACTGACCCCAACACATAGTAGGTGCTCAATAAATGTGAGCTTACTTATTATCCCTGCAACTAACTCAGTGGAAAAGAATGGAGCAGAAGATAAGCCCAGGGGAAAAAAAAGCAAGCAGGTACCATACACAGCAAGTTCAAACAATGGGTGGTACAGGGGGGTGTGGGGAAATCCTTCATCAAATGTGACAATTTCAGAAAACAGGTTTACTCTGCTCTTTTCTGAAAAATTTCTACCCTTCAAAATAACTACTTCTTCCCTCACTGAAAAGGAAATGGTTGTGACCAGCAATTCCATGGTATTGGCACAAAGGGCTTCATAAACGTTAATTAAGAATATTGGGGTGCCTGGGTGGCTCAGTTGCCTGAGCGTCCGACTTCAGCTCAGGTTATGATCTCATGGTTTGTGGGTTTGAGCCCGGCGTTGGGCTCTCTGCTCACAGCTCGGAGCCTGGAGCCTGCTTCGGATTCTGTATCTCCCTCTCTCTCTGCCCCTCCCCCACTTGTGCTCTGTCTCTCAAAAATAAATAAACATTAAAAAAAAAAAAAAGAATATTAACAATGTGCTTTCATCTCCCAATTTAAACAAATCTAAAGAGAAGGCAAGCGTTTTGCAGATGCCCACAAAGGGGAGCAAGTCCAAGTAAATATAAAAATGAAAAACCCTATTCCCAATTTATGTGCTATCCTGGCCACCAGTTAAATATAAGAGGCTCTTTCTGTTTTACTAACAGTAAGTCTGACATCTGCCTGCAGAGGATTTGGCTTTTTCATAAATGATGGGAAACTATTCAGATTAAAATAAGCAACTCCATAGCTCCATTCTTTCCTTACCTTTCTGCTTTGGCCTTTGTCCCGTCTACTAGATATCTAGTGTCTGGGTACTGGAAAAGTAACTCTTCCTGAAGATCTACCAATGACCTCAACAATGCTTTAAGGGCCTTGTGACCTGGGAAATAGAGCACAGAGAAGGAACAATTTATTATCTACAATTCTCCAAAATAGGCAACGACTATAACTCATGACTCCTGAGCAGTTCTGGCCAGGATAGGGGGCAGGCACAGGGTACCCACAGACTAAAAATTCTCTGAAATACCAAATTCCTGAAAGGAGATAATAACAGTGCCTAACTCACAGGCTTGTTGTGAGGAACAGGCGAGGTAACATACATAAGGTGTGTAGGGAAGGGTCTGCAATAAATTGTGGGTTCTTAAATTTAGTCAGATTGACAAATTCCTTCCCTGTCATCATAACCAGTCATTTTCCCCTATGGTGTTAGTTTCTACAAGCCACCAACCTCCTGGATTATCCCTCTATCAATCAATTCCTTAAGCAATTCCTTCTCTTCCAAACAGCACAACTTTGTCCTGGGATCCCTACCTCCACCACTGTCACTGCCGCCACCACCCTCCTACAGGAGATCTCATTTGCCTATGGTCTGAGGTGCCAAATTATTCACTCAATCTGTCATACATATTCTTTCATTTTTTAATTTCTTTAATGTTTATTTATTTTTGAGAGACAGAGAAACAGAGTGCGAGCAGGGGAGGGTCAAAGAGAGGGAGAGGGAGACACAGAATCTGAAGCAGGCTCCAGGCTCTGAGCTGTCAGCACAGAGCCCGATGCAGGGCTCGAACCCACGAACTGCAAGATCGTGACCTGAGACGAAGTCAGATGCTCAACCGACTGAGCCACCCACCCAGGTGCCCCTCTCTCGCACACGAAAAGTTCTTGTTCACATATGAAAACCCAAGCTAATGACTTACTGTTTGCCGTACTGAATTCTGTATTAAAATTTTTCACATCTAGAACACGTTCTTACCTGGTTCTTCTCGTAGCCGACAGGATGCGTTTGTAATAAAGCTGGTCAGGATTAAGTACACAGTCTATGGCTAAGAACTTTCAGAATAAAAACTGGCCCTCTGAGAACTGAACTCTTACCTTCTTTGTCAGCCTAAGCCTACTAAAGGGGCTAACTAGACACTGATAATCACTATTTATGCGTTGATAGCACTCAGACGTCTCTCCTATTATCGAGCTTCCACACTTCCAGCAACTGCAAGAAAATCTTCGCATGGATGCTCCATCAGTCCTCCAAATATACCACATCAGAAACAGAACTTTTCTCTTCCTACCTAATACTTCTCCCTTGTCTGATTTTCTCTTCTGTATAATGTGTTTTCATAGATCACTGACATTTTGGTGCCCTTATTCTATAGATTTAATCCATTGCTAAATCGTGTGATTTTCCATTCTTATTATTACTAATAGCTGTCCATTCATCTCTGGCCATGCTTCTATCACTCCTTCCCCCTTTCCCTTAAATAACTGTAACCTCACAAGCATCCCTACTTTCATTTAGCAATGCCTACATTCATTTTTATTTTACATTCGATAGGGACTTCAGCCCATACAAACTTCAGTTAGCGTTAATCACAGTTTTTAATGTCTTTTCTAGAAAAGGCTACATCTTGAGACAGAGCCCGTATTTTCCAAAGTGAAACCACAAACTTATTTCACATTTGCAAAGTAGTTTTTAAAACTCCCAAGACCTAACCTTGAAAATCTTATGTTAAGTAAAATAAGCCAGTTACAAAAGCACAAGTACTGTGTGATGCCACTTACACGAGGGACCTAGAATAGTCAAATTCATTGAAGAAAACTGAATGCTGGTTGCCAGCGGTGCAGGGGAGAGGGGAATATATAAGAGTTTCTGACTGAGATGAGAAAGTTTCGGAGATGGATGGTGGTAATGCTGGACAACCGTGTGAATGGACTTTGATACTGAACAATACATTTATAAATGGTTAAACTGGGAAATTTATGTCATGTACATTTTACCATAACTAAAAAAGAAAACACTTTCAAGTGATCCCAAGACCAGAGGATAATAAATGATTCTATCATCCCCGTTCATCTCTGTATAGAAAAAAATCATCTATAATCCTTCAATCTTGAGCTTAGTCAAAAAAGAACAAGAAAAACAACGAAATATTATTCAGCCCTTAAAAAGATGGAAATTCTGACACTTGTTACAACACATGGATACACCCTGAGAACATTATGCTGAGTGAAATAAACCAGTCATAAAAAGACAAGTACTATATCATTCCACTTCTATGAGGTACCTAGAGTACCTAGGGTACTCTATGAGGTACCTAGGGTAGTCAAATCCATAGAGACAGAAAGTAGAATGGGGGTTACCGGGGGTTGGGGGAAAGGGGAATGCAGACTTTAATGGGTATACAGTTTGAGGTTTATGAGATGGAAAAAGTTCTGGAGATTGGAGACACAACAATGTGAATGTACTTAACACTACTGAGCACTATTGTACACTCAGAAATGGTCAGGATAAATTGCTGAATCACTATGCTGTACACCTGAAACTAATATAACACTATATGTTAACTATACTAGAATTAAAATTAGAAATAAATTTAAAAATTAAAAAAATGGTCACAATAAATTTTATGTTAGGTAAATTTTAGGATATGTGTTTTTTACAATAAAAAATTTAAAAGAACAAGAAAAGCCAAGTGTCTGTCCCTGACTTCCTTGAGGTATCATGTGTCCATGATCTAAAATATGAAATCAAGAACCATGCAGGGAAGAAGCTGCAAAGCAGAGTCTGTAATGTTTATAGCTGCTTGCCCCCAAGAGCAAGTCATAATTTGACTCTAACATGTAGCATAACCAAGAAGTGTGAAAACATCCAACGAAAAGACTACTACTTTTAAGGGCCACTTTCAAGTAGCTATACAAGCCTTTTTA